>NC_048238.1:36281904-36411810 GCF_002007445.2 Ailuropoda melanoleuca
GCTATGAGCCTGCTTCTTCCTCTCCCACTCCCCCTGCTTGTGTTCCCTCTCTTGCTGGCTGTCTCTATCTCTGTTGAATAAATAAATAAAATCTTTAAAAAAATTATAATAATAAAAAAGTAAAAATAAAAAAAGGAAAATGATTGTGGAAGTGTATCAGGCTATTTGTTAAAAAAAATTTGTATATTTTTCTGTAAAAAAAAAGAAATTAACTGTATTTCTATTTACAAGCAATGAACATACCAAAAAATGAAATTATGAAAACAATCCCCTTTCCAGTAGCCTAAAAAAAAATACTTAGAAATAAATTTAATAAAGGAGCAGGAATCCTACACAGAAAACTACAAAACATTGCTGATAGAAATGAAAGAGGATCTTAATAAATAGAGAGACATTGTGTGTTTGTGGATTGGAAGACTCAATACTATTAAGAGGGCAATTCTCCCCAAACTGACCTATAAACTCAAGGCAATCCATCCCCAAATTGCAGCTTGCTATTTTTTGCAGATATGGACAAGCTGATCCTAAAATTTATATGGAAATGCAAGGGACTCAGAATAGCTAAAATAGTCTTGAGAAAGAAGAACAAAGTTGGAGAATTTATACTTCATGATGTCAAAACTTAGTGCAAAGCTAATCAAGACAGGGAGGTACTAGAACAAGGACAGAATTACGGATCAAAGGAATGGTACACATGCAAAAGAATGAATTTAGACCCTTACCTCACATCATACACAAAAGTGAACTCAAAATGGATTGTGAACCTACATGTTAGAGGAAAAACTATAAAAGTCTTAAAAGAAAACAGGAGTAAATCTTTATGACCTTAGGATCAGACTTCTTCAAAGTAAAAATGTTTATACTTCAAAAGACATCATTAAGTGGTGCCTGGGTGGCTCAGTCAGTTAAACATCTCACACTTGGTTTCAGCTCAGCTCATGATCTCAGGGTCGTGGGATCGAGCCCTGCACCAGCTCCTGGCTCAGTGTGGAGTCTGCTTGAGATTCTCTCTCCCTCTCTCTCTGCCCTTCCCCTGCCTGCGTGTGTGCACATGCTCTCTCTCTCTCTTAAATAAATAAATAAAATCTTAAAAAAAGACATCGTTAAGAAAATGAAAAGAGAGGGGCGCCTGGGTGGCACAGCGGTTAAGCGTCTGCCTTCAGCTTAGGGCGTGATCCCGGCGTTGTGGGATCGAGCCCCACATCAGGCTCCTCTGCTATGAGCCTGCTTCTTCCTCTCCCACTCCCCCTGCTTGTGTTCCCTCTCTCGCTGGCTGTCTCTATCTCTGTCCAATAAATAAAATCTTTAAAAAAAAAAAAGAAAGAAAATGAAAAGAGAAGGGATAGACTGGGGAAATATTTTCAAACCATATATTTAATACAGGAATTTTATCTAGAATATATTAAGTACTCTTGCAACTCAATAATACAAAATCAAATATACTTAAAAAAAAAACCAATCTAGGGGTACCTGGGTGGCTCAGTCAGTTAAGCATCTGCCTTCAGCTCAGGTCATGATCTCAAGGTCCTGGGATCGAGCTCCGCATCAGGCTTCCTGCTCAGTGGGGAGTCTGCTTCTCTCTCTCTCTCTCTCCCTCTGCCCCTCCCCACTGCTCATTCTCACTCTCTCTCAAATAAATAAATAAATAAATAAATAAATAAATACCTTAAAAAAACCTGCAATCTAAAAGTGAGCAATGGATATGAGTAGACATTTTTCCAAAGAAGTTATAGAAATAGCCAATGAGCCTATGAAAAACTGCTCAACATGATTTGACATCACGGTAACAACGCAAATGTCCATCACCTGATGAATGGACAAGCAAAGTGTGGTATATCCATACAACAGAACAATAAAAGGGACAATAAAAAGGGACAAAGTACCAATACATGCTCCCTCTTGACAACTTCAAAAACATTATGCTAAATGAAAGAAGCCAGATGTAAAAGATCACATACTGCATGATTCTATATATGTGAAATGTCCCGAATAAGCAAATCCATAGAGACAAAAAGCAGATTAGTGGTTGCCAGTGGGATGGGGAATTGGGAATGACTGCTAATTGGTCTGGGGTTTCTTTGGGGATCATGGAAGATTCCAGAATTAGATCGTGGTGATGGCTGCCCAACTCTTTGAATTTACCAAAAACTGTTGAATTGTACACTAAAAGTGAGTGAATTTTATGTTACTTAAATTCAACTTCAATAAAAGCATTTAAGAAACAAAGATAACATTGTAACAATCCCTTCATTACCAGTGCCATTTCTGTGGCAAGTGAAGTCAGTTTTCCCTATTAGATCAAACTTCTAAAATGCTTTACTTGTTGAATGTTAGTCCGTTGTTTATGTGAGCAAACTGATCAGGGAATGGAGTTCTCTTTCTTTCTTTGTTGGTTATTTTTTTTCCATTAAAAACTCAGGAGGAATCTTTTCCAGGGTCCCCTGGATTGCATTTGTTATATGATGGTTAAACCCTCAGGCTCTGGGATTTGAGGATCCTGCCTTTATCATTTAGCGGTGTTAATTTGTGACACAATCACTTAAACTCCTCAAATTCTCTTTCATCTTTGAAGTGGAGATAACAATAGAAATGACTTCATGTTTATTGAGAAGGATTAAGTAGGCTTTTTGCAATGCCTGGTCCAGAGTAAGCGCGCAATCAAAGTAAATGCAATCTACTCTATGAGCGGAGCGCTGGACACCCTGATAGAGACCAATAAGCCACTTCCTAATTACAAGGCTTGCTCAAGTTTGTATAAGGCTGAGCCGGAGCGAAGATCTTCTGGCTCTTTGTTCTGTTTTATTTCAGATTTCAACATTTAGAGTGGCTGCCCTAGCTGTTCGGGCCCCATATGCCCGACCTGGTGTTGATTTTTCGTTTCCTGGACTGCTTGTTTGTATAGCCATCTCGGGGCCAGCTATTTAGGCTGGGTGCCCCTCAAAGTGACTTCCTGCCTGTGGGAACGGTTCCAAATCCTCGGAAACTCTGGGGAGAGCCAGAGCGGCTTTGAGGATGGTCACAGACTTCTGGCGTATATGTAACAGGAAGAGCTTTTGCTCTCTTTTGGAAGCGTCTGTCAAATTGTACTTTCTAGCTCGCCATGGTGGGAGTCTTCAAAGCTTCAAAATCAGACAGGAACTGCGGCTAAGGAGAAATTTATAGCCTGGATATAACATGAAGTGCATATCAAAGGGGGCCAAGTGCCCTCTAAAAATAACAAAATCAGAGGACAGGGAGTAATGGTCTTAGAAGTGGTACCTCTGAGAGACATTGACAACAGAATCCAGCTCATAGTTAAATTAGCAGTTTGTAGAGTAAAAGATCCTGTTCCAGCTACCCAGACTCTCAGCACTTCATAAATTAATGTGAACCAGACTCCAAGTCAAAAGTACACACACAGAATTTCTGCTATTTGCACCTCTTCGAAAAAGAGTTGTTTCGAAAAAGCCCTGGACCAAAGTGTTAAGTTGCCTACTTCGGTCTCGCCAATGTCGTCATTGTTTTTTCTGTGTGCTTCTCCCCACCTCTCCACCTTTTGCTTTGGTGATTTCTACCTGGCTCCCCCACGTGACAAAATAAGAAGGAGAGAAGCGAGTGACTGTGGTGTAGACTGCACACTGATTTTCCTCCATCCAAATCTTTCCTTGTCTATTTTAAGAAAAACGTTTCTTCCACAATCCTCCCCATCACCACCCTTTTGATTCTGCTTTGAAGTAGCAGCTGATCTTGCTGGAAGAGCGTCTGTCTTTTATGACCCCAAGTGCAGAGAGTTGAATTTATCGCTCTTCCCCGTTCAGGGCATGTTCGCGTTATTCCTCATTTGCTACCCAGAACTCTTCTCCCAGCCACGCCCCCAGCCCCTGCTAATGGAGAATGTCCACTCTTCTCTGCCTTGGGATGTCAACCACTGCAGACTCCATTACCCAAGTTCCTTTGCTGCGTGGTTCCTCATTAGGTTTGCCTGATGAGAGGCACTGGCGGGAGAATGGGGGTGGGGTGGGAGAGGTTGGGGTATTTTCCCCCCATACACTTGCTCCCTAGAGCAGTGTCTGGCAATGGTTGCCTCTCTCCTCACCGCAGCACCTTTTGGACAGTTCCTAGGTTCCAGCTCCCCTGGGGATCCCTTAACACTATGTCCTTCCCTTACCCCTTCTGCTCTAGGGGTGTTAATGGCTTTCTGCTATTGGTTTCTGGGGTAGGCAGAATTATGGTCTCCCAAATATGTCCACATCCTAATCCCTGGAATCTGGGAGTGTGTTACCTTACATGGTAAGCAGAATTTTACAGATGCAATTGAAGTGACCCTGAGATGAGAGATTATCCTAGATTATCTGGGTGCACCCAATCTAATTACATGGATCCTTGAAGGCAGCTGTGGTCAGAAAGAGGGGAGACAATGGAAGCAGGGTCAGAGAGAGATTAGATACTGCTGGCTTTAAAGACAGAGAAAGGGGGTCATGAGCCAGGGAATGTGGACAACTTCTAGAAGCTGGAAAAGGCAAGGAAACAAATTCTTCTTCGATGCCTCCAGAAGGAATGCTGCCCTGCTAACACCTTGATTTTAGCCTGTTGAGATTCCATGCCAGTCTTCTGACCTACAAAATCGTAAGGTAACAAATTTATGTTGTTTTAAGCCACTAAATCTGTGGCAATTTGTTATACAGCAGCAATAGAAAACCAGTACACCTTCCCATCTTTTTTTTTTATTGAAGAATAGTTGACATGCAATATTATATTAGGTTCAGGTGTACAACATAGTGATTTCACAATTGCATACGCTACAAAATGCTCACCACAATAAGTCTAGTTACCATCTGTCACCATACAACATTATTACAATATTATTGACTACCTTCCCTGTGCTGTACTTTTCACCCCTGTGACTTATTTATTTTATAACAGAAGTTTGTGTCACCTAACCCCTTCCTTTATTTTGCCCATCCCCCCTTTCCCCTCTCCTCTGGCAACCACTGGTTTAGGTTTTCTGTATCTATGAATCTGTTTCTATTTTTTGTTTGATTGTTCATTTGCTTTGATTTTTAGATTCCACATGTAAATAAAATCATATGGTATTTGTCTTTCTGTGAGTGACTTATTTCACTTAGCATACCCTCTAGGCCCATCCAGGTGGTTGCAAATGGCAAGATTTCATTCATTGTTTTTTACCTTCACCCTCCCCACGCCACGGTAAGTAGTCCCTTTATTAACACCCCTTCAGTTAAAACATTTGAAGTGAAATCTGTGTTTGGCCCTTATAAATGTGCACCCTTGTCTTTCTCTTCTTTCCTTCCCTCCTTCTGCCATTCGTCTTCCATGGGTAAGCTCGTTCTCCTCTCTCATCATCTCAAATGTTTAACAGGTCTTTGTATATGGAACTCACCTAAAAGATACATGTGAACATATACATTTAAATTGATATAAACTATCTTCTACTATACATCACATTTTTTCTTAGTTTTTACTTTTCCTCCAATGCTTTATTTTTCAGAATGATTCGTGTGGTTTTCTGCCATCTAGTTTCTTTTGATTGCTGCATCCTTGAAACATGAGAAGCAGTCATCAAAAGAATCAAGTGAAATCAGGAGGGGCCGGAAGGACCCTAGGAAGAGAGCAAGTTCTCCCACCTTAGAGGGTGGGATGAGAGCAGAAAGCAGGGAAGTTGGAAGTGGAGGGAGGTAGAAAGATGTGGAAGGCCAGGAGATGTGGCTGGAGAGATGCCGTCGGGAATCTTTTACTATAAATTTGTAAAATGAGCGTGAGAGAGACAATTTGTCAGTAACAAGTAGCTTACTGGCATTTCCATTTGGTCCAGTCTCCCTGAATTTCTGTGTGTTTTATCAGCTTACCTCAGATATTTTTCTCTGATTCCAGGAAGCAAAGCAAAGCAAAGCAAAGCACAGTGTGTCTCTGCCAGGTCTTAAATTTTGGTGCTAACCTCAACCTTGTTTACTTTCCTGACACCTGAATATTCATCTCCTTTGTGTAAATTTACTGCCTCTTCAATTTGGAACTATATGTAGATCTAATTCACGCAAATGACTTCTTGTTTGACCCATGATGGTATTTCTTTCTAAATAATTATATTTTCTTCTTAGTGGAAATAGCTTTTTTTTTTTTGCTTTTATTCCTGATTATAAAAGCAATTCATGGTTATTATACAAGAGCATTATTACAATACAGAAAAGTATTATTATAATATAGAAAAGAATGAAGATATAAATGTTACTTATTATCCTATCATCTGATTTTAACATTTTTGGTATGTGTTATTTCAGCCTTTCTTTCTCATTAATAATAGCCATTCAGTAAATATTTATTATGCAATCTACTGTGTTAGGTGCTGGGACACAATGGAGAGGAAAATAGACACAATTGCTGCCCTCTGGACCTAGTAATCTAGTGAGAGAGAATTATATTTAATTATATGATTATTTAATGTCTGCAACAGTTGGGAAGCTTTTGCAGATGCATCAGCCGGCTATTGCCACAGCAATGCTCCATCATAGGTCACCCCAAAACTCAACGGCATGCGGCAATAAGCACTTATTCTTATGATCACAGTTCTGCAGGTCACCTAGAGTGGCGGTGCTTTAGATGGTGGGTCCGTAAACTGGCAGAAGCATCTCTGCCTTAGGGTGTGGATTACGCTTAGATCTACTTTATATATATCGATTCTAGTGCCAGGCTGAAAGGGAAAGCAGCTGCCTGGGAGATGTTTTTCTCATGGTGGATCACCAGAGACAACAAGAGAACCAACCAAACCATGGAGGCCCCCTTTGAGCCTTTGCTTCCATCAGGTCTGCTAATATCCCATTGGCCAAAACAAGTCACATGAGCAAACCCGAAGTCAAGGCGCAAGGAAGATCACCCCCCCACCATGAAGACACCGGGAGCGTGTGGATGTCTACGACAGAGGAATGAGGGATTGGGATCCGTAGTTCAGCCTACCACATGACCCACAAACAGAAGCGTTACTTAGATTTTCTTCTCACGGTCACAAAGTGGCTGAAATATTCTTAAGCATCTTATCCTGTTATGATGTCATCCAAAGGCAGGAAGATATGAGTCCTATCTTGTTCTTTCTCAGAAGGTCCACTTCCCATCTCTGTGTCCTTGTACTTCTCATTAGCTAGGGTTGCTTCCCACGCCCATTCTTGACCCAGTCACTGGTGGGAGGAATAGAATCGCTGTAATTGACCCATACTTGAAACCATTAGCACCCTGGGGCTGAGGAATGGCTTCTGAAACACAGATGCTCAACGTCTGAACAAAAGAAGGGTTACATTACATGAATGACGAGGTTAAATGGCAGTTAGGAAGACAGCTAACAGCATCTGCTTTAGTATCTTCTGAAGATTGGCATAAGGGTTCCAAACGATGAGAGATTACAACAGGAGAGCTTTGGTTTGGAGAGGGAAGACAGGGAGATGAGTATTAAGCTGAAATTTGAAAGATGAGTAAGAGTTACCTGTGCAAAAAGGACAGGTAAGAACCTTTCAGATGGAAAAGCATACTTGAAAGTTTTGTAGTAGAGTGAGCTTGGGGGTATGACAGTCTTAAGAAACGTAGAGCGTGGTAGAAAGCATGATGGGAAACAAGGCTGTAGGGGATAAGAACCATACTGTTCAGGGCTTCACAGATCAAGTTAAAGCTTTTATTCTTTATGCTAAGAACAATGGAAAGCCACGGAAGAATTTTAGGCAAGGGACTGATATAATCAGAATTGAGTTTAAAGGAAGGTCATTACAGTGTGGAGACAAATGGAAGAGTTGCAAGAATGGATGTAAGGAGATCAGTTGGGAATTTATTACATAGTTCAGCTGAAAGTAGATAACAGCTTGACTAGAATGATAGTAGAAGAGATAAAAAGATGTGACTAAATTTGAGAAATATTGAGGAGGCAGAGTTCATACAATTTAATGATGAATTAGATCTGGGGATCGTGACAAGTGAAGGTCTCAAAGACTATCTTAGATTTCAGGATTATATAGCTCGATCAATGTTGGTACCATTCACTGAGACAGGGACTACAAGAAGAGGTCCAGATTTGAGTAGGAAAACCACAAGTACAGATGGTGACCTTTTGAGATATTGAAAAAGAAATGTTGGCTTTATGGGTTTGAGATATTATGAGTTATCTGCACATAAATGGTAATCGATGCCAAAGAAGGCAGGGAGAATAGGAAGTGGGAGGGAAAAAGGGAAAACGGTCTAGGAATAAGCTTTGAGGAATCCCAGCATTTAATGGGCTTGAGATGACAAAGGAGGCTGAGAAGGACCAATCAGAGAGGTAAAAGAAAAACCCAAATGTAAAAAGAAGACCAGAAGCCAAGAGAACAAAGTAGTTCAATAAAGAGGGAGTGGTGAAGAGAACTGAACAAGTTAAGTGGGATTCAGTAACACTGAGGTCATAGCTCATAAGTAAATTAGCAACCACTGTTTTGGTGAAATGATGAAGGTGAATGATTGGAGTGGATTGAGGAGTAGGAGTTGAGAAAATGGAGATGTTGGGTAGAAGAAACCTTTCTCAAGAGTTTGAATTTGAAGGGGACAGAATATAGAAGTGGGAAGTGCAATTAAGGGAAGGTTAACACAAAAGTGAGTAAGAGAACTCAAAGCTGATGGGACGTATCCAGTAGCGAGGTTTTATATCCAAGAGAGAGATGGTATAAGAAAGATTAAGACTCTTCAGAAAACAGGAAGTAATGGAATCTACGTATGTATCTTTATGTATTCATGTAGTTAAAGCCTTTATATATCTTTTTTTACATGAAGTATTAAAACAATATATGTTTGGTTGCAAGGAATAAAATGCTCCACCAACAGAGTATTAAACAATAAAGACATTTAATTGATGTGCATAATGCAAAGCTTGGAAGCTGGCAGTTGTGCAGTTGTTTCAATGGCTCACTCTCTCACCAAACACCTGGGCTAGGTTCGTTCTATCTTTTCTATTCTGCCTCTTCAGTGTGTCATGATATATCTTTTCATGGTCTCCAGGTGGCTGCCTCAGCTCTAAATATCTCATCCTCATACAACAGCATCCTAAGGAGAAAAGCAAGTGGCGGAGATGTGAGTAACTGAATTGCTTTCTGTATCTGCCACTCTTTTTATTAGGAAGAAATCTTAGCCGGAAGCCAGCAACAGACTTCCTCTATATCTCATTGGCCAGAACTGGGTCACAGGACTACCTCTAGACCAATTGCTAGCAAAGGGAAATGAGATTTCCATGATTGGCATAGATTCTTCCTTTTTCATCCCTGGGATTGGGCACTTTGCCACCCAAAAACATCAGGCCTGGCAAGAGAGGATGTGCACTAAATCTGAACTGACATCTCCGAGAGTGGCTACCATCAAGGATGTTTGCCTCAGTAGCTATATTAATTGGTTCATATTTGTGTGTGTGTGTGTGTGTAGTTAAAAAGTTAGTTCATAACATTAAAAATTTGCATAATATTGAAAGATGTAATAAAGTTAAAATAAAATAATGTGCAATCCCCTTAACCCCAAAATAAGCAACTAAAATTAACATTTTAGCATAGAACGTTAGAGAATTTTTCTATGCTTAAAAAAAGTTCTTTTCCTATCTCAAAATTGGAATCATACCCTGTGTATGACATAATCTGCTTTTTATCACATGAAGCATATTTTTTGAAACGAGATGTTGAAAACTATAAACTAGATCTTCCTAAATTGTGCGTTTCTTTTATGTTTATGGTTGTTCCATATATGAGCATGGTCATTTCTTCATATCCTCGAAACGGTTGGTATATCAATCCTTGAAATCTGATAGTTCCATAAGATAAAAGTGATAGATCAATATAATTTATACTTTTTTGTTTTAGGTGAGAAAAACATTCCATGAATACATTTGCCATTTGAATTTTTTGTTCTTTTCTTTTGCTCATTTTTCCTGATTAATTTGTGTGAATCCCTGTATATACTTAAGGCCATCGATTCTTTGACATATATGTTTCAGGTTTGGTTTTTTTTTTCTTCAGCTTGTTGGATTTGGGGGCATATGCAGAAATATTTAATTTTTAGATACATTCATCACATCTTTCTCTTATGGCTTCTGAGGCACGATAGTATAGATTTTAATATCTGGGTCTTGGAGTCAGACAGACCTGGACTTGAATCCTGGCTCTTTCCATGATCTGACTGCAAAGACCCTTGAGAAAATGACTCCACTTTCTTTTTGTAGGAGAAGAAAGGGGGGGGTAATCAGAAGGGGGAATGAAGCATGAGAGACTATGGACTCTGAGAAACAAACTGAGGGCTTCAGAGGGAAGGAGGGTGGGAAAATGGGATAGGCTGGTGATGGGTAGTAAGGAGGGCACGTATTGCATGGTGCACTGGGTGTTATACACAACTAATGAATCATCGAACTTTACATCAAAAACCAGGGATGTACTGTATGGTGACTAACATAATATAATAAAAAATATTATTATAAAAAAAAACAAAAAAAAGCCATAATGAGAACACTGAAGCAGTTCCACATAAATGAAAATTTGAATTTGAGTAATATAAATTCAAAGACTATTTTGGGGGATTTTGAAGTCTTATAGAAATATAATCTACTGGAATTTTATTTCTTTTAAGAATAGGCTTTATTAATGGTTGAAAGTTATTTTCTGGAGTTATTTGTCCTTTATGCAGCCATTCCACCTTTCTCTATTTTCAGTGAGTCAAATGAGTTATTGACTATGGAAGAAATCAAATAGATACTTTTCATATTCATGTTTGGTCTGAAAGTGTTAATTAAAAGATAACCTTAAAGGGGCGCCTGGCTGGCTCAGTCGGTAGAGCACGTGACTCTTGATGTTGGGGTGGTGAGTTTGAGCCTCACGTTGGGTGTAGAGATGACTTAAAAACAAAATCTTTTTAAAAAAGGTGAATTTTAAGGATTTCATGAAATCATGAAGAAACCCTAAAGCCCCTTTCAGTGTTTTCCTTCCATTTCGTTTACTATTCGGAGAGATGGCCATGTTCCGGGTAGATGACCACAAACCGAGTTATTGATCTTGTCATGGACGATGAAGAGCTTTCTACGTATACTTAATTCTAAAGTGATGACTTGTGATGTGATGGTATCAGGAATCATTGCTTTGAGAATGCTGACTGGAGAATGAGTCCTTCTGCTGGATGAAGCTGGGCTTCATGGCGACACAGACAGGGTGGGAGGGTCCAGAATTCTGTGCTCCTTAGACAGGAAGTGTGGTGTGGGGGTAAGAGCAGGGCTACCGACTGCCTGCGTGCACATTCCAGCTGTGCTGCTTAGTAGCCCTGTGACCTTAGGCAAGTTACCTAACTTCTCTCTACCTTGGTTTCTTTGTTTGTACAATCAGGATAAGAGTCGTACCCAGCCCCCCAAAGGTATTGTGAAGAGGCCGTGACTTAACAGCTTTAAAGCACTTAGAACATTCCCTGACATAGTAAGCAGTCAGTAAATATTTTTATTATGCTCCTGACCTCCTCTATGCAACTTCTATCTTGCCCTGTGGCATTTACCTTTAAACTATAATGTTGAATACAGCTATAGAAATACCTGGGATTGTTGACTGTCTTTCGGGAGAGGAAACCCCAGAATCTCTTAAGGTTTCAGGCTCCAGTCTGAGGAGAGAAATAGGATGCAGATGGAAGGGAAAGAAAGTGGAGAGCGTTTGCTATGCATCAAGATGTCAATGCCAGGGCCTCTCTCTCTCTCTAATGAAGAAAGGCACGCTTTTATTTAGTATACTAAACACAATCTATTTCAGGCATTCGCAAGATAACATTAAAATCCATTTATAATAGCCACGAGCTATTGTGTTATGCAGGTATCTGTTGGCATATTTCTTTGTATAACTGAATAATGAAGCACTCATTCAATTTGCAGACTTGCAGGACAGTGCTTTTAGGGATTAGCTTAATGTTTCATCAGTGTTTGTTATGAAAAGATTGCCCCTCTGTCTCATAGCAGAAAACTCTCCCGTGATAGCTGGACGAGGTACCAGCTTATTGGGAAATCCAGGTAATTTTCTTTACCTTTCCTACTTCCCCTTTCCATGAGAATCTCTTCCATTTCCTTCATGCTAGCTGGGACAGAGAGGGGCAGGAAGTTATCATTAAGCATGGAATTATGATGTCTGGTCTCAGTGATGGTCTCTCAGAATTAAATAGCAGCCCTTGGGGCGCCTGGGTGGCACAGCGGTTAAGCGTCTGCCTTTGGCTCAGGGTGTGATCCCGGCGTTATGAGATCGAGCCCCACATCAGACTCCTCCGCTATGAGCCTGCTTCTTCCTCTCCCACTCCCCCTGCTTATGTTCCCTCTCTCGCTGGCTGTCTCTATCTCTGTCAAATAAATAAATAAAATCTTAAAAATAAAATAAAATAAATAGCAGCCCTTTAACTAGAGAAGTAGTTACAGCACCAGCCCCAAGAACACTGAGCACTGACACTGTTCCTGTTTTGAAGATGTCTTTTGGTAACACAGTGAAGTTGAAATCTGAAAGGTAATACAAAGTACTTGCTAGTAACTGCAGTATTAAAGTAAGAGGGAAAAATTCAACAGCAGTCTTCCTTTCTTAGGGAAAATGCCAATTTCCTGGTGACCTGAAAAATAATCCTCAGATTTAATAAAGTACAACATTTTTTTTGCTCATCTCATTATGCTTCAGGTAGAATTCTTTTTAAGGCTCTGGTTATACAGTGCTTTTAGAATGATTTAAAATAATAACATCCGAGATTCGTGTAGATCAACCTGGTGTCTATTAGCACACGCCACTTGAGGGCATGTAGCCTTATCGGCAAAGGCAGCACTGAATGTTCCAGCGCCCAATTGTGGGTTGAGTGGTACTATGTTCAAATTCATTCCAAGGCAATATGAACTTTTTTACTCAGATGTCAGGGGAAAGAAGTGGGCTTCTGTCTGTGTTTTGGCTAGTCCTTCAAGTGGACCCTTCAGCATATGGCCTCTTCCTGAATGGAGAATGAATCCTACGCCAACACGGTTGTGAGGGTAAAATGGGCCTATGCATGTGTGAGCCTGTCGTTTGCTGTCACACATGCTAACTTGTCTTATTCACATTTTCCTTTTATTGTGGTAAAAATATACATTCCATTAAATTTTACCATTTTAACCATTTTTATGCGTGTAATTCAGTGGTGTTGACTACATTCACAGTTTTTTTTTTCTTAAAAGATTTTATTTCTTTTATTTTAGAGAGAGAGAGAAGACGTGTGCATGCACGAGTCGGGGGGGAGGGGCAGAGGGAGAGAGAGAGAATCTCAAGCAGACTCCACGGTGAGCATGGAGCCCAACTCAGGGCTTGATCTCATGATCCTGAGATCATGACCTGAGCCGAAAGCAAGAGTCAAATGCTTAACTGACTGAGCCACCCAGACGCCCCAACTACACTGACATTGTTGAGCAATCATCACCACTACCCATCTCAAGAACTTTTTCATCTTCCTGAACAGAAATCCGTACCCATTGAACAATAACTCCCCATTCTTCCCTCTACCCAGCCCCTGGCAACCACCCTTTGACTTTCAGTCTCTATGAATTTGCCTATTTTAGGAAAGTCATATACATAGGATCATACCATATTTGTCCTTTAGTGTGTAGTTTCTTTGAGTATAATAGTTTCAAGATTCATCCATGTTGTAACATGTATTAGAATTCCTTTCCTTTTTAAGGCTGAATAATATTCCATTATATGTGCATATTGTATTTTGTTTATCCATTCACCTATTCATGGATATCTGGGTTACATTCTTAAAAGGTTGCATACAGATGACCAGAAAACTTACATTGGGTTCTCCAGAGTAAAGCCCTCAATCTTGGTATATTGTATTTGCTTATAATTCTTCTTTCCCTCCCCACCATTGTCATGGTCCACTATGAATGGAGTACATTTCACCACCCCATCGATGTTGGGCTTTACCATGTTACTTGCTTTGGCCAAGGAAATATGTGCAGAAGTTTCAGTGTGCCTTTCTGAACCAAGGCCTCAAGTGATATTGCATGTTTCTCTTGGCCATCTTAGGCTTCTGCCATTGCTATAAAAAAAAAATACAAAACATGACCTCTAAAACCACTGATCCCTTAAGTAGGAAACACATGGAACAGACCTGAACCAACTCACAGCCTGGAGCTAAGGCCAGGCAATCCCAGCAAATTCCAACACAACTACAGATAACCACGCACCTGTGAGTCAGAAGCATATGATTATTCTTTTAAGTCACCGAGTTTGGGATTCTTACATAGATTTATTTCAGCAATAGGTGACTAATTCAGGCCTTGGTGAGAGACGGGGGAAGCTTCTCTCCCATAACTCCAGGGCTTGCTGTAGGTTGTGGGTGGGTAGAATTCTCTCCAGGAAAATTTCTTCCTGGTCCTGACCCAGCACAGGACAACCTGGCTCTTCTCTGCCCTCAGAGGCAAATGTGACACTTTGGGATGAGATGGCTACTGGAATCCCAAGTTCTTTCCTTGTTGTTTTGATAAATGGAGCCCTGTGTGGGGTTTTCTCAATTACAGAGGCTCTGGTGGACATGGTAAGCAGCCCGTTTTGATTTCGGGGCAGACGTTTTTATTGGCTTCTACACTTCCAAGAGCTCTACTCCTCTTCTTATCTTGAGCTGAATATTCATCATATGGGAAGCCCTTTTCAGCTTTCTTCTGGATTCTCCATCCTTCAGCTCATGATCTTTAAGCTTATCTTTTCTTTAAGGTGACATTGCCTTTAAGGCCACTGTTAAGAGGTCTTCCCGGATAGACGTTGGTGGACCAAAGCCACCCAAAGTATCAACCAGGAGGCATGTTGAGGTGATGTCTGGCAGGGGATAAAATTGCCTTCTATTGCTCCCTGACTGCAGCTGACACTGGGCCGTGTCATGATTCCCAATTATGGATTGAATATGGGGGGACCAAACTCACTGTTTGGAAAATGTTTCCGATGAAATAAACATAGGTAATTCAAAATATGCACTCTGTAGGCTATTGCTTATTTGTTAGTATTACTTCGGGAAAAAATGAGTTGCTAATACTATTACTTTAAAAATTGTCACACGCTTTCCTCATTCTTGCCCCAAGACCTTTTCCTTCCTCCTCTTGCCATCTCTGCTCACTTTTCTAGTCTCATTGTCATGCAAATGTATTGTTCCTGAAATATTGGCCACTGGAGACATGAATTATGAATTGATTTGAGCAGTTGATAGTATGGTCTTGAAAACAGTCCTATATGTTGATAAAAACAGACACTGCTTATAACTAAAGAGTTCAGGGGTAAGGTTTGAGTTTCATCATAAACAAAACTTCCTTTGGATTTTTGCCAAAAATTTTGATTGGCTCCCTTTAAATAAAGTAAAAGACTATATTTTAGCACTTATGTTAAAAATAATCACTATAGGGGTGCCTGGGTGGCTCAGTTGTTAAGCGTCTGCCTTCGGCCCAGGGCATGATCCCAGGGTCCTGGGATCGAGCCCCGCATAAGGCTCCCTGCTCCACTGGGGGCCTGCTTCTTCCTCTCCCACTCCCCCTGCTTGTGTTCCCTCTCTCACTGGCTGTCTCTCTCTGTGTCAAATAAATAAATAAAATCTTTTTAAAAATCACTATAATTTTGTCTAAAAGAGTTGAAAATATGCAGACTTTTCCATAGGAGTTGGGAAGCCCATCCCTGGAAGTTTTGATTTATCCTGGGTTCTGACAACTTTATCTGATAACCTGAGGTTAGCTGACATTATGTTTTTAGAGATTGCCTGTCTGGGTTGTGTTAAGGGTAAAATAAGTTCAACATTAGTATCCATTTTTCTTGAGGACAAGGGAGAGAAAAGAAAGTGACATCACCTTTTAGTGACATCATGCAAAAATCAACTTTCATTTTGAATTGGTTCTTGAAAAAGCCTGCTTTCACTTAGAAGGATCTTAGAAAAAAAACTATGAGTAACATTGTATAAAAAGCAAGTTGAGAAATTCAGGACCAGAATATGGTGTTACTCAATGTGAAAATGTGGTTTGCTTAGCGGACTCTGTTGTTTAGGACACACACACACACACACACACGCACACACCACTGAGCTGCAAAGTGTGTGTTGCTTTTAGTATTTTGCAGCTTCTGACAGTTGAGGTCTTAACTTTGCTGGAACTTCCGAGGGCTTAGTTTGGGGTAAATAATAATCATTTAGCGCATTAATCTTACATTCTCAAAAAATGCCATTTTGTCTCCTCGGGACAAGACTGTCAAATCAAATTTACTCATGGACCAATTTCCCCTCATGAAAATCCTGGTGGGCTGAACTAATATTTCACCAAAAAAAAAAAAAAAAAACGCCAACTGAAGTAAAGCTGTTTACAATGAGGTTGTGTCATTGAATGATGACCTTCTGCAGGCTAAAGCTGGCCCACAGGCTCAATGTTTGACATTTATATGCTAGAATATTTCAGTTTTACTTCTCCTAATAATCAAGGTAACAGTGTTTCTAGGCTTTTAGGAGTGAAGGGATTTTTGAGAGCCCGTTTATTGATGATGTAGGACTGAATCCTTTTCTCTGCAGTGGGACCTTTTGTACGTATGTGATACAGATGACAATACGGATCCTGTTTGACAACACTTTTGGAGAAATGGCAAAAGGAAATAAGTTTAAAGTGGAGGATAAGAAATTTAAGTTAGATGCAAAGAAGTTGCTGATCAAACAAGCAAAACACATGAGAAATAGCTATGAGTGTTGGCTTGCAAATCTCTCTCCTGTCGTGGTTGCGTTTTTGTGGATACAGTTTGTTAATGCCTATTACATAATCGTAATTGTTGCATTTTCTTTTTCTTTTTATTCAGATTATGTCAATTCATGGTGATGTAGACTGAAGAGGGTATAATGGTGAGTAAAAACTTAACCTGAGTGAATGCAACTTGATCCAATGATTGGGTTTGGCCCTTAGTCTTGTCAGACGTGGTTCTAACACGAGGGAGTTGATTGAAAATAAACGAATCACAAGAGACTAATGTGTAAATGGAATGCCAATGTATTACATTCTGGTGGTAAATCTTCTCTGGTGAGCAGAATGATCCAATCCTCCACCCAAGGTACTCACCACCTAGAATCTGAACCAAATGTCATCTTGACATCCACCCTCTCCTTTTCCATTCGTAAATAGATCTCTTTTATCCAGGTGTCATTCACTCCCACACATAGTCCCTATGCCTCGGGGGAGCTGGTTGAGACCAGAATCTTGGGGTTCTGATTAGTCTAATCTTGTTACTTCTGCCCTAGTTTGCAGAGAGTCTGGCCCAAATCAATTTGGTACAATGAGAAACAAAAAGAACTTTCCAGAAAGTTTTTGGAAATGCAACTGTCTTGTTAAGAAGCATAGCTACAGAAAGCCAGGCTCCTACTGGATTTAAATGAGTAGATATTTAGCCCCTCTAGGGGGGCACCCTAGAACCATGAAGGGAATCTGCCTTCAGGATGAAGCTGACAGTGTTGGTGTCAAAATGAAAAGGTGGAAGTAATCTGTCTCCTTGATGAGCTTCTTGGTCAGTTAACTCTAAAGCCTCTTCCACAGTTGGAATTGAGTTTTGGTTGCCAATATACTTTATTATTGTTACAGGTAGTTTGGGTTGAGTTTTCAATTTTATGCAGCTTAAAAACCCTAACCATTACAAGGTTTGTTACCCAAAGTGGGCTCCATCAGGTAGCACATTGTAAGCTATGGAATTGGCAGAGTAGAGGAGGTAAGTCAGAAGGAAGCTTGGGTTTTCTATCATTGACATGCCAGCGCGAAAAACCTGTGTCATTTTCCAATTAAATAATGTACTTTGCAGAGCTAGAGCATGAAAGGATTTGGTAGAAGAATTTCAGGGTATTGATGACTTCTTGCATCTTCCCATAAGATCTTGTAAGAATTAAATAAGACTCTATGCTCATCTCAGATGTTGCCGTTGGAAGAAAATGGGGTTTCTTCTAGAGAGAAGCACTGTGGGATGTTAGATTGGTTGACTCAAGAACTCCCTTCACTACCAGAATAAGGATCCAACCCATAGTTGGAGCAACTGCCAAGAAATGCCAGCTTATCCCAGCAGAGCCATAGGCAACCCACAGACTGGGAGCAAGAAATAAGCGCATGCAGTTTTATTGCACTTGGGGCTTGTGTGTTACACAGAGCTATCGTAGCACTAGCTGACTTATAGAGAGGGAATGGGAGATGGAGGAGAGGAAACTGTTTCTAAGAATATGAAAAAGTTACAGATTACCCCCACCTTACATTTTTTTAAAGATTTTATTTATTTATTTGACAGAGAGAGAAGCAGTGAGAGAGGGAACACAAGCAGGGGTAGTGGGAGAGGGAGAAGCAGGCTTTCCGCTGACCAGGGAGCCCGATGCGGGGCTCGATCTCAGAACGCTGGGATCATGACCTGAGCCGAAGGCAGATGCTTAACGACTGAGCCACCCAGGTGCCCCCCACCCTACTCCCAGCTTACTTTGAAGAACAGAGGCAGCCCAAATGTTTTGGGGCCGTGGTGAGAGGAAGTAAGGTTTAGTTTTAGAGAGCATTTTCCCTTTTGATGAGAAGCAGGGGATATGACTACCCTGGAGTCACCCGTCAAGTTCTCTAGCTATCCATTTGGCTGACCAAGCCATGAAATGGAACACAGAGGAAGGAGGAGAGGAAAAAAATGGGAGGGAGGCCTCTGAGCTGTCTCTGTCTTTGCTCACGGTGCCAACAACCAGAACAAGGAGGGGTTGTCTTTAGAAATGACATATGGCTAGGTAGGTTTTGAAAAATTAAAAATGGAAAAGGATTTCTGGTGTCTCCAGCTTATTAAGGCATACAAACAAGAACCAATTTGTAGAGATGTGGGCAGTCGCAGAATGGATAGCGGAGGCTAATTAGGTATGTTCGCTCAAGGCAACTCATTAAAAGCACAGACTACAGTACTGAAACTGCTATAATTTCCACTGTCTCCCACCATTACCACTTATCAGCTTCAGAGGGAAAGTCAGTCTCTTCTTCAAAAAGGCCCACTCCTGAAGCATGTTGCTCCCTTTTCTTGCTTTATAGAGACACACCGGGGTCATTCCATTGCTTTTGGATGGGCTGCATAGCAATACCTCTCTTTAGCATTGAGGCAGGAGATTAAAGATGGACGTCACGCTTCTGTTCCTGACACTTCTGGGCCCTCGTCCTTCTTCTAGCCAACAACATATCATTACAGGTGAGGTAAGACACCATGTGCTCGTCCTCTGCGTGCATTTGAAATGGAGATGCAGCAAGTTCCTCTCGTCTCTCTGCTTTGACAATGGGGAAGGGAAGGCGGCTTTGATCTTCAAAAATTATGACTGTAAATAATGCCTATTCAAATATTGGCTCAAGATGAAAACAGTGATTGCTTTTGAGTTGTTTTTAGAATCTTTCATTTCCAAAGCCCCCTTTTCTGCCTTCGGCTGTGTTAGATGCTGACCGAGTTCAAATTTCCACATTATATCTATGTGTCTGAAGTGTATTTGACGCACAGATGCTGGGTAAATATTTTACGTTTTAGGTTTTTTTCTTACCATGAAAGTAGTGCGTGCTTATTTTAAAAGGGTAAACAAGGAAAAATTAAAAACCTGTAAACACACCACTCAGAAATACTGCCAGCATCTAGATCTACATATTTTATAAATATGTATATATGTAAATCTTATGTATGTATATAAATTTTTGATATAAATTATTCATTATATTGGCTATAAGTTTTGAATTTTCTTTTTTTGAATAAGCTATCATCCTGTGAACTAGATGGTGCTCGGTTCAGTGTGTCTGTTGTATGCATGGTGAGATCTATTATTTTTGCTGTGGGTGCTTTGTTTAAAGAGCTTTCTGTAGCCCAGTATTTTTACTCTGGCTTCACAGTGCGTGGGGACATGCTCTCCAGCGTGTGTGAACGAGGATCTTGCATTTGCTTCTCTTGCCAGAGAGAATGATGAGTCTCATTCTGCAGCTTTAGTTTTGACTCCAAGATTGATACGTTTTTGGCCATAAACTTAAATGCTAGGTCGTCAGGCTTCTAACACGTATTAATCCCATGCTACGTGCAGAACATGATGCTTTTGGTGGCTATAGAAAGACACAGCCCTCCAGGGACCAGCAGTTCATGAAACAGTTGCTAAGGACAGAGTGGGTTATGGTGGCGTCTGGCACTGGCTGCTTTTGGGGTGAGGCGAACAGAGGAGAGTGGCCAAAGCCTAGGGTTCGTCCTCAGAGCAAGAAACGGTTACACTCACAGGCACAGAGGCTGAAAAAGTTTTTACAGATGTAAGGAATGGCAAGCAGCTTTGCTTGGCAACAGAGGAAGGGCCACGCAGGGGAGAACAGCCTGGAGGCTGGTTGGTTTGGAGGGCCGGGACACAGGGCAGACAACCCCGAATTCGACAGCACAGATGGGAAGGGTCCCCAGTACCTTTCCCAGCAGAGGGAGTGCCATGAAGACACGGACCTTCAAAGGCAGATTATTTTATTGCCAGGGTATATCTGCTGCTCCCATTAGCCAGTGTGATCACCCTAAGAGCAGGCTTCTAGGCTTCTGCCCCGCCGGAGTCTGGCCACTGAAGCTGTGCTCAGCCTGTGCACCCAGTATCACACCCCGTCCCACTGGGAAAGTCCAAGGTGGACCAATTGCGGCCCCTTGAAATAATTCATTCCCACTGCATTCCGCATACAGCAGCAAAAAGAGCAATTTATTGGCATTATGGGTAATTTTCGGAGACTGCCAACAGAAAGTATTAAACTAACTGGATTGTAGGAGAGGACAAGGAGGGATTATTTTCCAACTACAAACCCAACTTGAGAGGGAGCACTTGTCTTAATTTATTCTCCAAAGCTAGCACAAATTTTTACTATACACAATGCATGCTTCTGCTCCCATACATTGCTGGTAGGATGCAATGAGAATTTGGTCATGTCTAACGAAATTACATACGCATTTGCTCTTTGAATTATTAATCCCGCTTCTACGAATCTGCCCCAAAAGATATAATGGCAAAAACTATAGGAAGACATATGCCAGGTAATTCGTCACAGTACATAGCAGCCAAATATTGGAAACGACCTTCATTCCATCAAAGGGAGATTGAAAAGTTGTCATACATCTACACAGAGGAGTACTACATCACTATAAAAAGGAACGAGTTCTCTCTCTCTTTTGCTAGGACTGGTGTCCAGCACGTATTTTTATGTGAAAAATGCAAAGTGGAGAGGGGCGCCTGGGTGGCATAGCAGTTAAGTGTCTGCCTTCGTCTCAGGGCGTGATCCCGTCGTTGTGGGATCGAGCCCCACATCAGGCTCCTCCGCTGGGAGCCTGCATCTTCCTCTCCCACTCCCCCTGATTGTGTTCCCTCTCTCACTGGCTGTCTCTATCTCTGTCGAATAAATAAATAAAATCTTTAAAAAAAAAAAAAGCAAAGTGGAGAAAAGTGCATATGTTTATTAAAGAAAGGGGGTTATGAATATATAAATATTCATATATAATACGTATATTTACTTTTATTAAAAAGAAGGATAAGGGGCGCCTGGGTGGTGCAGTCGTTAAGCATCTGCCTTCGGCTCAGAGCATGATCCCAGCATTCTGGGATGGAGCCCCACATCAGGCTTCTCTGCTGGGAGCCTGCTTCTTCCTCTCCCATGCCCCCTGCTTGTGTTCCCTCTCTCGCTGGCTGTCTCTCTCTGTCAAATAAATAAAATCTTAAAAAAAATGTTTAAAAAAAAAAGAAGGATAAGCATACAGCTAAAAATTTTAAGAAAGATGTTACTGATGTGGAAGGAGTCAGGAAAGAGGGAAACAAGATGAAAGGGAACGGATAGAAGTGAGAATTCTCTGAACATACCTTGTTCTGTAGATTTGAAGTTGGAAACAGGTAATTATTTTATGTAATTATAATACAAAATTAAATTTAAAAAGCAATTCTGGACAATAAAAACAAAAGCAAAGCATCGGAAACAGACTGTGTACCAAGTTTCTGGATAACCATACAGAAAGGAACTGTTCTGCATGATTTCAATTAAACATAATAATTTGACTTGATCTTCCTAGAGGGATATATGTTAAGGACAGAAAGAACTGTAAAAATTTCTCAGCCATGTTGGTGTTGTAATTTTGATGTTGTTGTGTGAATGTGGGATAAAGCAAATGAGTATTTATGTTGGTGGTGTTTGGAATCAGTATTTTCGGGATGGAAAAAAGGAGCTACAGATATAATATAGCATTTTACTTAATCCTTGTATTTTTGAATTTGAAGTGGAAAGATTAGTATAAACTCGTGGTCCATTTTCCATTGAAAGCACCGGGGCTCCTTGGGAAAAGAGCTGATACCAGAACTGGGGCAGAAAATGTACAAGATAAGGATATGTCCTGTTGTACTAGGAATCAAGGAAACTTCCAATGACCCTTGTGGGCTTCCTAAAAGGACACAAAAGCCACTTGAAGAGGAACAATTTGATCATCAATAAAAATTACAACTGCGATAGATCGAAACATTTATATATGTTTAATCCATGTGCTCTTTCTGATTTAAAAAAAATTAAGCTCACTGGTCACCTTTGGATCGCTTTTGGATATATTAGAGAAGCAACAGATATTTTGAAAACCAGAACATAATGGGAGAAAAATCTTGCTTTTGTCTTATCTTCTCTACATGAAAGGCACATCATGATAATCAAATAATTGGCAAGGGCAAGTTCCTCCTTAGAGAAGCATATTAGGTAGTAATTGAAGGAGGAATGATAGAATTATAAGAAATTATAAGACTACTATTTTGCACCCTCTAAGGAAATGCGGACAGTGATCATTAATGACTACTAACGCAAAAAGAGAGAACACCTGCAGCAGACTGGGTGCTTTATTTCTTGGTAAGTCTTGCTGGGTGTTAGCACAAACACTGCCCATTTGTCATCCTTCACTAAGCAAAACTTTTCTGTACAGATGGCACACAAGTCTACTCTCTTATCCCTGACTTTCCTGGGACCTTTGTCCCCATCAGAAATCTTTTCCTTGACTGCCTTACTCTCATCTTAAAGAGAGTCTGCCGATGCCCTTATTTCTTCTGAAGTGCTTCTCTCTTGACAAAGCCTAGCACTCGATGACCTCAGTCCCAGGAAATATTCTTTATGTTTGCCTTTTTTGCCTATGAGCACAGGTCATCTGGGGGAACTGTTTACAGTTGCAGATGCCACCAGCCACGACTGAAAAGGAAGAAAAAGAAAACTCTCCTTCCTTGGAACTACGTGGAGGTACAGATATTTTAAACTCTGGAAGAAAGGAAAACAGGGCCTCACTGAAACCTCTTACCTTCATTGTGAGAGTGGTTTCTACTTCTCATTCTTATTTCAGGATGGCTGCTGAATTGATTTCAATTGTGTCCAATTGAAGTATAATTTTATGGTAAGTCGTGTCTGACTTATTTTTAGAATGTTATTAAATGGATGAGTACAAGTCACCGAAGCTTCCTTGGGAGGTAGATAGTTTTGAATTCAATGTGATAATCTGTGCAATTAATAGATAAATCTGTGCTGCCCTCCACACAGAGATTAATTGAATTAATTTCGATAACCTTATTCTTCAGCCTTCTTTGTTATGTGTGAGCACATTAATAATAGACATTAATAATGCCTTGGATTTGTAAAGCATTGCCGTATTCAAACCATCTACATTGATGTTATCTCATTTTAGAAGGTGGGCAAAGCAAATATTTGAGAAATTAAGAAATTTTGATCCAAAGATATCAGAAGACTTACCAAAGCTAAGAGCAGAACCCAGAGTCAAGAAATGTTCTTTCTACATCTCCCTCCCCACTTCTACCCCCCCAAAAGCAGTATGTAGGCTTGAACTCTACTTCTTAATCAGCTTTTGGTTTTATTGGGGTTTTTTATTATTTTATTTATTTATTTATTTTAGTCTGAGAATACTCCCATTTATTATCTCACAGTTGTTGTGGAGTTTGGACACAGCTTAGTTGAATGTTCTGCTCGGGTACAGTAGGTGTCAAATGGAGCTGTGACATCATCTGATGCTTGGGAACCCATTACAAGCTCATCCCGCTTATAGACAGTTCCTCGCAGCTGCAGAATTCCTAGAAGCTTTCTTCTTTGAGTCCCGTAAGAAACTACTTCTCTAGTGGTGATGTTTCTCCTCTTCCGTCTTCTATGAACTCCCTTAATTACATCAGGCCCACCCCCAAATCATCTCCCTTTTTACTAATACAGAATCAACTGACTGGTAATTTAATTGCAGGAGTGAAATCCCACAGCCAAAGGGAGGAAGCTATGGAGGGCATGGGGACGAGCTGCTTAGGGCTGATCTTGGGGCCATCTTAGAGCTCCGCCAACCACGATCTGCACGCTGAAAACTTCAAAAACCCTGCTGTGAGAAATTTAGAAAGAACTAAATAAATGGAGAGATATCCTATGTTCATACGTTGGAAGGCTCAATATCGGTAAGGTATCAATTCTTTCCAAATTGATTTATAGATTCAGTGGGATCCAAATTAAAATCCTAGCAGGATTTTCTTGAAGTTGTTGATAAGATGGTTCTAAAATTCAAATAGAAATGTAGAGGTCCTAGAATAGCCAAAACAGCTTTGAAAAAGATCAAAGTCCGAGTACTAACACTGCGGAATTTCAAGACTTATCGTAAGACTACAGTTATGAAGTCAATGTGGTATTGATATCAAGATTGACAAATGGATCACTGGAACAGAATAGTGACTCAGGAAATGAACCACCACAGGTATAGACAACTACTTTTTATCTTTACCTGCATTAATCCCTTTTCTAATGCTCTTCTTTTCTTTATGCAATGTTTCTGACCTATATAGTTTTCCTTCCTTCCAAAGAATTCTTTAACATTTCTTGCAAGGGTTTCATTGATTTTTCTCTATTGTTCTTCTGCTTTTAGTTTCACTGATTTCTGATCTTAAATGTATTGTTTCCTTCCTTCTGTTGCTTTGGATTTGATTCTCTTTCTTGTTTCTTAAGCTTGAAGCTTGGATCATTAATTTGAGACCCCTCTCCTTATAAGCATTTTAATGTTGTAAATTTCCTTGTAAACATGCTTCAGCTGCACGCCACACATTTTGATGTATCATCTTTGATTTTCTTTCAATTCAAAATGTTCTCTACCAGGAGTTATTTTGAAGTGTGTCACTTATGAGGTTATTTACTTCTAGTTCAATTCCATTTTGGTCAGGTAACATACTTCGCACAGTTTCACTTGATTATATTTTGTTAAGCTTGGTTTTTCTAATCCAAGATGTAGCCTACGTTGATGACTGTTCCATGTGCTCTTGAAAATAATGCGTATTTTACTGTTGTTGGGTGAAGCGTCCTATAAATGTCAATTAGGTCATGTTGAATGATAGTACTGTTCAGGTCTTCTATAGCTGTATAAGCCAGCTCGGGCTGGTGTAACAAAATATTGCTGACTGAGGGGCTTAAACAACAGGAATTTATTTCTCAGAGTTCTGGAGGCTGGGAAGTCCAAAATCAAGAGGCCAGCTGATTCAGTTCCTGGTGAGTAAGGGCTGCAGGGCTCTCTTCCTGGCTTGTAGGTGTCCCCCTCCTCATTGTATGTTCACATGGCCGTTCCCTTAGTGTATGTGGAGCGAGACAGAGAAGTTTCTCTCTTTCCCTTTTTATAGGGCTTTCGATGGTGTTAGGACTCCATCTTTATGGACTCATTTAACCTTAATTACCCCCTGAAAGCTCTCTCTCCAACTATAGTCACGTTGGGAATTAGGGCTTCAACATATAGATTTTGGGGGTGTACAATTCAGGCCCTAGCAACATCTTCACTAATTTTCTAATGATTCTATCCATTACCAAGAGAGAAATGTTGAAACCCTGGCTATAACTGTAAATTTGTTTATTTGCCCTCTCTGATCTGTTTATGCTTCATGCACCTGAAATTGTTTTAATACCGCATTCGTTTTTAGGACTTTCATGTCTCATTAGTGAACTGACTATCTTGTAATAAGGTATTGTCCCTTTTGACCCTTGGGAATTGTCCTTGTTCTGAGGTCTTTTTTTTTTAATTAATATAATTACTTCAACTTTTTTTTGATTAGTTTGCGCAGTATATCTGGTACTTCGTTAGTTCCTTCTGTCCTTATTCCTCTGTTTCCCCTTCCCTGCCTGCCTTCTTTTGCATTATGTGAATTCCCTTAGTATTCTATTTTAATTTATGTGTTTTATGGTTACATATGTTCGTATTAATTTTTATGGTTGTTCTAGGGTATAGAACCATTCAACTTAGAGCTAATATCTCACTTCTTCAAGTAGAATGTAGAAGCCTTACGGTCACATATGTCTCCTTAGCCTTCTTTTTTATGTTGTAGTTGTCATATGGATTTCATCTACCCACGTTGAAAACTCTACCAGACGTTGTAATTTTTGCTTTTACGCTCGTATACACTTAAAAGAATATAAGAAAAGAAAAATAATATCTTATAATTACCTTGATATTTATGAGTGCTGTTGTTCCTCCTTATTTCTGCAGTTCTAAGCTTCACCCACGTATCATTTCGCTTCTGAAGAACTTCCTTTAACATTTCTTTTACAGCAGTTCTGCTGGCAATGAATTCTCTTTGTTTTCCTTCTTCTGAGCCTCTTTATTTTGCCTTCATTTTGAAGGATATGTTTGCTTTGTATGGAATTATGGATTGACGTGCTTTTCTTTCAATATTTTAAAATGTTCCACTGTCTTAGAGTCTTAGTGTTTCTGATGAGAAAACTGTGGTAATTCAAATCATCTTTGTCCTATATGCAACACATCATTTTTTTTCTGGCTGCTTTCAAGATGTTTTTCTTTGTTTTTGGTTTTCAGAAGTTTCATTATTGTGTCTCTGGTTTGATAGTCTTTGTATTTTTTTTTAATCCTGTTTAGGGTTTGATGAACTTCTTGATACTGTAAGTTTATATATTTTATCTATTTTTTAACATTTTAGGAAATTATTTCTGCAGTTTTTTTCTGCACCAATTTCTTTATTATCTTCTTCCAAGACTCACTGACACAGATGTTAGATCTTTTGATACTGTCCCATAGGTTCCTGGGTCTCTGCTCACTTTTTAAAATCTTTTTCTTTCTGTTCTTTAGATTGGATAGTTTCTATTGACTTATCTTCAAGTTCTCTGTCTTTTTCTTCATTTGTCTCTATTCTGTTATTGTGCTCCATCACTGAATTTTTTAAAACACTGTATCTTCTGTCCTAAAGTTTCCATATCTCTGTTGTCAACTTCTGTTTTTCCATTCATATTAAATATGTTTAACCTTTTCATCAGGGAGCATAGTTACAAATAGCTCCCTTAAAGTCTTTGATAATTTCAACATCTGAGTCATCTTGGGGTTTGCTTTCATTGGTTGCCATCTTCCTTGGAAATGGGCCATATCTTCCTACCTATTTGTATATTGAGTAATTTTGGAAAATATCCTGGACATGTTGACATTATGTATTGAAACTCTGAATCTTTTAAACTCATCTGGAAAACGTTGATTTTGTGTGTGTGTGTGTGTATGTGTGTTTGTGTGTGTGTATTTTGTGTGAGTTAATACACAGAGTTAAGAAATCATCTCCTCCAGCTCCCTTTTCTCTGGGATTTTTCTGCCTCACCCTACTTCCCTCATCAGCTTGCAGAGATTGTTTTTCTTGATCCTATAGCTAGAAAGATGGTGTTTCTCTTGGCAGTTTTATTGCCTGCGCAGCCATTGCCATAACTCCTAACCAGCGTCCGTATTTGGATCAAAGCCAAGAGAGAAAAGAGGGAGACAACCTTGGGAAACCCCCTTCGTCTATGAGTCACTTCATCGATTCCTCTCCCCAAGCTGCCTGCTTTAGTTTACTTTTCAGAATCCTCAGATTGTTGCTTTTTGTATTATACCTAGAATTTTTAGTTACACTTACAACCAATAAGCTTATTCCATCTTGGCCGGCACTGGAAGTCTCTCTCACTTCACTTTTAGGAAAAAAATGCGAGCATCATATTTGCTATATAGTCTCTCGCCAGATTCTAGGCCAAATACAAGCCCTTTTTAAACAAGTCATAATAGCCCTGTGTCCACTAGGAGGCAGCACTAACAAGCCCTGCTTGCCCCGGGCCTCTGCAAGCCTCAAGAACATGGATGTAATCTTGGCAGCCTGTGCCTTCAGATTTCCACAAAGAGAAACGGTAGGGCCTCAAGCTCCCCATCTGCGCTCTACTCCATTCTTACTTTTTCCTTGTGGATTCTGGGTGGCTGGGGTGTTTGCTAATTGCAAGTTAGCCCGTTCTAGGTCTGCCACCAGTGCTGTTGCCTTGTCCCCCTGTAGTAACATCTGTAACAGTTACCATTCCCAGGACTTGCTCAGCTGGCCATGGTTGCTTGAGTGGAAGAAATCTTCTGTCCCTGGTAGTGTTTACAATTTGATCAGTAGACTCCCAAAGTTGACTCTTTCAATATTTTCAAAGCCTTTTCTCTACACATTAGTTTGGAAACTAGTTTCTGCTCCTCAGATTATTTCTGGCTCTTCAATCTCTCAGCACTTAGTAGGGTCGCTTTCTTGTCCCTCTTGTAGTGGGGTCAGGTCACATGATTAATTTTGGCTTATAAACTGAGTTGTAAGTGATAAGTACCACTTCCAGCCTGGAACATTAAATTGCCAACGTGACACCTCCTAGAGTTCTGTTTTCCTCCCTCAAAGTGACTGCTAACAGTCCAGGTTGTATCTCCTCTATCCGTCTAGATGTCAGAGTGAGAGCCACATGGAACAGAGCCACTGAACACCTACAATGGCCATGTAGCATGAGTGAGCGTGAGTGAGGAATAGACTTTTGTTGTTTTAAGCCACTGCAATTTGGGGGTTATTTGTTAATGAACCTTTACCTAACCTAGCCTCACTGATACAGAAACTGTATGAGAGTAACTACCTAACATCATACTAAAAAGCATTCCTTCTTACCCACTTCAAATAAGGGTCTTAGGGAAGAGACTTGTTCTCTTGACTTGGTCCTAGCTAATCGTGAGTTCTCTTGTCTATCCAGGCATTCCTTTTAGAACCTGAAGCTGTCTCTATCTTGCTGGAGTTTAAACCTTGGTTTCTAGGACCTGACTGCCAGTCTTAACATTTATACCCAGAGTTCATTCCATGAGACCAAGTGGTCTTCATGCCACCAGAACAAGTGGCAGCCTGCCATTGAGATCTGGAATTCAAGAGCTGGGCTATAATTGACACTCCCCTCTCTCTTCCATTCTACGCTAAAGTTGTTTACTTCTTTTCCCTTCCTTTACTTTAGATATTTTTAAATATTCTTTCTTATTTTTGTTCTATTCTTCTTTATCTCCCTTTTATAACTTCCCACACTGAAGACATCTGGTTACTTATTGTTATGTTCCTATGCCCTTCTTTCACTTAGCGGATTACCTTTTTCCTTATTTAGATGACTCTTGGTATTCACTTCAGGACCCTTCAACAGTTTTATTAAAGTTAATTCTGTGGCCTGTGACCTTTGTCTAATTCCTGCATCCCAGGCCTAAAGAACCAATATATTAAATCTCCTGGAATAAGAATATATATATATAGAGAGAGTATGCTACATAGTCCTAACAGATAACCCTTATATAGCACTTATTATATACTATTTATTATGTATGTACTTTCCTAACCTCATTAGGATCTATTAATTCATTCACAGCCCACGAAAGCTCCATATACATACATGGGTATTATAATTTCTATTTTACAGATGAGGTAACAGGCCCAGAGTGATATGACTTGCTCAAGTCACACAGCTTATAAGTGACAGAGCCAGAATTAGAAACCAGGCTCTCTGACTCCAGAGTCTGTGTTTTCGCCATTAAATTCACTTGCTTCTGTACATATGCACAAAGGGTTTTAAACCATGAGTCAGTAAATCACGATCCTCAGGCCGTTTATGATTTACCGCGTGTTTATGTAAATAAAGTTTTATTGGAACACAGTCCTATCCGTGTGTTTAATATCATCTCTGACAGCTTGCAAGTGATAAGGGCAGAGTCGAGTATTTGTGACAGAGATTGCATGACCCACAAAGCCTGAAATATTTACTATCTGATCTCTATTTTAGAGGATGAATAGGGATGTTCCCGACAAAGTGTTCCTGGCAAAGGGAATGACATGCAAGGAAGCATGGGGCATCAGTTGCAGAGTTTTTCTGCACCTGCATCATAAATTTTTTAAGAGAAGAGACTCTATCTTCTCATCATGGTGAGAACACCACAAGTGCTCAATAAATTCTTGTTGAAAATATTTATCCAGTTTACTCATATTGTTACAACACTCATAAATGTATTAATGACTGCTCTACTTATTTTTTATGTTTCCTGGCATTACTGAGTATGGCCCTATGGGGCAGGAACATGAGAGGGTAATGAGTAGTCCAATGAACTGAGTATATTATGAATTCACATTACAGTAATTTAAATTGCATTTATTCATCAAAGTATTTGTTGATAGGTTGTATAATTTGTGCTCAAATGTGGTTTGTAATAGGAAATAATCCTAGTGAATCTGATGAAATACCAAAATAAAATATTTGCCTGTGAATTTCTGCTGGGAGTGATAAGGGAGTTAGAACATGTATACATGTGCACACACACACGCACACACACACTCACACTCAAGAAACTTCACCCTGCCCAACAAACACCCACAAACACATTTTAATAATTAGTGTTTCATTTAAGCCCTTTTCAAAAATGAACACTTTACTAAAAATAATTTAAAACAGAAACAAGATCAAATGGCTCTGCTGTAATATCTTTCTCGCCTTAGAACTGAGGCAGATCATTAGAAAGACTCACATTGCTTATTTGGCTCTCACAGTGGTTTATTATTTGCTGCAGGAGAAAGGAATGGTTTTGTGTCATAATAACTTCACAAGGTTTTGACACTTAGTAAAAGGGGAAACTGTTGCCTGGAAGAATTTTTTAATACAGAAGGAAATGATTGCATATAATAAAAATTTTTGAAATTTCATGTATACGTTAGATTGAATTTTATAGGTAGAAAAGTGTTTGATCTCTGTTTGATAGATCATGCTTTTTTCTTTATGTGATGAATAAAATAGTGCTTTCCTTTCTACCTACTTCTACTGAATACCTGAGAGAAACGATTCATTACATAAACTCTTATGGTAATAAAATTTAAATAGATAATCCCATAGTTCTTTAATTATTATCTATTTAGAACACTCTTATTTAGACACTAGAATATCTTATTTATATAATATGTAAAACTTATTATATAATATGCATGAATATACTAATAAATTAATATGCATGAATAGGAAAACAACTTACTAATTGAAAAAAATTGTTTTTAATATCCTAAGGATGTGGTAGCTTCTTTTTTTGTGTTTCAACACTACTGGATCATTCCTCTCAATGGTGTCATCTAATAATCTGAGATTTCTTGCACAAGCACTTTCATAATTTTCAGAAGTATATGATACCTCAAACTATATTTTGCTTGTCCATACAGGTAATACTTCACAAAAATTTAAATGCAGCATCTGTAAGAAACACTATGATCGGGGCACCTGGGTGGCTCAGTTGGTTAACCATCTGCCTTCGGCTCAGGTCATGATCCCAGAGTCCTAGGATCAAGCCCCACATCAGACTCCTTCCTCAGAGGGGAGTCTGGTTCTCCCTTTCTCTCTCTCAAGTAAATAAATAAAATCTTTTTTTTTTTTTAAAGATTTTATTTTTATTTATTCGTCAGAGATAGACACAGCCAGGGAGAGAGGGAACACAAGCAGGGGGAGTGGGAGAGGAAAGCAGGCTCACAGCAGAGGAGCCTGATGTGGGGCTTGATCCCAGAACGCCGGGATCACGCCCTGAGCCGAAGGCAGACGCTTAACCGCTGTGCCACCCAGGCGCCCCATCAAGTAAATAAATAAAATCTTAAAAAAAAAAAAAGAAAGAAACACTATGATCTGTCCCCCAGGTACTGAATTCTGGTTTACTAACTGTAGCTTAATTAATTTAATATGCAAGATTTTTCTATTTTTTAAGATTGACCTTTCTTTTAGGTTAATATAAAGCAATTTAATGGGATGTATAGTTTTCTTTTTGGTAGAAAATAGAAGCTGGAGAACCTAAAATTGTGTGAAAATTTTTTAGGGAACAATTTACACAATCACTTATTACTTTACCAGTTGACATGAATATCTTAAGCACCTACTATTTGCACTAGCCTTGTGATAGGCCTGCGATTAGAGAGATAGAAGACACAGGCCCTATCCTCAAGGAGCTTACCATCTACTTAAAAGACAGGTAGATACCTGTACAGTGATAACAAAACATGATAAACATTATCAAAGAGGTAATTATTGTGGGGCTTCAGACTAGGAGGTCTACTCTACGATTAAGGTATAATATATAAGATAGAATTAAACCACTAATAAAACATCAAATACTTGGAAATTAGAAAACTTCTTCCTAAGTAATTCATGAGTCAATGGAAAAATAAAATAAACATTTCAAACTTAAAATATTAAATTGAAATAAAAATGAGAAATTAGAAAAAAATTATTCAAGAAGGATTGAGGATTAATGAATCATGTATCCAATTCAAGAAGTTTTTAATAAGAACAGCAGTATAAGCCCAGAGAAAATACAAGTAAGGGAATAAAAGTGATGCGAATAAAACTTTTTAAAATAGAAAACAAAGACACAAGAGTAAGCATTATCAACCAGTAGCTGGTTCTTTGAAAAGACTGGTCTAATAGAGAAGTCTGGCAATACTGGCTAAGAAAAAAGAAGACACAAGTAAGTTAACTGTAAGAATGAAATAAAGGGCAGATCCATGAATAATGCAGACTGAAATATAAAAGAGTATTATGAAAAACTTAATGCCAATGATTTTGAAAACTTAGATGTGAAAATTTCTAAGAAAATATCTTACCAAGACTAATTCAATACAAAATTTAAAAACCTGATTGAGAACATAAAATTAAAGGAATTGTATCAGTAAGTGAAAATCTACCTTTACTCCATGCACAAAAATATTCAACCAAAATTATTTATGAGTAATTTCTACAAAATACTCAAAGACCATATAACCCTTATCTTATACAAATAGATCTAGGATATAAAAAAAAGAAGGAACAGAATCCACACTTTTTTCCATGAGATTAATTTAACCAAGCTAAAAAACACAACTTGGCCAAGTTAGCCTCATGAAATGATGGAATGAAAGGGGAGCTCAACATTAGCAGCTCCATTAATGTATTAGGTTGAGCAATATGAAATTGCCCTTTTTAAAAAATTATGTTCAGTTGTAGTGTTCAATGATTTATTAGTTGCATATAACACACAATGCTCATCACAACCCATGCCCTCCTTAGTACGAATCACGTAGCTACCCCATACCCCCACCCCCTTGCCCTCTGAAACCCTCAGGTTGTTTTCCAGAGTCCATAGTCTCTCATGGTTCGTCTCCCTCACTGATTTCTCCCCCTTCACTTTTCCCTCCCTTCCCCTATGGCCCTCCATGCTATTCCTTATGTTCCACAAATGAGTGAAACCATGGGATAATTGTCTTTCTCTGCTTGACTTATTTCGTTTAACATAATCCCCTCCAGTTCCATCCATGTCGATGCAAATGGTGGGTATTCATCCTTTCTGGTGGCTGAGTAGTATTCCTTTGTATATATGGACCACATCTTCTTTATCCATTCGTCTGTTGAAGGGCATCTTGGCTCCTTCCACGGTTTGGCTATTGTACCCTTTTTTATTAAAGATTTTATTTATTTATCTGAGAGTGAGAGAAATAGAGCCTGAGTGGGGGTGGGGAGATGGGGGGTGGCAAGGAGGGGCAGAGGGAGAAGGAGAAGCAGACTCCCCACTCAGAAGGGAGCCTGATGCGGGGCTCGATCCCAGGACCCTGAGATCATGACCTGAGCTGAAGGCAGACGCTCAACCAACTGAGCCACCCAGGTGCCCTGAAATTGCCTTTATCATCATTACGAAATAGTCATATATCAGCAATTTCATATGACTTGACCTAATAATTCCCCACACTAGTGGACTAAAGAAGAAAGACAACTTGATAATCTCAGCAGATAAAGATAAAAGTCTTATGCTGAACATCAAACTTGTCGGTGAAGCGTCATAAGCATTTCCTTCGAAATCAAGAGAAAGACAAACAGCCATCACTACTTCTCTTGGGCATTGTACTAATATGTATGGATTGGATAAAATAAACAAAAGACACAAACTGCACAATGTATATTTTTTCTATATAAATAACCCAAGAGAATCTACAAATTATACAAAGACTACTTCAACTATGTGGCTTGAAACGAGATAGACCATCATGCAAAAACTGAGTTTTTACAAACCAAAAATAAACAACCTACAAAACAGCGATGACAAACATAAAATACCTAGGGGAAAAAAACTAACAAAAATATGTCATTTTGGGGGAGAAAATTACAAAACCTTTAATGAAAGCAATTAAGATGACCAAAATAAATTGAGAGCTATAGATAATACTACTTGGTATTTTTAAGGTATTTATTTTTTTCAAGATATTTGATAAATTCAATGCCGTTCATTTTTTTAAGTAATCTCTACACCTAACGTGGGGCTCAAACTTACCACCCTGAGGTGAAGAGTCAGCTGCTCTATCTACTGAGCAAGCCAAGTGCCCCATATTCAATGCCATTCAAATAGGATGCAGATTTTTTTTTTAATTTTAAAGATTTTTATTTTTTTTATTTTAGAAAGAGAAAGAGAGTGAGCAGAGGGAGGGGCCGAGGGAGAGAGAGAATCTCAAGCAGACCCCCTGCTGAGCACGGAGCCCCATGTGGGGCTATATCCCAGAACCCTGAGATCATGATCTGAGCCAAAATCAAGAGTCGGACATTTAACGGACTGAGTTACCCAGGTGCCGCAAGTAGAATGAAGAATTTTCAGGGAAATTTACAATGTAATTGTCAAATTTATATAGAATTTTAAAAAAGAGGCCAAGGATAGTCAAGACGATGTTAGGAAGAAATAGTTGGAGGACTTGTTTTATCAGATAACATGATTTATTAAAAGTGAAAGTAATTAAGATAACATGGTATTGTCTTGGAAATATACACATAGACCAGTGAAACAAACTGACAAGTGCAGAAATAGCTTCCCTGCATACAGGGACTTGATACATGACAGAAGTGACAGCACAGGTCAGTGGCACTGTATTAGTTTCCTAGGGCTCCTGTAAAAAATTACCACAGACTTGGTGGCTTAAAAAAACAGAAGATTAATCTTACAGTTCTGGAGACCAGCAGTTTGAAATTGAGGTGTCGGGCAGCGCTGTGCTCCCTCTGAAGTCTCTAAGGGAGCATCTTTCCTTGCTTCTTCCAGCTTCTGGTGGCCCCAGGTCTTTGGCTTGTGGTAGCCTTCATCTTCACATGGCCTACCCCTTGTGTGTCTGTATCTTCTTCTCTTCTCGTAAGAACACCTGCCATTGGATTTAGGGTCCACCAGCTCAATCTAGAATGATCTTATCTTCAGATTCTTCCCTTAATTACATCTGCAAAGATCCTTTTGCAAAATAAGGTCACATTCACAGATACCAGAGGTTAAGACTTGGATATATTTTTTTGGGGGGGGGGGCTCAGTTTAACCCACTACAGGGGGTAAAGGAGAGACAGTTCAATAAATGTTGCTAAGGTAATTGGTGTTCATGTAGAAAAAAAAAATTGTATTCCTAAATCACACCATATCCAAACCAAAACTCCATGTGGCTAAAACCCAAATGTGAAAAGGCAAATTTTAAATTTGGAAGAGAACAGAGGCCCCTGGGTGGCTCAGTCGGTTTAGTGTCTGTCTTTGACTCAGGTCATGATCCTGGGGTCCTGGGATCGAGCCCCGCATTGGGGTCCCGCTCGGTGGGGAGCCTGCTTCTCCCTCTGCCTGCTGCTCTGCCTACTTGTGCTCTCTCTCTCTCTCTGTCAAATAAATAAATAAAATCTTTAAAAAATAAAAAAGATAAATTTGTAAGAAGATATGTAGAATTTTCTTATGATCTGTGTAGGAAATAAATTTTCAAACAAGGTCCCCAAAATAAAGGCATAATGGGGAAAAATTGGTAAATTCTACTACATCGGAATTTAAAACTTCTGTATATCAAAGCTACCATAAATAATAAAAACACAATTCATATTAGTAGACTATATTTTCAATGCACGTAACTGATAACGTGTAAAAACAAAATGGAAACAAAACAAAATTAAAAATGAATAAAAATAGGCAAAGGTAGGAACAGGCAGTTCAAAGAAGAGGATTGCTTAATTTATTGGCATAAAACTGTTGATAAAATTTCTAATAATCCTTCCAATTTCATTGGTGTTGGTTGTGACCTCTCCATTTTCATTCATAATTTTATTAATTTGAGTCCTTTCTCTATTCTTTTAGATAAGTCTTGCCAGTGGTTTGTCAATTTTATTTATTCTTTCAAAGAACCAGATTCTAGTTCTGTTATCTGCTCTACTGTGCTAATGGTTTCTAATTCATTGATCTCTGCTCTAATCTTGATCAACTGCTTTCTCGTGCGTGGATTAGGCCTGTTCCTCTGTTGCTGTTCGAGCTTCCTGAGGTGAGAATATAAAAACTGCCTCTTAGATTTTTCTATTCTTTTGAGTGAGGCTTGGATGACTATGTATTTTCCCCTTAGGACTGCTTTTGCAGTATCCCATAGGTTTTGGACCGTTGTGTTTTCATTCTCATTGGTCTCCATGCTAAGTGAAATAAGTCAAGCAGAGAAAGACAATTATCATATGGTTTCACCCATCCATGGAACATAAGAACGAGGAAGATCAGGGCGCCTGGGTGGCACAGCGGTTAAGCGTCTGCCTTCGGCTCAGGGCGTGATCCCGGCGTTGTGGGATCGAGCCCCACATCAGGCTCCTCCGCTATGAGCCTGCTTCTTCCTCTCCCACTCCCCCTGCTTGTGTTCCCTCTCTTGCTGGCTGTCTCTATCTCTGTCAAATAAATAAATAAAATCTTAAAAAAAAAAAGAACTAGGAAGATCGGTAGGAGAAGAAAGGGATAAAGAAAGGGGGGTAATCAGAAGGGGGAATGAAGCATGGGAGACTATGGACTCTGAGAAACAAACTGAGGGCTTCGGAGGGGACAGGGGTGGGGGAATGGGATAGGCTGGTGATGGGTAGTAAGGAGGGCATGTATTGCATGGCGCACTGGGTGTTATACGCAACTAATGAATCATCAAACTTTGCATCAAAAACCAGGGATGTAATGTATGGTGACTAACATAATATAATAAAAAAACAAAAACAAAACAAAAAAAAAACAAAGAAGAGGAAACCAAAGGGCCAATAAACCTACAAAAAGATGTTTCAATTCACTACTAATGTGAGAAACGAAATTCCAAGGAGAAATAAGATTCCATTTTACAAATATTGGGCTTGTAAGAGTTGAAAAGCCTGAGAGTACCAACACTAGGTAGTGTAGATTGGTAAAACCACTTTGCAAAGCAAATTGGCACTGTCCAGTAAACTTGAAAGTGCACCTACTTAGAGCCCAGAAATTCCCCTGGAGACATGTACATTGCAGCTTGGGTCATTAGCAAGAGGTTGAATAATTTGTAGTATATTCCAGCGATGTAATACTCTCCAACAGTTGAAACAAATGAGTTTGTGGTATCTATGTCAACCTGGATGAATCATTTAAATACGTTAAGAAAAAAAGCAAATTTCGGAAACACGGATGCAGGGTGATACCATGTATATGAAGTTTTAGAGAATCAATGGTATATATTGGGTAGCAATACCAACATTCTTAGCAAAAGTATGAAGATCTCATGAGATTCCTAGTCAAACTCTGGAGAGTGGTTCTTCCAGTGGGGGTGGCAGAGAAAGGGAGACTTAATAAGGAAAGGTGACATATAGGGTGTGAATTTCATTTGCTATGTTTTAATTAGGCTAGCTCGTGAATATATGAGTATTCATTATATTGTTTTCTAGACTTACGTATTTGTGAAATCTTTCCAAATCCTTCATTACTTCAAAAGAGCAAGGTAAAGGATGATTGAGTTGTTATAAGAAGAAAATTGTTCTAATGATCTGAGTCTTCTCAGATTGAAAATATGAGGAAGCTGTAACTAATATTATAGCAAGATGGGATTTAGATAGAAGGAAGAATGAGTGAATAAGAAACATGGGGAGTTTTAGGCCTGGGGCTCCATTTTGATTCTGCCATCAATTAACTCTGGTACCGTGGACAAAACTTTTAACTCCTCCGAACATTTGGATTGGATTGGATCCAACCATTGTTGGATCAGATCACGGTTTTGATCCAATATAGGTAAAATGCATTATGTTTGCAAAATTTACAAAAACATGGCCATGTGAACTTACAAATTAGAGAGCTGCACTGGAGTAGGTAGGCAAAAGCCAGAGCTTTGTCGATTAAAGTTCCAGAAGACTATGTTTCTTTGAAGTTAAGGCTGTGGTGGGGAGGAAGTCCAGAAGTCAGATAACTTTGGGGCTATCTAGTGAAAATGCACATACCCCAGAATCCAGCAATTCCTCTGGAGACAGGAACAAAAATGTTTACTGCAGCTTTGGAAGAAACTAAAGAGGAAATAGGAATATGGCAAAGATACTCTGCTAGTACAGACATTAATGATCAAAGGCTGGACGAGAGAAGTTGAGGATTTTGTGTGTGATGTTTCTCATCTTGCCAATCATGTTACATCTCAAATAACATTTGTACTGACACTTTGCAAACTGTGTAAAACAAGATATTGTGGAAGAAGCATTAACTGCAAACTCCTTTGAAGGGTAGGGCTGGGAGGTTGGCCGGCTGGCAGGCTGATTCCTAAGGATCCTCAAAGAGTGACATTCATCGTTGCAGACCAGAGGCTGCTTCTGGGTCAGTGGAAGATTCTTCTAATCATTAAATGTGTAAAATTGAACCTGAGGATTCTTATCAGTGCCCAATCATAAATGGAAAGTTTTCTTCTTGAAAAAGATTTTCTCTGAATGTAACAGACAATCCTAAAAGTAAATAAACGAGAATAAATGATATCATTAAAGTACAAGCTAAAACTTCTAAAAACTCTTAATAATGAAAAAGTTTTGAACAGCCTTTAGAGGGAACTGAATTATCTTACTATTGTCTCTACTGAATTGATACTACAAAATAATTATCACATGAAAAGGCAATCGAAGCGTATGTATCAAAAAATGTGGGAAAAAGTATTACAAAGGTGGGTCAGGATTTCAACTGATAAAAACATATTGATTTTTTTGGACTTTGTTTTACTTATGCTATTTTTCAGCTTTTTAAAATATGTACTTTACTGTGATTTTTCTCATTCTAAATAAATATTTACCTTCCGCTGTAAATTTTTATTCCTAATTTCGTATTCTCTTCTTGAAAGGTGGTCCCCTAAATTACATAAGCTTTCAGATGCCACAAAACCCAAGTTCAAGAGATCGTAAAATTCCATATGTCAGTTTACCATGGATCGTAACTGTGTCAGGAATTATGATACTTGAAGTCCATATGCCTAACCTGTTAGATGCCGTGTGTCCCAACTTACTAGAATCACAATTATAATTTGAAAATGAGTACAATCTGTTACAAGAATCAGAGTAGTTGAAATTCATATAACCTGGTTAAGAATCTATACTGGTAGAGCTGAGTAGACATAGTAAATATAAAAACGATAATATATCTAACTGTTGTTGAGCACACGCTATGTGCCAAGCTCATAGTTTACCCTCTGCATGTATTCTCAGTTAATCTTCACATTAACTTTATTAAAGTAGTTGTCGTCGGGGCGCCTGGGTGGCTCAGTCAGTTAAGTGACTGCCTTCAGCTCAGGTCATGATCCCAGGGTCCTGGGATCCGGCTCCGCATTGGGATCCCTGCTCAGCGGGGAGTCTGCTTCTCCCTCTGCCCTTCCCTCCTGCTTGTGCTCTCTCTCTCACACTTTCTCTCTCTCTCTCAGATAAATAAATAAAATCTTAAAAAAATAAAGTAGTTGTCATGTAAATAAGAGCAGATGCCCGGACAGCACACGTGTTAAATCCTGCTGGATCAAGGATCATTGGGAAAATCTTGTGGAGCCAGGATCCGTCACAAGTGTGCCGGTCCTCTCTTGCTTATTGATTCTAGGGACGTGCATGGTGATCTAACAGAGCCAAACATTCAATTCCAGGAAAGCTGTCCTGACTCTTGGCTGTGGGGCTTTTAGGCTTCATGGTTAAGTGTAAAGGCTTGGTAATGTGTCAGCTTGGCTAGGCTACACCACCTTTCCCAGAATTCCTTTCTTGTATATTTCCAGTTAAAGGGGGCCACAAAGGAGATTCTGGAGAGACTTGGAGGGCTGGAAGGGAAGCAGCCGCCATTTTGTAGCATACACACGCTGTTGCTGATCTGCTTACTTACCTTGCGCGCAGGAAACATCGGCTGGGCTAGGTGTGTTTTTAGTTCTTTGGCAAAGGGTCTTGCTTTCTCTGTGATAACCTGGTGTCAAAGGCAACAAGAATAGATAGGAATTTTAGTCCCTCCTTGTCAGTTTCTGTCTTGTGCTTACGGGGTTCCAGGCTGGTTATGTTCTTTCTTTCCTGACTGCCTGCACTTCAAGATTCAGCATCATGGAGACAGTCTTATAAAGATTGTTTAACCAGTTCCCACGATCGTGTAAGCACATCTTCTATAACAAATTCATATCTCTATGCCTCTATCTATCTATCTATCTGTCTGTCTCCTACTTGTTTTGCTTTTCTGGTCAAATTCTGACTGATACAGTTGAAACTGCACCCCGCCCCCACTTTCAACATGGCAAAGTAGTGTTAAGAATCACCACTTCAGTATTGTTGGTTAGAGAAGAATTTGTCCTTCACCTACAATTGAGCAGGGTTGATTGTGCTCATTACTCGGTCCTAGCTGGTTTTCATGGAGCTTTGGTAAATGCTAACTTCTTTTCTGAGAAGCCAGTTTTCAGGGAATTAGTCTTAGACAAATGTGGCAAATTATACTTTCCAAAGACGGCTGTACTATAATGTATCACATTCCACATGCAAAATTGCTACTCCTCCATTTAGAGATGGGGCCTGTGTTCCCTCCCTGTGAACCTAGGGAAAAGTTTGTCATTTCCTTTCCTAACAGAATGCAGCAGAAATGATACTGTGTGACTTCCAAGGCTAGATTATAAAAGGCAATATGATTTCCATCTGGTTCTCTCTGTCACAGTCTCAGGACATTTGCTCATGGAGCCCAGCCACCATTCTATAAGGAAGTCTAGACTAGCCCATGCAGGGAGACCATATGGAGCAAGCCATGTGGAGAGGAGCTTAAGTCCTCAACTGATGTCCAACATTATCCACCAGACACATGACTGAGGGAGGCTTTAGAAATTTCCAGCCTGCGACTTTTGAGTCTTCCAGCTGAGGTCTTGGGCATTACAGTATAGAATGGAATAGAGATGAGCTGTCTCCACAAAACCTTCCTCAAATTCAATATTTGTGAGCAGAATAAATAGTGTCGTTTTTTTCAGCACTGAATTTTGGAGTAACTTGTGATTTGGCATTTGTAAGTGGAAAAGAGAAGTTAGCCTTATGTAATAGTTATCTGTGGCTGCGTAACAAATCACTCCAAAATTTAGTGATTTAAAAGCATACATATCTAGTACTTCCTGCAGTTTCTGAGGGTCAAGAATCCAGGAGTTGCAGAGCTTGGTGGCTCTGGCTCAAGGTTTCCCCTGACACTGCAGTCAAGGTGTTGGTCAGGGCTGTAATCGTTTGAAGGTTTGACTAGGCTAAATGATCATCTTCCAAGACAGGCACTCTCACATGGTTATTGGCAGGAAGCCTTGGTTCCTTGCTGGATGCTGGCAATAGCCCTCAGTTCCTTGCCATGTGGACCTCTCATAGAGCTGCCTGAGTGTCCTCATGATGTGACAGTTGCTTTCTCCTGGAGCGGGTGATTCAAGAGAGAGAGAGAGCAAGAATGAAGTGAAAATACCTTTTATGATCAAGTCTGAGAAGTTACACACTGGCATTTCTACCACATGCTATGTGGTACAGCCCACACTCAAAAGGAGGACAATTCGGCTCCACCCTTTGAAGGGGCACTGTCGAAAATTGTGTAGATGTATGAGAAAACCACTACACCCTGACCTCAATGGCAGCCTCTATGTCTACTTCTCCCATTCTGTCAACATCCCATCCTCTCAACAAAATGGGGCTGTGAGGCTACTTATGCCATCTTCCTAGGAAACGCTGGAAAGTAGTTTGGAAGGGGAACAGATTATGTCACCTGATGCAGTTAGGGAAAGGCCATTTGTAAAATGAATCCAGGGGGTACACGTTGTCTAATCTGGAAAGTGTAATAAGGCTGGCATCTGCAGCGGCCATGCAGAGAAGGTTGAGAAAATATTAACCAGAATTTGCATATTGTTATCCAGTCTTTTCCAATGCCTGAGGAACCTGGGTGATTCTGGAGGAAGAAATTAGCTCCCCTGCCTGTTGCTCGGCCTTGGATCCTGGAATCCATAGTTGATCATTTCAGTGGTAGGGATTGGGTGTTTTAACTCAGTGGCGATTGCAAGAGGCTGGGAGATACCAGCAAAGTCGTGTGTCAGAAGAAACTTGAATGGCCTCCGTTCTCAACTTCCCAACATCTCCACTAGATCTGTGACCGAACGGAAGAGCCATTAACAGATTGAATTAAAAGAACACTTCTTTGAGAGCAGGACTGTGCGGGTGACCATTCTCCTGGGGTGCAAAATGGTTAACGGGCACGTCCTCCAAGTCTCCTTCAATTACTGGTGTTTCGACAGAGATTTCCTTGAATACCTGAAATTAAAAAAGATTGAGAATAAAAGAGTCTCACTCTCCAGCTTTCCCTTCCAGGTTTTCAGTGTGTCTAATGTTTGCTTCAACTGTAATTTTTGGCCCCAGGATGTGGTGGGTTCTTCATTTCCCTTTTGATGCTTTCAAGGAATACCCTCTGTGCAGTCTCTTGGAAGCCTAAGAAGGTACTGAGCTAGGCTAAACAAAAGCAAGCATCTTATGTCAGTCACAGGTCAAAACAACAGCTCTTTGAAGACAAAGTCTACTGTCTTCCCCTGTAATAAGGGCCCAGGGTTCTATACTGGGAATGTGGGCTGTGTCTTCAAGACTCACGAAGCCAGGTAGTATGTGGGGCGAGGGCAAGTGAAAACACTGCAAAGCTCTCCTAACCATTTTTAAATTGCTTTTTCTTGGTTCAGCATTTGCTTGGTTGTCGTAAACCTTTGTCTATTTTCCAGCATTCCTCCGATGTTAATTCTGACCGTTTTTGCTCATCTTCTAGGTGTTTCTGTGGAAGGGCAAGCCCTTGGAGCTAGTTGCTCTTCCATTATTGCTGGCATTACCCCTTCATGATTTGGTTTCGATTCAGCTATTTTTTAAAAAGATTTATCTATTTATTTGTGAGAAAGCGAGAGAGAGTGTGCATGTGCTTAGGGGGAGGGGCAGAGGAAGAGAATCTCCAGCAGAGTCTGCACTGAGCGGGGAGCCCAAAGTGGGGGGCTCCGTCTCAACGACCCTGAGAGGTTGACCTGAGCTGAAACCGCGTTAGACGCTTAACCGACTGAGCCAGTCAGGTGCCCCTCAGGAATTTTTTTTTATTATTATTAAACACTTGCTATTCACCAGCCTGTGTGTTTAATTTTTACTCTTATTTAACCCTCACAGTAATTGTATGAGGACAGCATCACTATCTCCATTTCGCAAAAGAAATATAGACTCAGAATTTTCCAAGGTGATACAGACAGGAACAGATACAATGAGCTTGAACTCAGATCTGTTTGATTTCTAACCTTAGGCCTTTGTTTTTATTTATTTTTAAGATTTTATTTATATATTTGAGAGAGAGAGCACATGAGCAGGGGGAAGGGGCAGAGGGACAGAAAGAAGCAGACTGCCCACGAGCAGGGAGCCTGATGCAGGGCTTGATCCCAGCACCCTGGGATCATGACCTGAGCTGAAGGCAGTCGCTAAACTGACTGAGCCACCGAGGTGCCCCTAACCTTAGGCTTTTAGCCACTAAGTTAAAACAATATGTTAAGATAGGCAGGCAGACATAATCAAAGGTGTTGGCTGATGTAATTCTAAAGACAATTTTATGCTCAGGGATTAATTGTAATTTGTTTATATGAAAGGCTGTTTTCATTTTTTTTTATTCACACTTTGCATCTGAATGGTGTAACTGTGTGTGAAGGGTCTCAACAGAAGTGAGAGAAAGAAAAATATTTCCTAGATGATACACCAATAGTCATGCAAAGTGTATGAACAGGCTTCAATAACTGTCTACAATAATTAGTAGTCTCTTTCTTTTTATGTATGTATTTGAGAGAGAAAGAGAGCATGCGAGTGGGAGGAGGAGCAGAGGGAAAGGGAAAAGCAGACTCCAGGCTGAGCATGGAGCCTGATGAGGGGCCCAATCTCATGACCCTGAGATCATGACCTGAGCCAAAATCAAGAGTCAGACGCTCAACCAACTGAGCCACGCAGGGGCCCCAGGGGCCCCATCTCTTTTGTTTTAGATCTAAGCTAGAAGGATGGCCAAAGGCAATGGAAAAGGGGCTAAGGGATCATGCTTGGATACTTGACACATAATTCTCTTCTTCTTGTTCCTAATTCTTCAGATGGAGAATTATTAAGGAAATTCATGGGCTCTGAATCCAAATTCCCTGAGCTCAAATTCTGCCTGTGTTATTGACCATCTGTATGACCTTGGACGACGTATTTAATCTGTCTGTGCTTCAGTTTCCTTGCCACGAGGTGTGGGGATCATAATGGCACACACGTCGTAGTGTGCTTGAAGATTAGATGAGCTGGTAAGGTGAAACACATTAAGAACGGTATACCTGACACAGAGTAACCATGTAAAAAGACTGGTTATTATCATTATTATAAAACTAAGTAGAAAAAAACAACATTTTTCCCATCAAGATTTTAATGTTCATACTTCATTATCATACTTACCCTGGCAGATCCTGATGGGGCACGTGTTACGTCGGAAGCTTCTCTTGTTTTGCGTTTGACCTTGTTAGGGTGACCATAAATCAAAGGGGGAAAAAGAAAATTGAATGTGTTTCCTATCAGGCCTCTTCCTAACAACTTCTTCAATTCTCCTTGATCTCTAAAAGGATGAAAATGTACAGACAGGCAATTTTTTTTTGTAGCTGAAATTGTACAGACAGCCCTTCCGCTTGTACCTAAAGTTCCATGTTCATTTAGCATTTATTTCTCGCTTTCTAATTTTAAGTTACAAAAAATCCTAGATAACATTAATCTCAACAAACTTTTATTAATGGTGTTACCTCTGGTACACCAAGATGATGAAGTTGAAATATAAATAGAAGGAAGATTTTTTTTTAAGATTCCTCTTTGAAAGTGATTTTGCGATCCCATGGACGTGAAGATTTATATTATTTTTCTGCCATGAAACATATTAAGAATGATCTTGATGAGAGCAATACAGTCCCATCGAGCCACCTAAGAATTCCTTGTGTGCTCACTGATTCTGAGTCTTTGGTGATTTTTCTGGGAACCATCTAGAAATAAAACACAACACTGAGACTTGCACTGTAGTAAGAATTTTAAAGCAAATCGACACAAAAGGAAGACAATAGGCAGATAGATGCAATAACACTTTGCATTGCTATCTTTACTATTTTTTTCGGTTTTTGAAAGGATTGTGTTTATTGCCAAAATAATCCCAAATACTACAATCCCATTAGTTATTAAGAACCAATTAGGTGGGAAGTTGTCAATTTGTAAACTAATTTGGCCTTCTAAAAGGAAAAATAAACCTAATTATTTTAAGGGGCCACAAGCCTCTCTTACACTCCTAAATATAATTGTGCCACAACAAACATAGATAACACTGTCCAAAGTACAACTTTAAGATAAGACTAAACAAGAACTTTTAAGCCCTAAGGAAAATATTTATGAACAGTCTAAAACAGGAATAATGGTAATTTATAAGGTAGATTGGGAAATGAGATTCAAAGGAATATTATGTTCAAACACTATATTATAGTTAGAGTGTCCCTGAAGCTTATAAACAAAAAAAAAAATATGAAATTAGAAAGCGAGTTCGCAGTAGTTGAAAGATGTGGTAATTATCCTGGTTGTGGTTAAGGGTACAGGTAATTCATTTTAGGAAACACACCACTGTATTTCCCTTCCGAAAATCTCAGAGAAAAGCAATTTCAATAAGATGGAAAACACCAACCTGAAAAAAGTGGTTCTTTTGCCTTTTTTCATCACCTCATAGACCGAATAAGAAAGACAGTAAAACTGATGGCCCCAATCGTAAAGAAATGTCTTGGCCAAGAAAAATGAGTCATGCCAAAGTTATTTCAGAAACAAATGCTAAAATTGATGGGTATTTTTCTTAATTCTTTTTTGTTGGAGAAGGGAGAGCCTATATTGCTCAGATTTAAAAACAAAAGCAAAAAAGAGGGAACTCAGGAATCACAACCGGAAACAGTCCTAGGAGGTCTGATAGAATCAGGGTGGGTCATTGAAGACAGACGACCTGGCGTCAGCTACTGGGGAGATCTGTGTTCTGTGTGTCCTTCTGTCTCAGAGAGGGAGAGATGCCATCTGCTCAATGGTGGGGAGGCCTATAGCTCTCTTAACTCTGGCTTGCTGCTCTGTGTTGGGAGTCACAGCTGCGAGATTCGATACTCCTATTAAGAGTTTCAGAAAAGGGGCATTTAGGTGGTGCAGTCCTTTAAGCGTCTGATTCTTGGTTTCTGCTCAGGTGACGATCTTAGGGTTGTAAGATCGAGCTTGGTGTCCGGTTCTGCACGCAGTGCGGAGTCGGCTTGAGATTCTCCCTCTCCCTTGGCCCCTCCCCCTCATGAACTCTCTCTCCTCCCCCCAAATAAATAAATAAATCTTTTAAAAAAAAGAATTTCAGAAGAAGCTTCCCATAACGTTAGACTCAGAGGGAGAAAAAAAAATTACCAATGGGTGGTAAAAAATCTGGTCCTTTTTTGAAGACGTCATAAATTCAGGAGATGATAGGTGCTGCCTTAATATGACCTTACATTGATCCATTTGCAGGTGGAGCACGTGTTGACGAAGGCCACCCAAAAAGCTGACTGTGGGAGATCAGCTCTCCACTGCATGTTCAAGGTTGTCAGGCTGACCTCTGCAGCTTCTCCCTCCTTCTGGGTTTTTCAGGGGCAGACACTGAGACAAAGTTTGGGGTACCCCATGTTTACAAATATACACCAATATCTGGGAAAGGAAAGGAGGAGGAAGTGGGATAGGGCAGAGGAGGAAGTCAGAGTTCAAGGCAGGCCAAACAAAGGCTCAGTCAACCCGGTGGGAGCTCCAGAGTGAATTTTGCTCCTCAAAGTTGTCAAGCCTCTGGCCTTTCTACCCTACCTAGCATGACCTTGGGTGTGACCCCTGGCACGAACTCTGGCAGAGTGGATCTCTGCAGCCCGGGAAGATCCTGGAGGAGCTGATAGCTGGGGCAAGTCCTTCCCTGGAAGGGGTTCTGGGTTGCCCCTCTCCATGTCTACCACACCCATACTCCAGCCATACTTTAATTTGCCAATTCCTCGAAAACTCACGGAGTGTTTTCCTGCCTCTTCCCTTTGTGTCTGCTGTCTGTTTTCTTTTTTTTTTAAGATTTTATTTATTTATTCATGAGACACAGATTGAGAGAGAGAGAGGGATGCAGAGGCAGAGGCAGAAGGAGAAGCACGCTTCCCACTGGGCAGGGAGCCCGACGCGGGACTCAATCCCAAAACCTAGGGATCACGACCTGAGCCCAAGGCAGACACTTAACCAACCGAGCCACCCAGGCATCCTGCTGTCCCTGTTATTGAAACACTCCCCCCTCCCCTTTATACACCTAGTCACTTCTCATAGCATGTCTCATTGTTTGTAATTTGTACTGTTTAGGGGACTAGATTATTTGACTAATTATTCTGCATAATTATTTATGTATTGCTTATCTCCCTATCATATATAAGCTCCACGACAACAGGATTGTGTATAGTTTATCTTCAGAGACCAGTGGAGTGCCTAGCATACAGTAAATACTCCATAATCATTTGGTGAATGAATAAATGAATGTACTATTGGAAAGGCATCCTGGAGGCCCTGAGGTCCTACTGAGAGAAGTATCAGGAGGTGGGAGAAGGGTATTGGTGAAAAGATGGGACCACAGTCAATCAGTACATAGAGCTGGCTCTTCAACAATAAAGCCTATGTTTTGGGACGCCTGGGTGGCTCAGTCCGTTAAGTGTCTGCCTTCAGCTCAGGCCATGATCCCAGAGTCCTGCTTCTCCCTCTGCCTGCTGCTCCCCCTGCTTGTGCTCGCTCTCTGACAAATAAATAAAATCTTGTTAAAAAAATAAAGCATATGTTTTCCATTCAGGAATTAAAAATGCAAATCATTCTACTCTTTAAAAAATTACCGTTTTCCTAATGTCATTGAACTCAACACATATTCGGGAGCTGGTAAGCCATTCTTTTTTTTTTTTTTTAAGATTTTATTTATTTATTTCACAGAGATAGAGACAGCCAACGAGAGAGGGAACACAAGCAGGGGGAGTGGGAGAGGAAGAAGCAGGCTTCCCGCTGACCAGGGAGCCCGATGCAGGGCTCGAGCCCTGAGCTGAAGGCAGACGCTTAACGACTGAGCCACCCAGGCACCCCTGGTAAGCCATTCTTATGGCAAAACATCCCGGTCAGAATTCTTCCCTAGCACTACCCCTCATGGGAAGTTTTGTCCCAATGTATGACCTTGTGACTATCAAAAAACTCGACAATTCTCCTTTCAGGAGCTTCTATAGACAAGAGGTCTAAGGCTCATAGTCTGACTAGCTCTGAAATGAACCAGATTTAGGTGCTTACATCGCTGTGCTACCCCACAGGGACAGAAGGATCTTAGACCTGTTACCAAGACCCCACACTTACGAGGCCCAGGATGGTAGTTTATTAAGCCCTGTCCCATGGATACGCAGAGTAAAAACAAGTACGGTTACTATCAGCCCAATCTGTACTGGGTGTGGTAGAGTTTCCATGTGGGATTTCTTTCCTGACATCACCCAAGAAACACGTAGTTTCCAAATCTGGAATCCTCAGCAAAATCAGCCGAGAAATCAGGAAAGTGAAAACATGTATTATAATATAATTCCCCTGCAAGAATTCGAGTTTAGCAATCAACAAAGAGATGTCACTGTTCTGAAGGAATCCACTGTCATCAAATGGAAGGAGAGAGCAGGAAACCCTGACACGCTGGGTGGGAGGTTTAGGTTGACATTTTCAGGGCAGAACCACATAGAAAAGTGATCATGATCTCTTCAGTCCTCCTTGTAGCCGTTGTCACTTAATAAATGTGTGTTTGTGGCCCTATCGGCTGCCAGTGGTGAGTCATGCTTGCAAGTAAGATAAATATTAGTCAGTTTATATGCACAGCATACTTGAAGCAAATCCTATGAGTTGCAGCTCAAGAAATATCTTCTGGGAGCAAAATCAATCCTTAACGTGGCAATTTTAACATGTGATTTTATGTAGTACTGTTAATCCTGATGAGAGATACAAATGTTATTTGAATACTACCCAATAATGTTAGCTGGCATTTCTCAGTTTGAGTATCCCCTATTGGCTGCAGTTCTTTGTAACTATTACAAAACTTAATATTTCTTTTTGATTAAATATTTTTTTTCAGATATCAGCAATAATGAGTTAAGAGTATGAGGAATGTAGGAAGTATTTTAAACAGCTTCCTTTGGGTTAGATTTTTGGCCTATGGGCCAAATTCCACCCACTGTCTGTTTTTGTAGATAAAGTTTTATTGAAACACAGTTTTGTTGATCATGCATTTACATATTGTCAATGGCTATTTCCATGTTACAATTGCAGACTTGGGCAATTGTAACTCAGAATGCACGGCTCACAAAGCCTAAAATATCCACTACCTTTGTAGAAAATATTTGCTGACCCCTGGGTTAGGCTGGTGGAGGCATCTCTCCTGGCCCACCGCTTCCACCTGGAGGCTCCTCCAAGGTTTCCAGCTTTCTTGAGCTGGAGGTCTAAGGACGATGATGGGTTCTTGCTAGTGCTAGTCTCTGGGTGAGTCAGTGTCCCTTGTTTGTTTTCTTAATTCTCACAATTTTGTGAGTAGACCTTCATAAAAGTCTTTTCATTCGAACCACCTGGGGTGAATTTTTCCTGCCTCGGTCTGACTAATGCAACATGACAACATGCCTCCCCATGGCCATGTATTTGAACAGACCTCACTTGCAAGGGACACAAGTTTACACTGAGCCGGTGTCTGCTGCCCTACCTTGGGTAAGTGGTTTACCTGTTGGCTGATGAAGCCCAATAGTCTTTGCTGTTGACTTAGTGTCCCCAGCCTGGGCTTTGCCTTTAAGAATAGCTTATCCCTTTCCACTGCTGAACCATCCTTGAAATCCCAGCGTGCTTAGAGACTGAGTTTTACACACATTATACAAGAAGCCAGTAAACCTCCTTATCCCCTTTTCTAGGAAAATATGATGAGTTTAGGAAATCTCCGTGAGTTGAGCTTGTTTTAACTTCTCTGCTGGTGTCCAGATCAATTTCTTCTGAAAGGGAGTTGAACTAGTTTCTTCTTTCAAGTTCATACTACCAGAAGTACAAGCGAGTCTCTGTCTAGATTTGTAGGGTTTTGGAATTGGGATGGGGATGCTATGACATCAACTCTAACTCTGGCTTTTTATAGTTTTTATTTAATGAGGTGACACACAAATTTCCTGTCTCACTACATAAGTACTCTGTGCTTGCTGGCATTTCTTTTTCTGGAAATTATTGAAGAAACTTTTTTTTTTTTTTTTTTTTGCGATGTTGACTATAACCCAGGTTGCTCCAAAGTTTTCCCAAGAATAAAAATATAATTTTCACATTTTCAATTAGACTTGCCATCAGAAGTATTAACTACAGAACATAAATTTGATCAAGGGAGGTTATGGAGGGGCTAATATTTCACAATGAGAAATCCCAAAGTATAAACATCATATATTGTGCTCTTGACTTCAATAATTTTGTTTCCCATCTTTCTCTTGCCTCTTTTTTGGATTATTTAGTTTCTTACATGATAACTAGTTAAATTAAACCCTGCACTCCCATTCAAGGAGTGTTATATAAAAATTTTAGGGGGCGCCTGGGTGGCACAGCGGTTAAGCGTCTGCCTTCGGCTCAGGGCGTGATCCCGGCGTTATGGGATTGAGCCCCACATCAGGCTCCTCTGCTATGAGCCTGCTTCTTCCTGTCCCACTCCCCCTGCTTGTGTTCCCTCTCTCGCTGGCTGTCTCTATCTCTGTCTAATAAATAAAAAAAAAATTTAAAAATTTTAGGAAGGTAAGCACCATATCTACAATATTGGTAGTTGTTAAATTGTTACTTGCGAGGGCACCTGGGTGGCTCAGTCAGTTAAGCGTCTGCCTTCAGCTCAGGTCACGATCCCAGGGTCCTAGGATCGAGTCCCGCATCAGGCCACCTGCTCAGTGGGGAGTCTGCTTCTCTCTCTGTCCCTCCCTGCTGCTCATGTGTGCTGTCTCTCAATCTCTCTCTCTTTCTCTCTTGCTCACAAAAATAAAAAAATCTTTAAAAAAAATTGTTACTTACGAGGACAACACTGTGAGGATAATAAGTACTAAACAAACTTAATAACTAACACTTCCTTAGCTCTTTAGTTTACAAAACGTTTTTTCATGCATCGTCTTATTTATCCACACAATAACCTTGTAAGGTAAATACTATTTATTCTTACTTCCCAAATGAGGAAACTGAGGCTAACTTATTTGCTCAATGTAATACACCTGGCAAGTTTTCATATCATTAGCGGGCTTAAGACTAGTGTGGGATTTTGGGGTTTATTGGCGGGACCTCCAACTGGAAGAATGGAAGTTCGGCAAACTGAACCAGCCGCAGAGACTAGGTCCAGCAAGAACACCGGGGCAGGCTGATCCGAGAAACTGACAGGAGGAGCAAGTTGGGTCATGCTTTAGGCAATCATTGGCATCAGGCAGAGGCTACTCTAGCAGGTGAATCACAGCAGTGGGCATAGACACCGAGTTATTCTGGAATGTTCAGAGAAAATTCCAGGTAGAAGCTCAGTGCCATGAACTGGGCCAAGTGGGAGGCCAAGTGGGAGGGCCTATCAGTGCTGTTAATTCTGGGTTGCACCCATAGGGATGGCGAGACTGCTGTTATATATCCTGCCGCCATTCCATTGACTGACTTTCTCGGTGGGCACTTTTAGTGGCAAGGACAGGGATAATGAGGGTAAGAGACATTAAGCAGAGACAGAGCCTGGAGGGGATAATTCTTAATCCTTTTCCCTCAGGTCCTACGTACTCTCCACTTTACCTCACTACCTGTCATGGATGCGACAGGGCAGAAAATGAAGAGGTAAAGAGACGAAAGTCAGGTGACCAATTGGTGAATAAAAAGATGGGCTTCATTAGGAAAGGCTTCAAGGGGCAAGCAAGGTTTTAGCTTATTCTCAAAGGAAACACAACATAGGGCCTGTTCTCTGTTGTGACCCTTAAGACAGGTAAACAATAATATTCGTTGTACTATATGGCCCAGTCATATATTTTATCTTTTTCGGGGAAGTCAGTTTGCTCAACTTTCTGCCAGTCTGTCTGCTCTTATAAATATCTATTCTTAGTTCCAAAGACCGACTGAAGCAAATGATCCTGTCTCACATTTTCCATGGATATAAACTCTTTAGAGCTGCCCTCTTCAATATGGTAGCCATTAGCTATGTGGTGTCATTGAGTACTTGAAAAGATGTACCATAAGTATAAAATAGATACTGGGTTTTGAAGATTTAGTATGAAAAAAATGTACTATTTCATTAATAATTTTCATATTTATTACATGTTGAAATAATATTATTTTGGATATAACGGATTAAAAGCAAATATTATTAAAATGAATCCTGCCTCTTTCCTTTTCTTTTTCTAGTATGACTGCAGGAACAATTGCAATTTGCAATATGTAGCTAACATTGTGTTTCCATAGGATAGCACTTTCGTAGGGAGAAGCACCAGGCTCCTAAAGGGTTGCTGTCTTTCAACCTTTGCCAGATGATTTTCTTCCCTCTGGGCCAGTTCTAGCAAGTCAAATAATGCAGACTCCATAATTGGAAGGAAGGCTGCAAGTCATTTGGAAATTAGGTGATGAAAATGCAATAGGCTCATAACTCCTGCATGACAATTTGCTTTTCTGAGTCTTTCTTATTCCAAATGGAATAGTCCCTGCTCTGTTCTCTCCTCTAGCTAATTTACATCTTATTTTCTTTCTGTCGGAAGTGTCATTTCCGGTGATTGATGAAACCATCTTGGCTAAGCGCTAAAACAAGACCACCGTGTTATTCAAACCGGATTCACTACAAATATTTTCCTCCTCTGGACTGGGAAGAATTCACATAGTTGCTGGGAAATCCTTTTTAAAAACTGCAATGTTTGGTTACTTTCAGAAATTGTAGTCAAGATTACAAGAACAAAAATCATTATCCTTTACGAATACGAAAAAATTTGAGATGCTATCTGGCAGAACAATTTCTCTTTAAATCTAGGTCATGTCTATACATGACCTCTGAACTTGTCATTTTTTGACTCGGGTTTTAGGGTTATCTTAACGATGGGTTTCTACACAATTAATTATACTGACTATGCAATAGATTCAATTCACTTGAGTTGATTCGGGTTTTAGAGATTATTTTAACAAGCCTGTAGCCTTCATTTTATGAACACTTCCAATCAGTAACGGCAATGTTAGAACTTTCTAATTATTACTACTTGAAAAGAAGGAAAACGTGTCAAACAAAAGGAAACAGACCTTTTCTCTTTAAGGGGCCGCTGGGACCAACTATATGATGGCCTATACTCCTGTGACGCCTTTTTCCTGCTTTGCTTGAGTTTCTTTTTAAATTACATTTATTGAATTTATTAAAATATCAGACTTGTTTATTATTTTGCATTACTATTTTAAGCTACATATAGTAGAATTAACTATTGAGTTTTAACACATGCGTAGAGTTTTGTAACCACCATTAATAGGGTATAGAACAATTCCAGCACTCCCCCAAATTCCCACCTGCTACCTCTTCACAGTCAAACACTTGTCCTACCTCTGACCCCTGGCAACCCCACTGATGGGCTCTCTGTCCCTATAATTTTTGCCTTTTAAAGAATGCCGTATTAATGGAATCATATAGTGTATAACCTTTCGAGACTGGTGTCTTTTAATCAGTACAATGTGTTTGAGATTCATTCGCATTGTTGCAGCTATTGATAGCTCGTTCCTTTTTATTGCTCACTGCAACACTGTGTTTATCTAGTCACAGAATCAGGCACGTTTGGGTCTTTTCCAGATTTTTCACAACTACGAATGATGCTGCCACAAACGTTCATGTAAGTTTCACTTCTGTAGGGCAAATACCTAGGAGTGGGACTTCCGGGTCCTATATAAGTGTGAGTTCAAATTCATAGGAAATCGCCAAACGGCTTTCCAGAGTGGCTGTGCCATTTTGCATTCCAACCAGCAACATCTGAGAATTTCAGTTGCTTTGCCGCCTCACTGGCTCTAGATAATATCAGTATTTTTTTTTAATTCTAGCCACTCTAATAGGGGTATAATGGTAGCCCATTGTAGTTTAAATCTGCATGTCCTTAATGATTAAGAATGTTGAACATCTTTTCATGTGTTTATTGGCTATCCATACATCTTTGGTAAGCTACCTACTGAAATCTTTTGCCCAGTTTTTAAAACTGGTTTATCTCAGGGATGCCTGGGTGGCTCAGTCGTTTAGGCGTCAGCCTTCAGCTCAGGTCATTCATGATCTCCGGGTCCTGGGATTGAGCCCCGCATTGGGCTTCCTGCTCAGTAGGGGGTCTTCTTCTCTCTCTCTCCCTCTGCCCCACCCCACTGCTCGTTCTCTCTTTCTCTGTCTCTCAAATAAATAAATAAAATCTTTTAAAAAATAAAAATAAAATTGGTTTATCTCAGATTTTTGAGATATGTCTTGTCTGATATGTGAGTCAAATATTTCTCTCAGTGTGTGGCTTGTCTTTTCATTTACTCTGTCCACAGAGAAAAAAATTTTAAATTTGGGAGATGTCTACTTTTCCAATTTTTTTTCTGTCCTGTGACTTTGTTATGCTTGCTTATTACTTCTAGGAAATTTTTTGTAGATTTTAAAAAATTTCATACATAGATAATCCTGTCATATGCAAAAAAATATCCTCCTTTCCAATCTATGTACCCTTATTTCTTATTCTTATTTCACTACCTAGGACTTCTAATAGGATGTTGAATATGAGTGGTGAGAGAGGACATCCTTGTCTTGCTTCTATCTTGGGAAAAACTGTCCATATTGAAGTATAGTCTCAAGTGTGATTGTAGCTGTGGATATTTTGTAGATGTTCTTTACCAAGCTGATAATGTTCCTTTCTATTTCCTAGTTTGCTGAGAGTTTTTTATCAGAAATGGGTGCTAGGAGATTGCCTGGGTGGCTCAGTTGGTTAAGTGTCCAACTCTTGATTTTGGTTCAGGTCACGATCTCAGGGTTGTGAGATCGAGCCCCATGTGGGCTCCTGGGTCAGGAGTCTGCTAGAGATTCTCCCCCCTCCCCCTTCTCTCTCTCTCCCTCTGTCTCTCTTTCTCTTAAAAAAATAATCTTAAAAAATGGGTGCTGGGGATTTATCAAATGTTTTTTCTGCATATATTGATATAATAGTGATTTTTCCTTCTTTAGCCTGCTGATGTGATAGATTATATTGATTGATTTTTGAATGTTGAACCAGCCTTGCATACCTGGAATAAATCCCATTTGGTCATGGTGTATAATTTTTTAATACATTGTTGGATTTAATGCTAATATTAATGCTAATAATGTTGAGGATTGTTGCATCTATGTTCATGAGCGATACTTGTCTATAGCTTTCCTTTCTTGTAAGGTCTTTATCTGATTGTGCTATTAAGTTATATCTGGCCTCATAGATGAATTAGGAAGTATTCCCTCTGCTTCCATTTTTCTGAAAGATATTGTGGAGAATTGTTTTTATTCTTTCTTTAAAGATTTGGGAGAATTCACCCATGAAATTATCTGGCTTGATGCTTTCTTTTAGATGGTTATTAATTGTTGATTTAGTTTTTTAATAGGGCTATTCAGCATACCTACTTCTCCTTTTGTGAGTTTTGATAGTTTGCATCTTTCAAGGACTTGGTCTAAGTTATCAAATATGTGGGCACAAGCAGGGGGAGTGGCAGGCAGAGGGAGAAGCAGGCTTCCTACTGAGCAAGGAGCCTGACGTGGGACTCGATCCCAGGACCCTGGGATTATGCCCTGAGCTTTAGGTTATTTGTCTTTTCTTTTTTTTCATTTCTTAATTTGGAAGCTTAAGTTATTAATCCGAGACCTTTCTTTTTTTCTGTTTTTAAACTTTTTTTTTTATTTGAGTATAGTTGACACACAATGTTACGTTAGTTTCAGGTATATGACATAGTGATTTAACTTCTCTATACATGATGTGAGACCTTTCTTTTCTAATATAAGCATTTAATGCTATAAAATTTTCTCTAAGAACTACTTTGGGTACATCTCACATATTATAATATACTTCATTTCTATTTTTATTCTGTTCAAAATATTTTCTAATTTTTTTTCAAACTTCCTCTTTGAAATATGGATTAGGTACTAGTGTATTGTTTCATTTCCAAATGTTTAGAGATTGCCCAGATATCCTTCTGTTATCAATTTCTAGTTTAATCATGTTATGGTCAGAGAGCATATTTTGAGTAACTTTAATTCTACCTTTAACAAAGTTTGTTGTATGACTTAGCATATGGTTTAATTTAGTAAATGTCTCCATGGACACTTGAAAAGAGTATATATTCTCTTTTTGTTGGGTGGAAGGTTGTATAAATGTCAATTAGATCCAGTTAGTTGATGATGTTGCTTATCCTTTTTAATATCTTTGCTGATTTTAGGGCTATCAATTGCTTAGAGAGGAATGTTGAAAAGCACAGATATCATTGTGAATTTGTTTCTCCTTTCAGGTCTGTCAGTTTTTGCTTCATTTATTTTGAAGCTCTGTTGGTGGTTGCATACACATTCAGAGTTTTTATGTCTTCTTGATGAATCATTATATAGTGTTCCTCTTTGTCCCTGGTTATTTTCCTTGTTCTGAAGTCTATTTTGTCTAATATTAACATGCCCACTCCAGCGGTTTTCCTTTTTATTAGCATTTGCTTGTTTTATCCTTTTCTATCCTTTCATTTTTAGCCTACCTGTATCATCGTGTTTCACGTAAGTTTCTTATAGACAACATATAGTTGTGTCTGTGTGTGTGTGTGTTGTTTTTAAATCTAATCTAAATATTACTATCTTTTAATTGGTTTGTTTAAGCCATTTACATTTAATGTAATTACTGATACTGTTGTATTTTGCTGTAGCATGTTATTATTAGTTTCTGCTTTTCTCTTATGTGTTTCTTTCTTCCCCCTTCTCTTATGTGGGGAAACATTCTTCTGCTTTCCCTTACTTCTCTTCTTTGAATTATTCAAATACTTTTTAGAATTCCATTTAATATTTCTACTAGGTTTTTGACTATATCTCTTTGAATTGTTTTTTTTTTCAGTAATTGCTGTAGGAAATACCATATATACACCCAACTTTACACAATCTAATTAACATTAATATCCTATCATGTCACAAAAAATAAAGAAAACTTGTGAGCATATAGTAGTTTAGTCTTTCCCCTTTAGAAAGTTTTCATATGTATTATGTCTATCTGCACTGAAAATTTCATCAGACATCATTATGATTTTTGCTTCTGATAAATATTGTATTGTTACACTAAGTTAAAAACAAAAAAAGTGATCCATTTTATTTAGGTAGATATTTATCATTTTTTGTTGCTATTCAGTCATTACTGATGTTCCAGGTTTCCTTTAGTCAGTATTTCCTTTCTACTTGAAGAATTTCTTCAAAGCAAGTCTATTAGTGATGAATTCTCTTAGATTTTTTTGAGAACATCTTTATTTTCCCTTTATTCCTGAAGGATATTTTCACAGGATATAGTATTCTGGGTTGACAGGCAGGTCTTTTAGCACTTTAAAAATATTGTTCCACTCTTTTGGTCTCCATGGTTTCTGATGGAAAAAAATCTGTATTCATTTGAATCTTTGTTCTCTACATGTAATATATTGTTTTTCTGTGGATACTTTGCTTGTTTCATCTTAATCTTTGATTTCCAGCAGTTTGTTTATGATGTGTATAGGCATGGTTTTCTTTCAGTTTATTCTCTTTGGGGTTCACTGAGCTTCTTAGATTTAGAAAGTTTGCTTTCCACAAAACTTGGAGAGTTTCAGTCATTATTTATTCAAACTTTTTTTCTCCTCTCCTTTTGAAAATTTCATGATATGAATGTTAGACCTTTTGATAGTGTTCCATAGGCCTCAGAGTCTCTGGGGTTTTTTTAATCTCAATTTTTTAGATTGCATTATTTCTAGTGATGTATCATCAAATTTACTAGTTCTCTCCTCTGTTATCGCCATTCTATTAAGCCCTTTCAATTTTTAAATTTCTGTTATTGTAGCTTTCAGTTTTAGGATGCCATTTGGTTCATTTTTATAGATTCTGTTTCTCCGTTGAGCACTTACATCTTTGCATTTCTTTCAAAATTGTTCACCCTTACTTCTTATAGCATGATCATAATAGCTGTTGTAAAATCTCATCTGGTAATTACAACATTTGGTTATCTCAAGGTTGGCATCTGTTGATTGCCTTTTCCCTTGACAATTATTCAAATTTGTCTGAATCTTTGTAGGTTGAGGAATTTTGGATTTTATTTGGGCATTTTGAATACTATATATCATAAGACTTTGATTCCTATAAAAATCTTCCAGAGAATGTTATTTTTAAAATTTCGTTTCAGCAGGCATTCAATGTGGGGCCATCCAGACTGCAAGTCCTAAACCAGCTTCTGCGGTTCAGTTCCAGCGTCACTCCAGTTTCCCAAGCCATCGCATTGCTCTTCCAGTTTGTACTGGTTTGCCCATCTTTGCTGTGTTCATTACTGCTGGTTTCGCACACATGAGCAGTTGGGGACTGAGGTAGTACTTCATAAAGAGATTTAAAAATCCCTATCGATAACTTCATCATCTCCATACTTCTCTCTGATTCCCAGGGTGGTTTTTGTTCTCCCTAGTAATTTGGCTAGAAAACCAGAGCTTTAATGTCCCTACATTTTCACGCACTCCTTGTGACTGACCTTAACTTAGGGCAAAGCAGTGAAAGAAGAGAGCCTGTGGGGCTACCACTGCTGCTTCCATTGCCACCACTTTTGTTCAGTGTAGTGCAGGGAAAATTAAAAAAGGGGGGGCCCTTTCACTCCACAGGAGCTATACGAGTGGAGGAAGGGGCTGCCTTTTTTTTTTTTTTTTTTTTTTGGCTGGCACTCAAAATAGCTTGGGACCTTCTCCATCTTGCTGGGACCAGGGGACTCTAATTTTGTTGTTCATGCTGTCCAGTCAAGAAAGGATTGTTTCCCACACCCGCTTCTCTGGCTAGTGAAAGTGACTGGATCAGACTTTATCTGTGCCTTTTAGTTGTTTTGGTTTGGGGTTGTCACAGAGCTTAAGCCCGATGTAGAAGACAGGAGCAACTCATTGCTGGGTCGTCCTTTGAGTATGGAATTCTCTATCTATCCACCTACTCGTACTCTTTTATAGTCTTCTGATAGCTTCTTCATGTATTTTATGCAGTGTTCTTAGTTATAATCTGTTGGGGACATAGGGTAGAATGTATTTACTCCAGTTTTACTAGACCCAAACTCACCCGCTTTGCTTTTACAAGCACATGATAGTTATAGTATGAAAAGAAAAATATTTGGTTGGGGGAGTGGGGTTTTTTTTTCCAAATTTTTATTTAAATTCTAATTAGTTAACATACAGTGCAATCTTGGTTTCAGGAGTAGAATTCAGTGATTCATCACAAGTACCCTCCTTACTCCCCATCACCCATCGAACCCGTCCCCACCCTCTTCCCTCCATCAACCTTCAGTTTCTTCTCTATCACTAAGAGTCTCTTATGGTTTGCTTCCTTCTGTCTTTTTTCCCCCTTTCCCATATGTTCATCTGTTTTGTTTCCTAAATTCCACACATGAGTGAAATTATATGGTATTTTTATTTCTCTGACTTATTTTGCTTAGCATAATACACTCTAGCTCCATCCATGTCATTGCAAATGACAAGATTTCATTCTTTTTGATGGCTGAGTAATGTTCCTGTGTGTGTGTGTCCTGTGTGTCTGTGTCTGTGTGTGTGTACCACATATTCTTCATCCATTCATCAGTTGATGGACACTTGGGCTCTTTCCACAGTTTGGTTATTGTTGATAATGCTGCTATAAACATCAGGGTGCATGTACTCTTCAAATCTGTAGTTTTGTATCCTTTGGGTAAATACCTTAGTGCAATTACTGGGTCATAAGGTAGCTCTATTCTTCACTTTTTGAGGAATTTCCATACTGTGTTCCAGAGTGACTGTACCAGTTCCATTCCCACCAACAGTGTGTGTGTGTGGGGGGGTATTTTTAAACATGAAGACTCCCAGGCCCTAGCCCTAGACATAGTAAATCTGGGAGTGCACTGAGAATCTAGACTTATGGAATATCCTCAGGAGATTCTTTTTTTTAAAAAAAAGATTTTATTTATTTATTTGACAGAGATAGAGACAGCCAGCGAGAGAGGGAACACAAGCAGGGAGTGGGAGAGGAAGAAGCAGGCTCCCAGCAGAGGAGCCTGATGTAGGGCTCGATCCCAGAACACCAGGATCACACCCTGAGCCGAAGGCAGATGATTAACCGCTGTGCCACCCAGGCGCCCCTATCCTCAGGAGATTCTGATGAAACAGTCAAGTTATAAACCTACTGTTTCTCATCTGATCTGTAGGCGTGAACGTTGAGGCTTCAATTGTACTTTGTCCACAACCCAGTTCATCTCTTATTACTTGTTTTTCACCCTGTGTGTCACATTTTGTGCTAATAGGGAATATTTTATTACTGCATTAGGGGCCAAGCTTATTAGTGCAACATTGCATGTTTAAACCACAGGGTAATAGAACAGGAAAAAATGAGTAAAAATGGCTACTTGTGACAGTTGGGTCTGATTTCTTATAAATATTTCCCACAGGGAAAAGCTTCATAGACAATGAGCAGAGAAAAAGAAGCAGAAAAAAAAAGTTTATGGAAATTCACAGAATTGAAAATTTGGGAAAGATTGCCCCGCTGAGCTATTTGGCTAAGAGAACCCAAGTTGAAGGAATGGATCCGAGTCCTAGACAGACAAGGAGTTAGGAGAGAAATTTTCAGGTTTGGGCTGAGGCTATAAGGGAAAGGTGAGGAGGAAAGACTGGTAAACCAAAGCCTAGACGTAACCTAAGAATTGAGGCTAGGACAGGACTGGCTGAACTACTTGTGAAATTACTTCCAAAATAAAGGAAGAACATGATTAATAAGCTATATCATTCTAGTTTAATTTAATGGGACTCTGTGCTTGTTTGTTCCCATGTATATATCATCTTGTCCACCTTAGATGGCTGTGCCGACTGTATACCACACAATTCCACAAGGCACCTACTCACGTACACATCCTCCTGGATTTATGTGCAACGGTGTCTGGTAGCCTTTCTTATAACCCTCAGATTGTTTTGCTAAGCAGGAAAATGGTAACCTCTTCTAGATGACTGAGTGTGTACTGTGCTTGAAAGTCAGTTTGGGGGAGGGGAGGCTAATAGTGGAAAGTAAACTGGAAAGGCCTTAGTGTAAATTGATTTTAAGATATATTGGGATCGAGGGGCACCTGGTGGCTCAGTCCATTTAGTGTCTGACTCTTGATTTCAGTTCAGGTCATGATCTCAGGGTTGTGGGATGGAGCCCTGAGTTGGGCTCTGTGCTCAGTGCAGAGCCTACTTGTCCCTCTCTCTCTCTGCTCCTCCTCCTGCTCTCTCTCTCTCTCTCTAAAATAAATAAATAAAATCTAAAAAAAAAAAAAAGATATATTGGGATCCAGAAATGGAGAGGACTCATAAGCTAGAATCATTAAATCCTCTACTACTATAAACAACTTCCTTTCTTCAACATCTCCTCCATCACCTCCCAGAACAGGTTCCCAAGGGAGACATTTGGCCAGAGGACAAGGCCCGACAAACATACACTCTTTGTTACTATCTTTCCAACATAACTCCTGGTGAGCCAAATTGAGTGACATGGGAGATCTTTTTTTTCTAGGTCTAAATCCCTAAAACCATTTTTTCCCTTTATCCTTTTGTGCTAAGCCACAAATCTTTCAAATCTTACCATGGTAGTTGCCTATTCTTATGAAAAGTAGACTCAAAGCAAGAAAGATAGAAGGAGTATTGGAAATTGGGGCTGCTGTGGAGTGGTATAAAAAATCTTATATAAGGCTTGTTTCTCAAAATGCAATTCTCTGTAAGTATTAGGGTCACCTTGGGATTTTGCCAAAAAGAAATAGATACAGATATATAATTCTTAGCAGGTAGTATCTTTATATGTCATGTTGCTACCTGATACTGCAAGGGCGTATTCCTGAGGGACTGTCTCTGTCTTACAAAAGAATTTTAAAGGATGTTTTGATTTTGTCAAAAGAAACATTTGCAAGTCACTTGGGGGAACCCAGAAAGTTAATTTATAAATTATAAAATAGTCTGCTATTTACCCTTTGGCCCAGAAATTCCACTCCTAGGTCATCTACCCAAGAGAAATGAAAGCATATGTTCACACACACACACAATTGTGAAAATGTTCATAGCAGACTTACTACCCCCAAAACTTGAAACAACTCAAATGTCCAACTTTAACAGAGTAGAGAAAAAAATTGTGGCATATTCATACAATGAAATACTAGTCAGCAAAAAAAAAAAAAAGAAGGACATTAGGCTGAGTATAATGTTTGTGCGTGAAAGATCCCTGACACAAAGAAGCAACAACAGCATATACTGCATGATTTTGTTACGAAGTTCTAGAATAGGCCAAACTAATCCGTGGTGTGAAAAAAAGCAGACTAATCATTGTCTTTGGGTTGTCCAAATTACAGTGAAGATTTTTGCTTCCCAATGTACACAGCTTTTATCCCTATAAAGAACTGTATGTAAATAATAATTGAGGGGGGCAGAGAGAGAAGTATGCAATGAAATTAGAATGGCCAGATGAGATTCATTATACTAGTCTGTTTACTGGACATTTTCCATAATACAAAATGTTAAAAAACTTGGAGGTCTTGGAATCTGATCCGATTTTACGACATATTGGGATCCAGGGGCACCTGCTGTCTGCGTGATTTTTTTTTTGTTGGGTCACTTAAAATATTGATTTTTTTCAATACAAATTCAAGAAAAAAAGAATATCTTTAATTCATAAATTCCAAAGTAATTGGTGCTTTCAAGGTCATAAGCTCCATCCATGCTGTGTTTGTATACACACTAGCTTTCAGTGTTTATTAGTTACGTGCTTTCATAAAATTGATATTAAGAACCAAATAAATGAATGCTTGAAAGACTTGGAGGACATTGTCAAAGTTTCCATGAGGATTTTGGGGGACAGTGCCACTCTTGCTCTTAATGATAGCCAGACTATTTAAAACCTATGCTTTGCAACTCGTCATGACTCTTATGGCGATCACTCAGAGAGTTAGACAATGATGGTTATCAGCTTGGATCAGGATACAATGTCTTCAGGGTCACCTCACAGTGTCTGCCCGTAGCAGACGATCAAACACTTGTTGACTGAACAGCTCCTCGGCAAGAGGTATGTGGCTACCATAGGTTTCCGTGTAGTCAATAAACTCGATTTTCCTTTGACCTTATAAGAAGATGTTCTCAATTAAACTGTGTAGCCTACCCCCGCACTGCCATCCATGGCCCTGGGCTGTGGTACTTCCACAAGCCATTCGTTGAGCATTGGGTGAAATATATGGGCAAACCTTTGCCAGCTGTGTGAATTATTCGACCATTGTTAGGTCAGTTTCTTCATCTGTAGAATGGGAATAAGACTAGGACTTACTTCAGAGGCATCTTGTAAGAATTAAATGAATCAGTATCTGTAAAGTACTTAGAAGAGTGCTTAAAACATAATACTATGAAAGAGATGATGATGATGATGGTTTGCCATGACTAATACCGATGTGCACCCTTTGTTTCGGCTGAGAGCTCTTACTGTTTGAATTAAGTCCCATGTTCCCTTCTAGCATCCAGGTTTTTTGGGGTTTTTTGTTTTGTTTTGTTTTGTTTTTGTTTTTTACTTTTTTCTTGCTCAAGAAAAGGAAAAAAAAACAACCTTCAAATCTCCACTGTATAGTATAATTCAGTATATGTGAGTTAAAAAAGGGGGGGGCTTTTTTGGTCTAACATGGTGATAACTAGTGCATGTATTATTGTATTTGTCAATAATTTGTATTTGTATTTGTTCAAATAACTGGCTTCCATGTAACATGTAGAAATACAGTGTATTCGATTCCTGGGGCTGCTGTAACAAATGACCACCAACTTGGTGGCTTAAAGCAACAGAAATGTATTCTTTCACATTTCTGGAGGCCAGAAGTTCAAAATCAGTTTTACTGGTCTGAAATCAAAGTGCTGGCAGGACCACGCTTTCTGGAGGCTCTGGGGAAGAATTCATTTCTTGCCTCTTCCAGCTTCTAGTGGCTGCCAGCCTTCCTGGGCTTGTGACCTCCTCACTTCACTCTCTGCCCTTTGCAGTTATATTGTTTCTCCTTTTCCATGTGTGTCAAATTTCCCTCTGGCTCCCTCTTATAAGGATACTTGAGGATAACTGGGAATAATCTCCCCATCTCAAGATCTATAACTTAATCTCTGTGAAGTCTTTGCCATATAGGGTGACATTCACAGGTTCTGGGGATTAGTATGTGAACCTAGCTTTTGAGACCATTATTTAGCCTACCACACAGCTAAATTAAATTTAATATTGACTGTAATATATACATCCCACTTGCCTTTTCCTCATTTATAGAGCTCACCACACTAAGATATTTACCATGTAAATATCAAGCTAGTGGACATTGTCGGTGAAGAGTGAAATGTCATTATTCAAGAAAATGATGTTAATAATTCTACAATATGCTTCTGAAACGGATCAGCTCAATCAGTTATAACCATTTGTAAATAATGGAAAGAATTGCATGAGCATCTGGCTACCTCTAGGAATAATTTGGCCATTAAAAAAGACAGCAAAACAATGAACCAATAGAAAAACTTACCAAGTGTTTACAAAAAGAAACATTGTTTATACCGGTTACCCACTTGCTCTCCGGTTTAAATCCAAGCACTACAGAAATATGTTAGACAAGTGCATTTAGCATGCCCGGTTTATGAAACTGTCTTTTGTCAGTTTGATGCTAACTTCAAGGGGAGAAATAAACAATAAAGTCCAGAATTAATGTTGCAAATTGCAGTTGCTGGAAGCAGGGAAGGACAGTGAAAAACTTCAACTAGAAACGACACTTAAAAACAAATCCTTGAGTGACTTCCAGGCTGCCTAATATCTGTTTTCCCCAAGCACAGAGCATTTGTTGTCTCTCATCTGAAATAGATGGTTTTGTCTTGCTGGCGCTTACACATATGTACATTTGTTTATTCTCTGAAGGTGATTCTTCATCATAAGGTATTGGAAACAGATTCTCTAGGGAAAACATCTGTTCGGCTATAATGCTAGCATCTGCCAAGTTAGGTGTGCTGAGAAAAAAGAACTTTATCTTGGTGGTTCAGGGACCTCAGATTCACAAGCTAACATAATATCAAAGACAGACAAGCTGCATCTTTCCACCGCTGCTCCTGCACGTGGCCATGCACAGAACACGTAGTGAGATGATATTCACTCAACCTGGGGTCCATTCTGGAGGCAGACACCATTCGGTCCGGGTAGCAAAAGGGCCTCAGATCAAACTCAACACCGGCTCTGCCTTAGCATTTCCTTAGAACTTACCCTGTTGCTTCTGGTGGACTTGATATTTATGGATCCAAGATCTTGGGCGTGGTGCGACATGAGAGAGAGAGAGCGTAGTGGATAGGAACGTGAACCCTGGAGCCCGATTGCCATGGTTCGGGTGCTTGGCTCGGCCACTAACTGTGTTACTTGAGAAAGTTCCTTAACCTCTCTGAGCCTCTATTTCCTTATGTGTAAAATAGAGATAATTATTTCAGAGTTGGATTTAAATAGATAAGGGGTACAAAAGCACCATATGTAATCTGGAAATACGTGCTCTTAGGACTCTTTAGAATGAATAGCAAAATCATTGCTACTGACCTAGTGAAACCTAGGTGATACCTAACCCTTTGATAAAAGTCCCCTTGGGAGACAGCTCTGAGCCTGCAAAGGATTTTAACCCACGTTGATCCTGACTTTCCCTCAACTCTCTTTATTCCAACAAAATCTATGGGCTTCCCTGACCGTTAGCCTCTGCTTCCTGCCATGGGGATGGTGAGCAACTTGAGTCCTTTCTGGAAATTTCAGAGGATTTGTAAGGCCTGAGTTGAGGGAGCTTCCGCTTCCACTCCATTCCCATTCCACTAATGTTTTCTGAGTGTTTCCGGAAGACAAGGCATTTTGGTGCCCAGTGGGATTTTGGTGTTGGCAAAAGCAATTTTTGGTTCTAAAATCTGTTTACTGCCCCATTTCTCTTGATCAACCCTGACCTGATTCTGCATTTTGCATTTAACTCCGTGCTCACAGCTTCTTTTGCTCCTTCTTCTCCATTGTTCCTAGATCCCCATTGTTGTCATTCCTGAAGGCCATAGGGAGGTGCCAACAGAAACGTAAAAGTTGAAATGAGATTTCTGTTTGAGAGTGAAAGTCTAAAGGACCTATGCAATACATCAGAAGGGGGAATTCATTGCTTAAAACTGTGAGTTTTCTGTGACTCTTGGCATTTGTATTTCTCATGGTAAATGGGTGAACCAGCATTTGGTTGGGTCCACCATTTTGGTTCCATGAGCTTGATAAGTATAAGGATGCATCTCAGACTGGGGGCCAAGAGCAATGTCCACACAAATCAGGTTCTCGGGTCTGCCACCTGCGGCCTAGGTCTCATTCGATGACACTGTTGCCCGGTGCTTATGACCTTTGACCAAAAAAGAACATCTTGCCTGGACTGACACATCACTTTCTTAACTAATTTCCTATTTTCCCACATCTTGGTCTGTCCCTTCTAGTCCATGCTGAACCTAACTGCAAAGGCTTCTCCCTGCCAGATTGCATTTTATCACATCACTTAGGAAAGTACAATGGCTACTTATGACTTTCTGAAAGAATTTAAGGAGTCATGTAACAGATTCCCACCAAAGAATGTTTTGTCCCATCCTGAATGCCAGCTTACCAGAAATGTGACCACCAGAGGGGCGCCTGGGTGGCTTAGACAGGTAAGCGTTCAACTGTTGGTTTTGGCTCAGGTCATGATCTTAGGATCCTGGGATGGAGCCCTATGTTGGGCTCCATGCTCAGTGGGGAATCTGCTTGAGATTCTTTCCTCCTCCCTCTCCCTCCCCTTCTGCTCCTCCCCCTGCTCACGTGCTCTCTCTCTCTCTCTCTCAAATAAGTAAATAAAATCTTAAAAAAAAAGTGTGACCTCCAGAGCGTCATTCCTTTAAGTTGAAGGCCCAGAATTTTGGAACATTATTTCTATTGTTTTCTCGACTCCATTGTTTTGTTTTGTTTTGTTTTGTTTTTAAATGAGAAGACAGAGATTCTTGTTTTTTATTTCTTTGTATATAAATGTGCTTTTCTCCTGTGGCTACTTGAAAAATTTTCTCTTTGTTCTTGTTTTTCAGCATTTAGACTATGGTGTGCCTATGTTCTTGCTTCTTTTTTTTTTAAGATTTTATTTATTTATTTGACAGAGAGAGAGACAGCCAGCGAGAGAGGGAACACAAGCAGGGGGAGTGGGAGAGGAAGAAGCAGGCTCTGGGCGGGGGGAGCCCGATGCGGGGCTCGATCCCGGAACGCCGGGATCACACCCTGAGCTGAAGGCAGACGCTTAATGACTGAGCCACCCAAGCGCCCCTGTTCTTGCTTCTTTTGTATTTACACTGCATGGGGGGGGGTTCACAGTTTCCTGAATATGTGGGTTGTTGATTTTTATTAAATGTGGAAAAATTTGGTCAATATTTCTTCAAATAATTTTTACATACCATTATCTCTCTTGCCTCCATCTGAGGGTCCAATTACACTTATATTAAGCTCCTTGATACCATCCCACACGTCACTGTGATTCATTTCATTCTTTTTTCAGATTTTGTTCAGTCTATGCTTCAGTTCGGGCGATTTTTTTTTGTCCTGTCCTCAGTTTTTTGATTCTTTCTTCTGTTTGATCCAATCTATTATCACACCCATTAGGTAAAATTTTCATTGTTGATGTTGTATTGTTTTAGTTCTAGAATTATTTTTATTTAATTTTATATATTTATTTGAGAGAGAGAGAGCACACAAGCCTGGGGGAGGGGCAACAGGAGAGGGAGAAACAGACTCCCGGCTGAGCAGGGACCAGAGTTCTAGAATTGTTATTTGAATTTTTTTTTCACAGTTTAAGAATCTCTCCTGAAACCTCATATTCCTCTACTATTTACTCATTTTTTTCCTGTAAATTCTTTAACAAATTTATCATAGTAATTTAAAAATCCTTGTCTGTGGTATATGTATACAATGGAATATTACTCAGCCATCAGAAAAGATGAATACTTACCATTTACATCAGCGTGGATGGAACTGGAGGGTATTATGCTGAGTGAAATGAGTCAATCAGAGAAGGACAATTATCATATGGTTTCATTCATATGTGGAGTAGGAGAAACAGCGCAGAGGATCATACGGGAAGGGAGGGAAAACTGAATGGGGAGTCATCAGAGGGAGAAAAACCATAAAAGGCTCTTAACTCTAGGAAACAAATTGAGGGTTTCTGGAGGGGAGGTGGTGGGGGGAAGGGGTAAATGGGTGATACGCATTAAGGAGGGCACGTCATGTGATAAACACTGGGTGTTATACGCAACTGATGAATTACTGAACTCTACATCTGAAACTAACGATGTACTGTGTGTTGGCTAATTACATGTAAATAAAAAAAATCCTTGTCTATTAATTACAACATCTGGATCATCTATGGGTCTGTTAATGTTGACTTATATTCTTCCAAATATTCCTGTTTGGGTTTTTTCCTCACACATCTAGTAATTTTTGATTGTATACCGCACATTATAGACATTCTGGGATTCTCATGTTCCTCTAAAGAGTGTTGAGTTTTGTTGTGATAGATTTTGATTTGATTGTGGCTTTTTTGGAGGCTTGGTTTTATGCGTCATTAAAGCTGCTCTTAGTTTTGTCTTCTGTGCTCAGATAAAGCCCTAAATCTCGGCATATGGTATATATTACAAAGATGTCACATGGATGGAATTACAATGGGAAGTCTGAGGTGTTTACCAGGCCCTTCTAACCTGAGACTACCCAAACTCCAAACTCTTTCTCCTCTCCAGTGGACAGTTGTTAAAACTGCTGTTCAGTTCTCAGCCTTCCCGCTACTGTTTCTCTCCTAGGCTCCTCGGAGTCTTATCCCATGTGTTACACTTCAGAAGTCAGTCATGGATTTGAGGAAGGTTTGCCTGCACATTTTGTGATTTCCCTCTCTCAGCTCTCTCTTTTCTGGGATTTCCCCCTCCTCAATGCCCAGTTGCTCCTCCAGGTCTAAATTCTGTCCTCGAAGTCTTCAGGTCTATAAAACTTAAGATTTCCGCAGTGGCCATAACCAGCCAATTTGTGAGGACTGAGGAATACCCTTAAAAATGACAGAGAAAAAGACATATAAATGTGACTCTCAGCTAATGTGATTCCTGCTTCCTGGGCCAAATTTCCTCTAGTTTCTTCCTGCTTCTGGTTACTATCCAGCGCCTCCAAATGGCCATTTTATATGCTGTTCGGAGTTTATAGTTGTCATCGGCAGAAGGGTGAGTCCAGAATCAGCTCCCATGCCATTATTAGAAGTCCTAAGCTCCCTCTTTGACATTGTAAACTATCCCTATAGTGGTTAATGCATGAAACTCATTGCCTATGAGGACGTTTTCTAGGGCAGCAGCTGGGGTTCTCTTTGATTGCTTGGCCATGGCCACCGGTCCCCAGTGACCAGCTATTCCCTGCCTGTCTCATCTGCCCACCTATGGCAGCTATTTCGGCACAACAGGAACCTGTGGGAGTGATGTTTTTAAAGCGATGTGAATTATTATAGTAACTGACCGACCACTATGAGGTTAACTGGGTGAGTATCAAAAATATACAATGTGCTCACGGAACTCTTTGGGAGGCCAGTGTAACAATTTGGAACAAATGCTTTGGTGTCAGATATCCTAGGGTTGATTTTGAGCAACTCGCTGAACTTTGGTGAGCCTCCATTCTCTCGTGGTAAAATAGAGATATTATCTCACAGGGTCATTGTGAGAATGAGATAAACTGATCGATGTAAGTGTAGGTAGAGATGTACATATCAGTATAGATGGAGATACAGATATAAACTGACACATAGGCACACACTTACAGTGCCCGGCATAAAATAAGTGTTCATTAAGTCGTCACTAAAAATTTGAAAAGTCAAGAAATCATCTTTTCTATCGCCCCAAATTCAGGATAAATTTTTCCTGGCTCACTGTTTCTCAGAATGTGATCAGCAAACTCCCTGCATCACAATTATCTGAGGTTGATTGTTAATAAAGCAGATTTCCTGGCTCCCACCTAAGAACGACTAAACCCAAACTGGCATGGGTGGGGTCGAAGACTGTGGATTCTAATCAGTCCCCAAGTAATTCCTGCCCTGATGAAGTTATAAACTACCAGATAATTCAGAGACAAAGAGACATTTTGTGTGTGGGGGGGAGGGGGAATGGAGGGTCTGTAAGACTTTGAACTCCTGCCTCACCTTCCAGAAGTCTAGATTTTATTGCTGTTTTGGCACTGATGTCTATAAGCTTATTATTTTAGACGGAGACCGAACAGTTTTAGTCATCTTTAAGTGTCTGGCTAGAGGGCGATTGCAGAATGATTAAGCCAAAAGAGGTTATAATTCATCCTTCAAATTCATGGTTAAAGGCATTCTGCTGTATAGCTTCTCACCTGTGAAGTATCCCACAGCTCTTAAATCATCTTTTACTAGGTGGAAATCCCAGCTTCCTAGAAGAATAGATATTGTTTTAAATCTTTCATTTCTCTTGCTTTCAACAAACATGTTAAAAACAATTAAATGTTGGATTGCAAGTTTCATTTCCTTTTTATTGTGGAACCGTGGCGGGGTTTTGTAATCTACTTAATATTGCATCTGAACTTAACATCACATAGGGTAATTATAAGGCTCTTGGATACAGTGCAATCATGGTTTTTAAAATTTGAGAGGTTTTTTTTTTTTTTGAAAAGAAACAGAAGTTCCTATTTTTAGTGAACAAAGGAGACTGAATGTCATCAAAGAGGGAAGAGAGACAAGGATAAGGACTCACAAGGATGAGTCATAGGTATCTAGTTTATTGCCTAACACTCAATAGGTACTCCCTAGAGATTTATTGCATGAGCGAATGAGTGAATGCATGTGAAGGGTTTATATTTGGAATTGATGGAATCCCACTTTTTTTTTCAAGATTTTATTTATTTGACAGAGAGAGACAGTCAGCGAGAGAGGGAACACAAGAAGGGGGAGTGGGAGAGGAAGAAGCAGGCTCCCAGGGGAGGACCACGATGTGGGGCTTGATCCCAGGACCCTGGGATCACGCCCTGAGCCGAAGGCAGATGCTTAACGACTAAGCCACCCAGGCGCCCCTGAAATCCCACTTTTAAGTGGGTGAACGAGTACATCCTGTCTTCTGAGCCTCCTTCCTTCACAGTTTCTCCACTTTTAACCAAATGTGCTGGGATGGAAAGACAAATGCCAATTGCAGGAGTAGCTGAGTGGCTGCCAGGCTGGGACAGAGTTGGGGATGATCTATCAGTGCGCCCCTGCCTGTGGCTCCCTCCATGGGCATGCTTGTCCCTTTCCCATCCCTTACCCCACAACCCACTTCTCAGAATTGTCTGTGATTTTTTTTCTAGCTTACTCATCTGTATTACCTCCCAGAGGCTGCTCAACTCAGGATCCTTCCCTACTGCCCTCCAGAGGAACGTGTCTGAAAATCTTACCAGACAAGTGATGAGCAGAATCTGTAACCAGGAAACAAACGCTTCTGATCTGGAAAAAATAAATCCAACACTGGGCAAAAACCGACAGACACTTGCTCCTGAACAGCGGCGGTGGTGATGTGGATTTGCTTACTAGCTGTTTTGCTTGCTGGGGGAATTGTTTTAATTTTGCAGTCTGTGGACGACCTGGAGAAACACACTCTAATATGCAAGGCACAGGCCCCAATTCATGTTTCACCCATTGCGTGCAGCCTGACAGTCCTCCCAACTTGTTGCAATCATAAGTGTGAAACTCTGGGGGGTTCAGTTAAATTATTTTGTGACACGCAGCCTAATTTTTTCATTCCACAATCTTACCTCCTATTGCAAGACTGTGAGGGCCCTGTCTTTATGCAGTGACTATCTGTATAGACCCATATAAATAGTAAACCATGTTTTGTTCACAAAAAGTTTTGTTGTAAGTGGAAGGGACATCCCATCTCTGTTTGTTGTGGTTGCTGCTTTTTAAAGATCAATTTATGTCTGAGAAATAACTGATGAATGCACAGTTCCATAGAAGGCAAGTATTCACACTATGAAAAGTGTGTAGAGGAAGGGGCAGCAACGTTGGCAGTTCACACAGCATGCTACAAACTGATGGCAGATCTTTGGTGAATGATCTGGGTTGGTGGGTCAGGCACAGAACAGGCTGAAGGGGATTGTTAAAAATTCCTAGATTGCAGCAGGCACCTTCGAGGTCCTGCTCATATCCCCTCACTCATACCACCTGTAGTGGGTTGAATCGTGGCCTCCCGAAAGATATGTCCATGTCCTAACCTCCAAAATGCACAAGTGTGATCTCGTTTGGAAAATAAAAGAAGCCTTTGCAGATGTAATTAAGTGAAGGAGCTTAAGATGACATCATCTTGGATCGAGGGTGGGCCCTAAATCCAAAGACAAGTATCCCTAGAAGAGAAGAAGAAAAGACACAGAGACACGGAAGAGGTAGTGTTGTGAAAACAGAAGAAGAAACTGGGGTGATGTAGCCACAAGCCAGGGAATGCCTGGAGCCTCCAGAAGCTGGAAGAGGCAAGGAAGGATCCTCCCCGAAGCCTTCAGCAGGAGTATAGTCCATTGACACCTTGATTTTGGACTTCTGATCTCCAGAACTGTGAAAGAACCCATTTCTGTCATGGGTGGGCCCCCAGTTTGTGGTCCTTTGTTATGATGGCTCAGGAAGACAGATACAGCATCTTAGCGTGTGCTGGCCGGCCAGATTTCCACCTGCCAGCACCTGTATTTCTTTACCCAAAGCCTTCCTCTGCTGCCAAGACCTAGTCTGCCCACTTGTTGAGCAGGCTAGGCCGGTTGTGCTGGGGAGTGATGCCCCTGACTCAGCAGCTCTCCCATAGGGACTGATGGGAGTTGGTGTATGAAGTCAACTTGGCTAGGGTGGCCCTGAGGCATGTAACCTCTCCTGGCTCCTAGAATTCGGCTCCAGCTCTGCACAGTGGTAACAAGTGTGACAAACTCCATACTGACTTCCTTCCCTTCCCCAGCTTCAACTGTGCACTCTCATACCAGTTTTTGCTGGTATCATCTCCTAAATACACTACTTCTACTTAAATGTTTGTCTCAGGGTCTGCTTCCGATGCGGAGAGGGGTGAGAGCCCAAAGTAAACCATGAATATAAAGGAAATAACACATCTTCCCCATAGCTTAGAGAAGGTACCATCTCAGTGATGTGATGCCTTGGACATTTTCCTGGGCTGTTCTATGAAAGTTGTCTGATTCTAACACTTTATTTGTACCAACAGAAACCTGCTCTCATTAAAAATGATCTCTCAAGATACATATCTATCCACAACCTCCTTTTGAGAAGGATTTGAGGTAGCATTTGAATTGTGATATTTAATATATCATGTCATATTCCTTTATTCTCTCCACTACAAAACCTGGCACATAATTGGTGCTCAATAAATATTTGTTAAATGAATGATTTACTTAAGATATACATATTTGGATAGAATATCTCAGAAAGCCTACCATACTTTTATAAAAATTATTTTAGAGAATAGTATGGAAATGAGTAAAACATTTGTTTTTCCTTTCAAGTGAAAATCTCTGATTGATACTGTCTTCTAGACCACTGTTCAATGTAAAATTTACTTTAATCTAGTTAATAGCCATAAGTAGTTTATCATATTTCAACTTGCAACTGTTCATCGGCCTATGTTTTATGTGTACAAATGATTAATAATGTCCCTGACCTCAAGGTTGGGGTCAGAGTTAGTGAATGGTGAGTGGCCATTTTTATTTTATGCAAACCTGCTCTTCCCTCTGTTAACAATCAGCAGCTCTTTTTCAGAGTTTTCAAAATTCCTTATCCTCAATTGCCTGAATCTAAATTAGTTATTCCTTCCATACACTGTTTTTTGTGAAAATTGAAAAAAAATATGACTTAATAATAAGTAAAATACTATAAATAATTTTCCAGATATTCTACTGTGACTTTCACATTATTTGTTTTTATTTGGCACGTCCTCTTCTTCTTGGTTCCCAAAGGCTCTTCCTTTGCTTTCATTTAAACAAACGAACCAAAAATTCCCAAGTGGAGAAAAAGGTGACTATTTTCTCATAATAATTTTCACTGAGTGCAAAGCCTGTCTTCATATTTAAAAAGGTTTGCTTGTTTGATGTTTGTCTGAAATGGCTAAGTAAACCTTCTCCAAATATTTGGTAAAAAGTTTTTGAAGCCACTGACTTCATTGCTCTTGATTATATCTCTTCTCAAAACACTGAGGAGACAGACTGAAGGTCAAGTAAACAAGTTTATAAACAAAAAGGTCGTAAGCGCTACAGGATTTTATTTTATTTTCAAATTTTTACTGAATTTCTAGTTAGTTAACATATAGTGTAATAGGTGTTTCGGGAGTAGAATTTGGTGATTCATCATTTGCCTATAAGGATTTTAGAAATAAAAGCTTTTTAGTTAGTTAGACCCGTTGCAGTCAAAGTGTTTTAATTTCAAACTTATCTGGAAATAACTGCACAGTCCACTCACTGTAAAAAAAAAAAAAAGTATTATATTTGACCTTTTAAAAAGCTACTGCTCAGACTGGTGACATTTTTTTCCTCTAAGAAAATACAGAAAATAATGACTGGTTTCCAGTTTGTTGGGGGGAAAAAAAAATGACAAGCAACAGTGGAAAAGTCTGCTGAAGTCATACAACCAAGACATGACTATTTCCCTCCTCCCAAAAGCAGCAGCCTCCCTGTAAATTCTTATTACTCATTTCTTAACAAAACACTTTGTGGGTCCTTGCATTCAATCAAGAAATCTTTATTGGAGGTTTTGTAGATCTTCAGAATGAAGCAGATGATTCTTCTTGATAATAAATTAATAAATGGAAGCACATTTTATATTAATATAAGCAGACAGTGTATTAACTTTCATCTTTAATAAAAATTTACAGAGTGGGACAGAAATGTGATAATGTTTCAATAACCCTGTCTTATTATCTGTGTTCACAGTGAACCCGACGCTTTTATCCCTGTTTTCCATCGTAGGAAACAAAGTCATTTTTATCAAAAGGAGGTCATTTGCTGACATGGGGATTTGCATGCGATTTTAAACACGGTTGGAAAGTGCAAAGTCTGGGGACAAATATCCTATAAGAAAGAAATTAAACTGAGGTATTTTGTATCGAAGTGCAGAATCCAGGCATTAAGAAACGGATTGATCCAAGGATAAAAAACTAAGTTGAGATTCCATCATTGTGTCAGTCTTTGAGGGAGGGGAAAAAATCTCATCATCTAGATTTTGTCATAAATGCTGGTGCAAATAAGTTTTCAGCTGAGGTGGTGAACTGAATTTAAAGCAGCGCAAAGGACTTTATTAACAACTTTTAAATATGTTATTACCTTACTCAGCAATCTGTCCAGACATCCCACAAATAAAAGGGGGGGTGGCTTGGAGTTTCTTCGGAAGCAGTTACTTCACGTGATTTCCCTTTTTCATTTCTGGGCTAATCTGCCATCGGTGTGCTTTTCCCAAGGACTTGGCTGTGATTTCTCCTTGGGTTTTCGGATGGCTTCTTTTTACATCTGTGATGTCATTTCGGGTGTAGGGATATAAAGATTCTCCCCAGTTATCCTTTGCAAAAGTGAAGACTTAGCCTCAGTGATGATCTCATCATTCGTAGACTTGCATGAGATGGTGTCCTCACACAGATGTGCCTCGTCGAGTTGTTTATGCTCACTCAGTAGGATCCCGAGCGCTGTTTGCATTTCCTGAGTGGGCACTGGGCGCTGCTGGGGTGTGTGTGTGTGTGTGTGTGTGCACGCACGCATGTGCACGCAAAGGGCAGTGTCTGGTGTGTCAGGGTGGTAAGCAAACGCCAGTTCAGAAAGCTCGAGGATTCTCAGGCCTCGACTGAGATCTAAAAGTCTTATCTAGCCATCTAGCGCAGCAGTTGAGATATAGGGAATATAAACTACTCTTCACGCTGGGTCAACTCACCAGGAGCTATGGGCTCATCTGGCCTCTCCCCTAGCCAAAATGTAAAGTCAGGGCTCCTGGGCACCATCCCAGAGTCACCAGCACAAGGGGAATCAGTGACAAATCCCTGCTAGCCACGTATCCTGGCCTGCGCTAGCTGGATTTCAACACTTTGGCGAAGAAATTTACAAGGGGAGAAAGTCCAAGCTTCTCACACAGAAGGAAACTGGACCACCTTCCTGGGGGGGGAAGGGTTGGATGCCACAGGGAACTGAATGGACAGGTCACCCTTTTCCACCCGACTGGATTGCTGCTGAAGCCGCATGTGAAGCAAGCTTCTTGTCAGCACTCCACCCAAAACACCATGCTTTGTGTTAGGTGGGATATCAAGAGCAGGTGAGCCGGGACTCACTGTCACCCAGGTCTGAATGGGATGTTTTCAGGCATTCTGTCACTGTTTGTCACTCCTCAGGATGTTCGTGAAGAAGGGAAACACTGCACAGGAGAGTTAGACACTCTTGTACGGGGAGGAGGCTTTAGCAGATTACAGCGAAAGCCACCCGTCCTTGTCAGCAGCTTGTAGAAAGAATGGCGCAATGGAGACAGCCGCGTTCGATTGTCACCAGCTTTGCTTCTCTGCCGTCTGCCATTTCTGAGGCTCACAAACGTTTAAGCAGACTTACAGACGCACTTCATGCACTTAGAACGGCCGCCTGCCCGGGGAAGTGTTGGTTAAAATTAAAAAAAAAAAAAAAAGCCAAGCACAATGGAGGCTGTTCTCAGGGCTTCTGCAGTCAAGCAAATCCGTTTATAAAGAGTGATTGGTTTTAGAGGTTATGTGAGACACTGTCATTCAAGACATTTCCAGACACAAACTAAATGATGGCTTAACAATTCAAACACACATGAATCTTTCCCCCCCTACAGATTTCGGCTTTGTGATACTAGAGACATCAATACTTGTGTTTGGCGAGAGATATTCTGTCTACAGTGCTAATGATTTATGGCAACTCTATAATCCCACCAAACCTGGCCACTGTCTTCTGCATTCCTTGGGGAGCTGGGCCCCCCACGGAGGATTACGAAGAGCAGAAATGATATCAATTTGTCGGACTGTGCCCATTGCAACTCTCCAGGACAAGACTCCAAATTACACTTATCCCTCAGATCAGCTGAGATGAACTCCTTCTACCTTATCAAAGCCTACTTATGCTATCAAAGTCTAATTTTCAGAAAAGTTAAAAACACGACACATATGCATATGGTATGAACACATGTTAAAGATTTATTAACCCATTAATGAGAGAACTGGTAACATGGTAAAAGCTGGTTCAAAGACCATTTTTGAGGGACTGAGTATTTCGAGGCACTTCAAAGGGTTATTAAAATAAATTGCTATCAGATACAAAACAGGTTTATATCCTCCAGGACAATGAAAAACCATAACCTTCGCGATTTCCTTTTCAACTGGGTGGACGTTATTTGCATTGTTCCTGGGAAAGATCTGTAAGTTAACATGTAACTTCACAGGATGTGAGCCAGTAATTAAGAGTAAATAGCAAAGTCAAACAAAGGCGCATTCTTATAGAGAAGTAAACAATCTTTCGGAAGCTTGTTCCAATATGGCATTGAAAGGATTTTATTACCAAGGTTTAGATTTTTTTTCTTAATACCTTGTGTTACATCGATAAGCTGAATCTAGATTTCACTTTCTCCTGCCTCCCTTCCCACCCCTGCCCCAGTGTAAGGTAAGGCCTTCTGGTCCTGCAAAAACATCCACTTTCCTCTGCCAGTTGGAGTTTCAGAGACTCACCAGGAAGAGAAGAGATCATCTTTTTTTTTATTCTTATGTATTTTATTTTATCCCCCCACATCTTTCTTGTCAAGTTTAACTTTANTCTGCCAGTTGGAGTTTCAGAGACTCACCAGGAAGAGAAGAGATCATCTTTTTTTTTATTCTTATGTATTTTATTTTATCCCCCCGCATCTTTCTTGTCAAGTTTAACTTTAATTTTTTGACCAACTATAGATCTACTCTGCAGGGCGCCCTGGCTGCTACTTCTGCCTCCCTGGCCATCACAGTATCAATTGTTGCTGTTCCATTAATGATGGGGCACCTGCGGCCTCTTACAGGTACCCTGGAACCTTTGGCCCTGTTGTTGAGTGCGGGCTGGTTTCAGAATCTGTACAGTGCTGATAAATGTTTAACAACTGGCTTTCAGAAAAATAAAATAGGAAAGCCCTGAGTTGTAACATTTGGCAGTTTTCATGGTATAAATACTGCCACCATGGCCAATTTCAAGCTGCCAACATGATGTCAACCAGCTAAGCCTGCACAAGCCAGCTCTAGTGGCAGGAGGGGGGCCTCTCACCATCGGGATAAAAACTGCTCAAGAATCCCACAGCTGTGTTCCTGCAGCCATTCCTGGGGTTTTCGGAAGGCAATTCTCGGCCTTCTATTTTTTTTAAGGTTTTATTTATTTATTTGTCACAGAGAGAGGGAGAGAACACAAGCTTGAGGGGGGGTGCTGGCAGGCAGAGGGAGAAGCAGACTCCCCGCTGAGCAGGGAGCCCAACTTGGGACTCAATCCCAGGACCCCCGGGATCATGACCTGAGCCAAAGGCAGACGCCGAGTCGACTGAGCCATCCAGGGGTCCCAACTCTCAAGGCCTTTTTTTTCTTACAGCTTTCTGTGTTCCTCTCGACCATCCAGTAGGAAAGCCTCAGCCATTGGAGGGAAGAGGCAGTTTCTGGGAGCTGCAGAGCGATCCGATGGCCAGCCTTGCCCAGCCTGGCCAACACTGGGCTCACCGCTGGTCTTGAGAATGGAAAGCTACAAAAAAAAAAAAAAACAAAAAACAAAAACCTGCTTAGAGCTGTTTTACTAAAATCCTGGGAAATACCCAGCTTCAGGTTCACTACTGTGAGATTGGCGAGTAGTTGGAACTTGTTTGAAACTGCTATAAATGGTAGGTGTTTAAATGTGTCCACGCCAAATATAAATGTACTCAGTGTTCTGCCTTAAGTCGAAGTAACCTGTTCCAGCATTTATGCTCTGCTATTATGTCTAATAATCAAGCTCTTGCCAGTTCTGAAAGGCAGAATAACCAAAGGAGTTTTGCTCCATTGTTGTGGCTAAAATTGACCAGCCCGAGGGGTGCTTGTCTACCTCGTCTCCCATGAGGAATTGTTCGTTCACAATCGTGTTTCACCACCTCACCTGGAGCATTTCGTGCTGGTTGAGTGCTGTGATCAGAGCTGTACACGATGTCCCAGCTGGGGACACACTGCATTTGGTACAAAGATAGGAATCATTTCTCATTAAGTGGATAGACTCCTCCAGAGGTCCTCCAGCACTTTGCTAGTTTCTCGTGTTTGCAGAGGTGCGCCAGATCGGCGTCTTCAGGAGCTCGACCAGGTATCTGCATGGTTTGAGAAATTTCCACGTGTTACACCCCTCTCGTGGCCAGGGACCCGTCTATGGCTCCTGCTAGCCTATTCAGGGCATTGGTCCAAAATAATGATGCTCCTTTCTCTAAGTGGAAGTAGCTCTGCGCCAAGGCCCAAGACCTGTTGAACAGAACGTGAGCTGAATTTCAGCATTCATGCCTAGGTTCACTTTCCTACCCGGAGCAATGCTGCATATCCGTCCTAGTCCACTGCCCCTAAGCTGGACCTTTAGTCCCTTCAAAACAGAACGTTTTGTTAGATCCCCTTCTGAACGAGAAATGCTATAAAGGCAGGTCATTTTTTATTTTTATTTTTTTTAAGATTGTATTTATTTATTTGTCAGAGTGAGAGAGAGCACACAAGCAGGGGGAGCAGCAGGCAGAGGGAGAAGCAGGGTCCCCCTTGAACAGGGAGCCCGATGCGGGGCTCGATCCCAGGACTGCGGGATCATGACCTGAGCCGAAGGCAGACGCTCAACCAACAGAGCCACCCGGGCGTCCCAAGGCAGGGCCCTGAGACAAGAAGCAGGCTGAACATTAGCCCCGGGAGGCTGGGATGCCCCCTCCCTGCCCCCAGCCCAGACCTCCATACCTGGCATGTGGTGTTCAATTTAAATTTAAAATTTTGGCATCCCTCCTAAAATAAAAACGATTTCAGTAAAAGCCATGCAGCCTCTAGGACATTTTGAAGTTGACATGGGAAATTTTGAATCTTAAACCTGAATACTGCAAAGGATGTCATTTGTGGTATATTATAAGTAACTAACATTTAAAAGGAAAACTCTGACATCCCTCTTTTGAATACGTCTTAGTTTGTTCGGGCTGCTCTAACAAAACACCAGAGGCTGAGTGGTTTATACACAACAGGAATTTATTTCTCATGGTTTTGGAGGCTGACAAGTCCAAAATCCACGATCAAAGCACTGGCAGATTAGATGTCTGGTAAAAGCCCACTTCCTGGTTCTCAGGCGACCACCTTTTTGCTAGGTCCTCACATGACAGAAGCAAGGAGGGAGCTCTCTGGGGTCTCTTTTATTAGGCCACTGATCCCATTCCGGAGCATTCTGCTCTCATGAGCTAATCACTTCCCAAAGGCTAGGCCTCCAAACACCATCACCCCGGGGATTGGATTTCAGCAGGGGGTGGGGGTGGGTGGAGCTGGGAGAACATTCAGTCTAGAGCAGAATTATCCAACGGAATCTAAACATCACAGCGATTTGATACCCGCCATCCCCCTTTAAAAAAAATACACAAACAAGCTCTTCTNTAACTTTAATTTTTTGACCAACTATAGATCTACTCTGCAGGGCGCCCTGGCTGCTACTTCTGCCTCCCTGGCCATCACAGTATCAATTGTTGCTGTTCCATTAATGATGGGGCACCTGCGGCCTCTTACAGGTACCCTGGAACCTTCGGCCCTGTTGTTGAGTGCGGGCTGGTTTCAGAATCTGTACAGTGCTGATAAATGTTTAACAACTGGCTTTCAGAAAAATAAAATAGGAAAGCCCTGAGTTGTAACATTTGGCAGTTTTCATGGTATAAATACTGCCACCATGGCCAATTTCAAGCTGCCAACATGATGTCAACCAGCTAAGCCTGCACAAGCCAGCTCTAGTGGCAGGAGGGGGGCCTCTCACCATCGGGATAAAAACTGCTCAAGAATCCCACAGCTGTGTTCCTGCAGCCATTCCTGGGGTTTTCGGAAGGCAATTCTCGGCCTTCTATTTTTTTTAAGGTTTTATTTATTTATTTGTCACAGAGAGAGGGAGAGAACACAAGCTTGAGGGGGGGTGCTGGCAGGCAGAGGGAGAAGCAGACTCCCCGCTGAGCAGGGAGCCCAACTTGGGACTCAATCCCAGGACCCCCGGGATCATGACCTGAGCCAAAGGCAGACGCCGAGTCGACTGAGCCATCCAGGGGTCCCAACTCTCAAGGCCTTTTTTTTCTTACAGCTTTCTGTGTTCCTCTCGACCATCCAGTAGGAAAGCCTCAGCCATTGGAGGGAAGAGGCAGTTTCTGGGAGCTGCAGAGCGATCCGATGGCCAGCCTTGCCCAGCCTGGCCAACACTGGGCTCACCGCTGGTCTTGAGAATGGAAAGCTACAAGAAAAAAAAAAACAAAAAACAAAAACCTGCTTAGAGCTGTTTTACTAAAATCCTGGGAAATACCCAGCTTCAGGTTCACTACTGTGAGATTGGCGAGTAGTTGGAACTTGTTTGAAACTGCTATAAATGGTAGGTGTTTAAATGTGTCCACGCCAAATATAAATGTACTCAGTGTTCTGCCTTAAGTCGAAGTAACCTGTTCCAGCATTTATGCTCTGCTATTATGTCTAATAATCAAGCTCTTGCCAGTTCTGAAAGGCAGAATAACCAATGGAGTTTTGCTCCATTGTTGTGGCTAAAATTGACCAGCCCGAGGGGTGCTTGTCTACCTCGTCTCCCATGAGGAATTGTTCGTTCACAATCGTGTTTCACCACCTCACCTGGAGCATTTCGTGCTGGTTGAGTGCTGTGATCAGAGCTGTACACGATGTCCCAGCTGGGGACACACTGCATTTGGTACAAAGATAGGAATCATTTCTCATTAAGTGGATAGACTCCTCCAGAGGTCCTCCAGCACTTTGCTAGTTTCTCGTGTTTGCAGAGGTGCGCCAGATCGGCGTCTTCAGGAGCTCGACCAGGTATCTGCATGGTTTGAGAAATTTCCACGTGTTACACCCCTCTCGTGGCCAGGGACCTGTCTATGGCTCCTGCTAGCCTATTCAGGGCATTGGTCCAAAATAATGATGCTCCTTTCTCTAAGTGGAAGTAGCTCTGCGCCAAGGCCCAAGACCTGTTGAACAGAACGTGAGCTGAATTTCAGCATTCATGCCTAGGTTCACTTTCCTACCCGGAGCAATGCTGCATATCCGTCCTAGTCCACTGCCCCTAAGCTGGACCTTTAGTCCCTTCAAAACAGAACGTTTTGTTAGATCCCCTTCTGAACGAGAAATGCTATAAAGGCAGGTCACTTTTTATTTTTATTTTTTTTAAGATTGTATTTATTTATTTGTCAGAGTGAGAGAGAGCACACAAGCAGGGGGAGCAGCAGGCAGAGGGAGAAGCAGGGTCCCCCTTGAACAGGGAGCCCGATGCGGGGCTCGATCCCAGGACTGCGGGATCATGACCTGAGCCGAAGGCAGACGCTCAACCAACAGAGCCACCCGGGCGTCCCAAGGCAGGGCCCTGAGACAAGAAGCAGGCTGAACATTAGCCCCGGGAGGCTGGGATGCCCCCTCCCTGCCCCCAGCCCAGACCTCCATACCTGGCATGTGGTGTTCAATTTAAATTTAAAATTTTGGCATCCCTCCTAAAATAAAAACGATTTCAGTAAAAGCCATGCAGCCTCTAGGACATTTTGAAGTTGACATGGGAAATTTTGAATCTTAAACCTGAATACTGCAAAGGATGTCATTTGTGGTATATTATAAGTAACTAACATTTAAAAGGAAAACTCTGACATCCCTCTTTTTGAATACGTCTTAGTTTGTTCGGGCTGCTCTAACAAAACACCAGAGGCTGAGTGGTTTATACACAACAGGAATTTATTTCTCATGGTTTTGGAGGCTGACAAGTCCAAAATCCACGATCAAAGCACTGGCAGATTAGATGTCTGGTAAAAGCCCACTTCCTGGTTCTCAGGCGACCACCTTTTTGCTAGGTCCTCACATGACAGAAGCAAGGAGGGAGCTCTCTGGGGTCTCTTTTATTAGGCCACTGATCCCATTCCGGAGCATTCTGCTCTCATGAGCTAATCACTTCCCAAAGGCTAGGCCTCCAAACACCATCACCCCGGGGATTGGATTTCAGCAGGGGGTGGGGGTGGGTGGAGCTGGGAGAACATTCAGTCTAGAGCAGAATTATCCAACGGAATCTAAACATCACAGCGATTTGATACCCGCCATCCCCCTTTAAAAAAAATACACAAACAAGCTCTTCTTTAACGGACAGAAATTTGACCCCTTTCATTTATCTCGTTTGAGCTCCTGGTTCCATTCTGCTTCCCTTGCAGGATTTTATTCTAATGTAATATATTTTTGTGTCTGAAAGAATTTTATTAACCACTGTATTATGCTCTCTACAATAAAATATATATAAATTAACATTATTATTAGTTTTATTTCTTATGATTACAAGGCTCTCAGTGTTTAAAAACGTCTTCTGGATTGAGTCATTGCTATAAAAATTAGTTGTTCCCAACTGATTAAAATAATAAAAACATACTACAAATTTTGATAATCATTAAACATAAAATGTAAAATTTTATCGAAAATACATTTCCTAATACAGCAAATGGGGATCTTCAAAACAATATTTCATGTATTTATGGATGAATATTTTTTATTGCCAGAATGAAATAGGGCTTAGCATGAGTTTATTCTTATTTTTTTAAAAAAATAATGTCAGCCATAAATAAGATGAAAGAAAGGGGTTTGTTACAGCAATTTAACTCAGTTGTTTGAACTCCTTCCGAGTTATATAGCAAAGAATCACATGGAAATCTATTTTCAAAAATAATCTTCAGTGATCTATCAGCTGACAACTCAATAATCTGATAAAAGCTGCAACCACTTGACTGGCAAAAGTTTTGTGACCTAATCTTAAGAACCCTTTTTTTTTTTTTTAATGCCAACCCCAGGTATATTGAATTGGACCTTTGGCATTTTGGAGATTTTCATACCCAAGCACAATGCACCAGAGTCATACTCAGGAAGGGAGAGGTACCCCTTTCTTCTACAAAGCAAGAGATTGGCCACTGTAAAAAAAAAAAAAGGAGGTCAAGAGGGGACATAACTTCAATCAGAAGCCTGTTTCCGGACCGATCACACTTGGAAAAAAAATCGAGATCTGACAGGGGGCCCATTAAATTCCCACCGTGTCCACATCATGGAAAGTTTCCTTGTGCTTCCAAGGTATGTACCAGTTTGAAGACCCTTGTACCTGCTACTTACAGTCACGAGATTTGGCGAATGAAGGTACAGGACCCCCAGTTACATTTGCTCCCATATAAAGAACAAATACTCTAGTAGAAATATGTCCCATGAACTATGACATTGCAATATTTGGGGCATATATACACTACAAAGTATTCATTGTTGAACTAAATTTGAATTTAACTGGAAGTCCCCTATTTTCTTTGGTCACCCTAGTTACCATTCTAGTGCAAATTGCTATTACAGCTCTTGGGAGGTGATCTCTTGCATGCAGACAATGAAACCTCTCCAAGGCAAGTTCAGGTCTTACTCATCTTGTAGTTTTTTGTTTCATTAGCATCCAGCGAACAAGTAAACATCAGCAAGTACTTGTTGAATGTTTGAACAAAAGAATAGTTGGCATATAATAGGTGCTCCACACTTTATTGAATGGAAAACAACAGAGCTGGTCTCGGCTATCGGATGATGGATTTCTGGATGGCCCTTTCAATAACTTTTGGTACCTCCATGTGAATAACTAACTGTTCCTGACCTTGCAACTTCCCCAGCCTCCTGCTTCTACATATTGATTGCATGAATTCTCATGCCCAGATACTTACTTCTTTAATCCTACATACCTAGCTAGGCATAGCAGTCATGTTACTCAGTTTCCATGCCCCTACATATGGAAGAACCTTCCAACGGCTTCCCACCCCACTCTGAATAAAATCCATATGCCTTCTGACAGTTTACAAGGCTAGAAATGTGTTAGCCCCTTCTGGCTCTGTGATCTGAGCTCCTACTACTCTCCCCATCTTTAGTTCTGCCCTAACCACACTGATTCTTACCTCTGGGCTTTGCATTTGCAGTTCTTTCTGCCTCAGATGTTTTCTTCAAGATCTATGCATGTCTGATTTACACATCTCATTCAGGTCTTTTCGCAACTGCTGCTTCCTCAGGGAAAACTTTGTTCCACCCTGGCTGGAATAGCTCTCCTCCTCCCTGCACCTTGAAGGCTGCCCTGGCTCTTCCAGTTGTGACCAGACACTGGGCTTTCTGCTACAAATACTGGAGAGAAAAAAAAAATCCTCAAATGCTTCTATGCCCGAGCTTGCCAGCCCAAACAGCAGGGGGCTCAGGGGCAAGGTCTCTCCCTCACTTCCATCTTTCAAACCTCCTGTAAGTGCATCGGATTAGTAGAGCCTTCATGGCAGCCAAAACTCTTAGTCACAGGGGAGTCTGGGAAATGTAGTTTTTAGCTTTCCAGTTGCTGATTTCAGCAAGATGAGAAAGAGGGAGGGTGGAAAGAATGTCATATCCACCATATCCACCACAACTAGGTAGCCATTACATACAATGTCTGAAAGAATATAAGTGAAAAAGTTTGGAAAACAGTTAAGAGAAGATACTATTTTTGTTTTAAAAATCAATATGGTGCCTATGTATATATAAACTGGAAGAATACATACCAAAGTTAATGGTATTTCTGAGCAGCGGCTAGAATATGTTGATGGAGTAAGTTCTTGAGTAGAATGGAGGTAGAGATGGGGTTCAAACACGTGACGAGATCAGGCTGGCGGCAGAGGGCCATCTTCTCCTAAGAGGCTGGAGAGAAGATAAGGCCAAATGTACAAAGACAAGTTGTAGATGGGGAAGGAAACAGTGAGGTGGTTCTTAATTGTTGGCTCATTTTTGCTGTGAAGTGGTGACAAGGCCATCAGTGAGAGTGAAGGTGTTACAGGATTTGTGTCCCCTTAGGGCTCACGACTCTTGGTCACGCCACTTCGAAGAACGAAGAGGTAGACTAGACAAAGAGTGGTGGGCAGCAAAACAAAGTTTATTGCGCAAGAGTACAAAGCCCCCGGAGAGGGAGGGGGGCCCCGAGAGGGTTGCCCTCAGAGTTTCTAAGTTTAGGGGGTTTTATGAGCTCTTTTGCGGAACTATCTTAAGCAATCAGGGTGTGTTGAGTCGTGCCAATCAGGGCTTTGGCCGCATGTCTGTCTACCTATTAGGCTAATGTCCATGTGCTGATGGTCTTTATTTTTGGCTGACATCTGGGGGCTTCTGTCCTAACTGCCCTCTTGTCCGTGACTTTGACAAATGCTTTGTGGTTAATTGCCTTATTTTAAGATGTTTTGCAGAAGTCATTTCTGCAAGGGCTGCAAAGCAGAATGTTAGTGTGGTCCCGTCCAAGCTGCAAAACAGGATGTCAGTGTGGTTTTATTTCAGCTGTCCTGACTCCATATTTCCTTGCTGGGGACCCTGGTCCTGACTACCTACCTGTCCAAAGAACTCCTAACAAAGGGAGAAGCTATGAGGTTGGAGATGCGGGATTAATGGTGAAAGTTCCAGGCTACAGATACGGGAAATGGCAGAGACAGCTGCTTGGGCTCAGACACAGTTGTTTCTGGTGGGCGATGAGGGCCTAGCTGATGTAAGTAACTAGTCTGTGTTGCTGAGCTCATTTCCCTGGCAGTACTCAACAGCCCCAGAGGCTGGTTGTGGTTAAGGGGTATCACAGTCTTCAGCCTACCTGACATTTTTTGAATAAGGTAAAGCTTCCTATCAATAATCATTGACTTTGACCACATCAGACACGACTAGGCATCAATAAAGTTTGTTTTTTTTTTCAATTGGGGGGCAGATATACAATACGCAGTAAGAGTTTGGGTTCTCAAATACAAACCCAGGCTGCAATTCTTATGAGAGTTGTGTGCTTTCTCTATGCCTTAGCTTTCTCATCTCTATAGTGCAGGGCTGTATTTCACGGAGTTGTTGTGAAATTTAAACAAAATAACACAAAGTGTTAAAAACAATGCCACAAAGTAAGCCTCAATACATCTTGTTTGCCTTTGCTGTTACGATTATCTGTTAATATGGGGAAAAAGGTGTGAAACAAAATGTGGTTTAATTTATTACCTATTTCCATTTGCCCATTAGCCTTGACCTCAGGCCTGCTTGTTAAACTGACACGGTTGAGAATTAAGGCCCTTTAATTAATCAGATATTCTGATTAAGAGATCATGGGCATGTATTGATTCGCAATTTCCAAAGCAATGCTGCACAATAAAATAATATGCAGACCATGAATTTTTTTTTTTGTTGTACATAATCTGCTCTTTGATGCATTAGGAGAGTCTAAGGACCTGTTATACAGTGTCTGTCCCAGGAAGCAGATTATGAGATGGAAATTAACATGCAGGAAGTTTATGAGGGCGAGCCCTTGGCATTAACACGGGGGCAAGAATGGGAAGGAAGCAGGAGTGACCAGGGGAGGGAGTCAATCTGTAACGCAGCCTCTAGTGAAACAGCCCCTCTCCTGGGGGAGTTCTGAGTCTTGGATGGCCCCTCAGCATTGTCTTGAATTGAAGCGAGGGGATCCAGCCTTTGAATTGGTGTATTTACCAAATAGCTGATTCAGGTCACCTCTGAAAGGAAGCATGACCGTGGGCGAAGTCCTTTGCTTTAGCGCAAGCAATCCTCGGAGAAGGATGATGGCGGAGGACCGCCTTCCAATGACACTACCAATGGCTTGGGGAATAGTCTTGCCTTCCTTCTGAAGGGGGTTCTGGGTACCACATCAGACACTCCACCCACTGAGCACCGTTATTTGAATGTGTCCATTACCCGAATATGGTAGACGTACAATTTCATTGAAAGCACACTTTGGTCAGTGAACTGTCAGGTGAAAGAGATCCCACGGTGCTTTGACTTTCCAGGGACAGAGAATTCAAATGGTCTCTGTATTGCCTGTGAAGCGATGTCATCCTTCTACCGTGGAGATGTTCAGAGAACTGTTCTCTCTCTTTCTCTCTCTCTCTCTTCCTGTAAACCATCTCTCCCAGTCTTGCTTTGTCTGTCTCTTCTGTTCGGTGTTCTTTAATACTACACTTCCTTGTAACAGAATGTAAACCAGAGCCACAGGGGATTTGACCTTCTTGGGTTGTTTTCTACACATGCCGAGGATTAGCTGAAACAGGCACTCCTGAGGGGAAGGATCACCTGAAGGACACGGTACGTCCCAGAGGAGGGAGGTCAGTGTGCCGGCCGAGATGATAGTCACAGCGGCTGGCATCGCACGGCAGCGGTGCCCTGGGGACAGTGGGGTGAGCACTGGCCATTGGGCCTCTGTTTGGGAATAATGAAACAGTGGCCGTCTTTGTAATGAAACTATAGTGTTTCGTTGTGCCCACTGTGCCCGCCGGGGCTGTGGATTCACCGTGGAGCTGGCCTTAACTTACACCTTCCTTCACCTTCATATTAACTTGTTCTACCTGGGACTTCAATTTTTCCAAGCTATTGAAAAGCATTTCTCTTGCCAAGGCTGCTTGTTAGGAAGGGCAGGAGGAGGAAGGCCAGGCACAGTTATTGCTTCTACCTCTGTTTCAGTCCTGATGGTAGGGTAGGAGGTAATTACTCCTGGAAAACATTTACAGTAAAGTAGAAACAGAGAAAATCTCAGAGATCTTATCTGTAATGAATAGAAAATGGTGGCTGTAAATAGTGGTGTTCGAATGAAGGGTCCCGGCCCCCACCCCAACCCCAGTAGGGATTTCTCACTTTCTCCTTTGGCACATAGGTATTGAGAAGGGAGAAGTGGCTGGTAAGATGCATTCCCTTTTCACAGAGGGGGCAAAATGCTAGTTACGGTGGAGTGTGGGTTGTGGTAATGCGGGGTGCCAAGTCGGTTAGACAACAACTATTTGTTGAGTGACTATGGCAGCATGCAACTCACTGAGGAAGGGGGCTTGCTGTTTACGTACCTTGACTTCACTACTCCAGTGCACACAGGTCCCACTTACCATTGTTGGCATGTGCGTTTTGTCGCCCGAGATCTTTCTCTGGCTGTCACAGCCCACTAGCCTGCGTCCTGGGCATCCCAGAAGTCCTGGGAATGAATGCTCCCCATGGGCAGCCCTCAATCATGATTGACAGGAGCAGGTGTATAAACAGCCCGCCCCCATCCCCCTCTACCCTAGCTCCTGTAGGTACCCCCTGGATTAAGCTTAGTGTAGCTTGCTTGATAATGGACCTTCTATTGGCTGCCTTGTTTTTTCTCTCACTTCCCCACTCCTCTCTGGGTGTTTCCAGAGATCATCTCCTAAGGCAACCACTTGCTCTCTGGCCCTTAGCTCAAGGTCTACTGGGGAGAACCCACACTAAGACCCAGTCCGTTGGGGAAGGCGGACATACTGTCAAGCGTGAAGAGTGCCACAAGAGGTACAAGAGGCTTCAAGTTACGATCCTTCTGCTTAATTTTCTGTGTGACACTCAGAGTCCTCTGTCATGAAGAGGAGACGACAGTAAAGGAGCACCTATTTTGCTCTTTACAGTACAGAGAAGAGGTTGCACCGCTTTATTGAAAAAGGACGAATACGACTACGAATCCAGCCATGAGCACGATGCCTCTGCCCTCCGTGTCGAGAAGGTTGGGATTGCGTCCGGTGCGCCCTGGAGGGTCTGGCTGGGTGTGGGGCTACGGGGCTCTGCTGGGCAGCCAGGAGGAGGGACATGCGTGTCACGTCGTCAAGACCTTTGCAGTAGATTCTGTACCCTTAAGCACGTGTTTGAGAAGTTGATGCATAATGCTCTTTGTTAGCCTTTAAAACTAAAAGCAAAAGGATCAAAAGTAATAGGATTGGGGCTGAGGGAAAAAAAATCATTTTCAGGGCAGTTACTGACCATTACAAAGTGGCTTCCCTGTGTTAACAGTGACAAGCCACCAGCCTCCAAGTTATTTATTACAGGGTAACAGCTGCAAGTCTATGAGTATGGATGTATTCCGTAAAACCCCTTAAGCCTTCTTTCAAATACTGATTTTATTAGCATCCGTGATTGTCTCTGTTGAGTCGTTCGGCATATAGTGAGCTACACTGTTTATCTTTAGTCGGGGCTCAGAAAATGTTACTTAAGCAATGCCAAGGAAAATCATTTTGTTCGGGGCACGCTGGCTCAAATCCCTGTCCTCTCAGTTAAGCTGCTACCTCCCTGGTGTGGAAACAAGGCAGTGCAGAACAGAAATGAGAAGTGGGATGTGAACCCCCACTTTCCGTCCCTATTCTCCCGCGCTGCCCTCTCTGGCCCCGGAGGAGCTCCTTGCCTCGGAGAAACAGGAGAGAGGTGCTAATAGCATCTGGGGTAAATTGCCTTCCAAATCTTGCTCTCAAGGGCTTGGCTGCCAGTCAATTCGGCCACCGTGGACTGGTGTTTCATTTCCTTCTCTCCTGGCTGGAGGAGAGCGGTATCCCGGGACTCTACCAGGCAGGGAGGGCCCTAAAGGAAAAAGATGGGGTTTGAGCTTAGAATCGAATGCTTGCTAAGGCACAGGAAATGGATTGTGTCCTCCCCACTGGAAGGATCTCCTCTGAGGTCACCTCCCCTTTTATCCAAATATATGATAGGTGCCAAGACGCACACTTATGAGCCCACACCCACAGCCCCTTAGCGTCACTTTCGAGAAGACCCTTTCTTCTTCTGAGTAACAGTATAAAGTTGTTATTGTTTGCCTGCAGGGAGAATAATAGACATCTTGATGTGACAGATTTTGCGTAATGGGGAACCCTGGCAAACAGAGTCTGCTGATTTCACAGCAAATAATTTGATTTCTGAAATCGTTCCTTAAAGAACCCATCTTTTCTTTTCTTTTCTCTTTCTTCTTTCTTTCTTCTTTCTTTCTTTCTTTCTTTCTTTCTTTCTTTCTTTCTTTCTTTCTTTCTTTCTTCTTTTTAATGAGGATTCCACCTGCTGCACAGGGAGGAGTGAAGGAAAGTTGCCAGGAAGTGAAAGCCTGGTGAGGGAAATTCGAGACGGCTGAGTCTTCTTAGGAAGCTGCAGCTAACACTGGGCACAAAAGCTGGCGTTGGCAGGGGGCCAGCCTGAGCAAAAGGAGCTGCCTGTCCTCCTCGCCAACTCCAGTGGGCAGAGCTAGCAGAGGGGAAGCTGCAAAAAAGGGCAGTTGAGGAGGATACAAGTGAATAGAAAGGAGACTATTAATTCAGAGTCTTGGGAAATAATTTGTGCTTTTACGCGGCAGCTGTTATGTTAAGGGAACCAAAGGGGAAAGAAAGGATAGAACCACAAGTCTTCTTCTAGAAGAGTCACCCATAAAGAACACAGACCTTTCTCTGTCGCTTCATCATTAAGCTTTATTTGTTCCCCACATAATTCGCCCCGGGTCTTGCTCCTTTATGGAGATCTGATGCATTAAGCTATGCCAATGTGCTATTCAGGATCGGACACTCGTTGTGTTTCTCTGCACAGGTAGAATATGTGTATTTAAAAGGCGGGGTCTAAACTTGAAGAAATCATTTATCATCGGGGCACGGTAAACACAATTAGGTCAAAGCCAAGTTTTGTCACCCCGTTCTTGTCTCAGATCCATTTGTTGGGAGCTCCAAAAACATTCTCTCTCCGAATTTCTGTTGAACTGTTCATCATATTCCTTGAATGTGTGGAATGCAAAATATAAAATATCATTATAGAAAAATGTGAAGAAATAACAAAGGCAGGTTACAAGACTGAATGGCAGGATACATGAGCTTACCAACACCCTCACCCCAACCAGCCCCACATTTGGCTGAAGGCATCCTCAGAAGCTGCAGGTCTTACTGTTGTGTGTGGTCGGAACTGAACAGCCACAGAAGCCTCCGCCTCAAAAGGATTCAGTCAATGTTGGCCTCTTGCCAGAATTTTCCAGGCTACAGTGGCTTGTCCTAGAGTCTCTCTAGGCCTGTGGCACCTTGACAGGCAACCACCCAACTCATAATTTACACTCCGGGGTACCAGGCGAGGTACAAACCCCACCAAATTCCAGTCTATAATGAACAGATTTATTCCAATGTGCTTTAAGGTAGACGAGCACCGTTCAATCAAACTTTCTGTGATGGTGGAAAGGTTCTATATCTGCGCTGTCCAACACATAGCCACCAGCCACATGTTACTGAGCACTTGAAATGTGGCTAGTTTGATTGGGGAAATGGATTTTAAATTTTATCTAATTTGAACTCATGTACATTTCAACAGCCACATGTGGCCAGTGGCTACCGCGTTAGACACAGTACAAAAGCAAACCCTGGAAAACAATAGCGTGCAATAATTAGCAATATTTATCTTTAGCATCAAAGAGAAGCCTGGTCATCTATTTAAATAGCTGGTTTTCTCAGTGGCCATGTCTGTCCGTGAGTGTGAGTGGGTGCCATGTTACTCAATGTGTCTTTGGGGAATGTGTCAATTTGATGTTAGGGTCGAGAGTTCCCATGTCCTCTTCTTCAGCCTCCAGATCAGACTAACACGTAGCGCTGTTTTCTCCTCCAGACAAGAGGCATTGCCTCCTAAGGCTGGATCCGTTCTTTCAGTAAAAGCAAGACGCTGGAGTCTTTCCAAGGAATAAAAGCTTTCCTTGAAGACAAGACATTCTGCCTAGGAATGACAGCATTAGTGGTTTGAATACATTAAAGGCCGGATCACTCTATGCCCACTCCAGGCGGATCATATATATACATATTTTTAATTCCTTGCCCTTGGTCAACCAACATAAGGGAATTGGGACTGAAATCCCATGTGAGCCTCCTTGCAATTTAAAGCCCACTTTGCTAAGACAGGATTAAGCAAGATAAAGGAAAAAGCAAGAAAATGAACACAAACACAATTAGACTAGACCAGCCCCCGAGTCAAGTCATGTGTAATTTCCAATACAAAAAGATTTAATTATGCCATCATGACCAAAATCACGTATTAAGTGCCCATTTATATGTGATGCTGGACCGGGAAGATATACAGAAAAAGTCAGCCTCGGTCTCAGCCCACTAGACAGACAATAATGAAGCAGAAAGATATTCAGGATGGGAATTAAATACATTAATGAATATTTACATTCAGTGCAAATGTAGCCCCCACAAAGCTCTGGACTGTTCTCACTTGGATGCAGAAGGTGGGGGAGGAGGAGGGTGGAGGCTGTTTGGATCTCTTGTTCTCTTTGCGGTGTGTGTGAACATGCCGTTTGTCCTTTGGGAAAGGTGTGTGTGTGTGAGTGTGGCAGGGGGTGGGTTCAGAATTTATGCAACCTAGAAGCTGTTCTCTTCCTGCTCCAAACCAGAGAGACACAGCGAGCCACCACCTCTCCCTGTAGCATGCATGAATATAGGTCACGGAAGGTGAGTGGATGAGAGAGAGAGAGAGGGAGGGAGAGGGAGAGAAAGAATGAATGAGAACTCCAGCAAGTGAGACAGCAGTGGAACTCCATTTACCACACATCACCAGGAGTCCCTCTAGACTGGGAGTGAAGCAGAGATTTTCTCACCCCAGGCAGTGGAGGTGAGAGGGGTAAACAAGACTTAAGGCAAACCCACGTAAGAAGCACAGAGCCAGGAATCCAGAAACCAGGAAGATGGGAAAATGAACATAAGGAGGAAAAAGAGGAGAAATTGGGGGCAATTTCTTAGAATAGTCACTGTTGTTCGAAGGTGGTTTTTAGGCTGTCACATGCTGCCGTGGCTCGGCTAACTTCAAAAAGTTTGACAGCTGGGACACCTGGGTGGCTCAGTCGATTAGGCATCTGCCTTCGGCTCAAGTCATGATCTCAGGGTCCTGGGATCCAGTCCCGAGTAGGGTTCCCTGCTCAACGAGGAACCTGCTTCTCTCTCTGCCTGCCACTCCCCCTGCATGTGCTCTCTCTCTCTCTCTCTCTGACAAAGAAATAAATAAAGTCTTAAAAAAAAAGGAAAAGCTTGATGGGTCAGTGATGTAATGACAACCAGTGGCTTCCTAGCTTATATATGGGAAGTTCCAGCATTGCACGAACCCGTGTAGTAGCCAGTTAGGAACCTAGAGCTTTAGGATAATCCATATTCAAACCGAAGTGGCTTCCTTGAGAGATTAGGGGAAAAGTGTGAGGATTCTCTAAGTGCCATGGCTCTGATACAAAGAACTGGCAGAAGTGGGAAAGGGGATGTGATGAACTGCCATTTTCAAACACCAAGCTGGCCTCTTGCATAGAAGAGCGATCATATTAATTGTAAGAATTTGGCGGGTCTGTTTGCAGTTCAGTCTCCACTCTTGGTGTACAGTGGACCGGTGCCTTACTCACGTTGCTCTGTTATTCCTGTTCTTAAATAGCTGATCTTATCTCTCACCTCATGTGATGCAGAAACTCTCCTTAGAGCACGCTGAAGTTAAGTGAATCTTAGAGCATGCACCAGCTACCGGTCATCCCAAATTCCTCTATCTGTCCGCCTTAGGCTTCTGCTCTGCTCTCAGTGGCTGTGGAGTCTGTTCTGCCGTATGGGCGGGGGGAGATAGCTCAGCTGGTTATTATGGTTACAGCTGTTATTTATTGCTAACATGTATTGGCTTCTTACTATGTACTGGAACTATACGTATATTCTTTCTTTTTCTAAGATTCATTTATTTATTTGAGAGAGAGAGTGTGTGCGTGCACATGTAAGGGGAGGAGCAGAGGGAGAGAGATTGAGAGAGAGAGAGAGAGAGAGAGAGATCTCAAGCAGACTCCCTGCTGAGCATGGAGTCCAACACGGGCTCCATCCCAGGACCCTGAAATCATGACCTGAGCTGACACCAAGAGTCAGACACTTAACCGACTGAGCACCCAGGTGCCCCCTGTGTATTCTTTCATTTAATTTTTACAGTAACTTCAGAAGGGAAATACTATTATCCACATTTTTTAAAGATTTTTAAAAATTTATTTATTTGAGATAGAGAGAGAAAGAGAGCGAGAGAGCATGAGAAGGTGGGGGGGAGGGAGAAACAGACTCCCAGCTGAGCAGGGAGCTTGATGTGGGGCTCCATCCCAGGACCCTGAGATCAGGACCTGAGCCAAAGGCAGAGACTTAACTGACTGAGCCACTCAGGTGCCCCATTACCCACATTTTACAAGTATGGAAACTGAGGCTTAGAGGGTGTAGTGGGTTGAATAGTGTCCCTGCACCCCAAAATCCACATCTACCGAGGACTTCAGAATAGGATTTCATTTGGAAATGAGGTCTTTGCAGATGTGATTAGTTAAGATGAGGTCCTATAAGAGTAGGGTGGGTCCCTAATTCGATGATGGTTGTCACTGTAAGAAGAGGAAAGAGCATATGGTGATATAGAAAGAACTCATGTGAAGACAGTGACAAGGACTGGAGTAATCCAGCAACCATAGCCAGAAGCCAGGAAAGAGACATGGGACTGATTTCTTCTTCAGAGCTTCCAGAAGGAACCCACCTCACAGATGACTTGCTTGAGGACCTCTGGCCTCCTGAACTACGAGAGCAGACACTTCTGTCATTTTAAGTCAGAAGTGTCATTTTAAGTCATTTCTTACGGCAGCCCTAGGAAGTGAATACAGAGGAACTAAGTCACTTGTCTACAATCATATTGTTAGTAAAGATCACGTTGTTGAGGCCATGACTTGAAACAAGGTCTTTCTGGTTCCAAAGCCACAATATTTAACACATATGCTCTCTTTTTTCTCTATGGTACAACATCAAAACACTTCCATGCTACCCAGAAATTGTCCACTTTATGCTGTACTGAGAAAGTGTTAAGCATTCTCCTTGGCCCTGAGAACCTGGGTTTTGTTACTTGACCATTTTATGCCCACTTTATGTGAATTACACCACTTTCTTTGGTCACAAGCATAGGTATAAGAACAGGTGTACAGGTAAATATAGATAGAGAGAGAGAGAAAGAAAATTCAGTGTTAGGAAGGTTTTCTGTCCTAGTTACCTTTGTTTCCCAGGTACATGGTATGGCGTTCTCCATATGCAACAAAAGTTTGATAAGGTCTTAATTAATTAGAAAAGAAAGAATGGATATCTTCTCTTGAGGGCCTCGTAATCTCATCCCAAGGATTAAGTAAATCTCGACTCCCAAGTCTGTGCATCTAGTTAAATAAAGTGAGGAAAGCTTAGAAATTATTTTCTTTTTCTAGGTAGCAGTTAAGAGCCTGAGCTTTTGAATCACTGGTCCTGGATTCACTCCCACCTCCACCACTTCTTAGCTGTGTGTCATTAGGCAAGTTGATCTACGTCTCTGAGACTCCTTGTCCTTATTTTCAAAATGATGGTAACAATAGCCACTGCATAGGGTTTCATGAGTATTAAATGAGTTCATGAGTGGAAAACACTCGACTCCGGACGTTGCTCATGCAAAGTGATCAGGCATGGTGGTTCTCGAAGTCGTAAGGAGTTTAATGATATCATCACATGAATATATATAAAGGAACATCTATTTTAATTGCTGCTAAAGTTGGATTCAGTTATTTTCAATGAGCCTTTGGGTTTTTTTTTCATCTAGTCCTCTGTTAACAAATCCCTCTTAGTCGCACTACATAGTACTAATTCAGACAAAAAGCTCCAGAATGGCAATTGCTACTAAGATCTCGCTGCCCTGAGTAAGCAGCAGGGGTAGCAACCCCCCCTCCCCCAGAAGCTGGTTGCCTTCATTAACTACCTGGACCCCCATGGGTGTTCCACACTCTGTGGTATCACAACGCCCACACATAGCAGATGCCGTTTCAATGTGTCCATGCCTTTACCTGAATTCTTATTAATACCAGTCTCTCAGAAAAATGTTGGTTGGAAATTGCCAGCAATTACATGTCTAAAAATTTCTTGGTAGGGGAGAGCTGGGTAATATCACTTCATTGGAAGACACGAGTGATCTGGCTGTGACTGCATTTGCAGACGGCCTGGCATCTCATCCATTTCTGGGCTTTCTAGATGAAGCAAAGGGCTCAAGTTGTGATGCTCTGAATGCAAACTCCTTGGTCAGCCAGTTATTCTGATGCAGGCCCGGATAAATCTCCAGAGCTCTGTTTCCCTTCCTGAGAAATAACATTCTTCTTCCTCACCTCTCGTTTCTCTTGCTGAGTGGATAAAGTGATATCTTTATGACCCTTAGAGGCAATGCATGATTTAGAATGGCTAAGTAAAGAGAGCCATAAACAATGGTTGGGACGCAGAGCCCTCACCACCTCCTAATTTATTCTCTCTCCATCTGACTTCCGACAGAAAAGGAAAAGTTGCTGTTTATTTGCAAGAACAATATTTTTATGGCTCAGCTTTATCAAGCTAGGTTTTGAGTCTGTTTAACATAAATTTCTCTGAGTTAAATCTCAATGGCATTGAAATTTGCTAAGGCAAGAGTAGAAATGAAATAAAGTTTGGACAGGCCGAATATTTGGTCAGATCATCTCTGGCCAGCTGGGCCGAATATACCCCAAGGAAGGTGGGTAGGCCACCTTCCAGACTCTGGTAAATGGGGCTGTGTGTACCCTGCAATGTCTTTATATTATGAGATGTTTCCTACTTCAGACTTCTCCTCCATCTTGCCAGATACTCATGCATGTCTAGTCTACTGTCTTGGTTTGGATCATCCCTTACCACTCCCCAAAGGGGACCCTGAGATGGGGATTTGGGGACAGCTTCTTTGGGAGGGGGTTCCAGGAAACACTGTGAGGGAGAGAGAGGAAGTGAGACGAAGAGTTTGGGGGAAACACCAATAAAGGAGGCATAAGTGAGCAAGTTACCTCTGTGGGCAGCTGGGGCAAATTTCCACTGAGAAGCTTCTAAGAGACCATGGAAGGCACCTCAGAATTGAGCGGCAAGAAATGGGGGTATTTATCCACCAACTTCCATGTCTCTTTGGTTAATGGCTGCTCCCAGGGGCATTAATTCCTTGACACTTGCGGCCTGTCCGGAAGTTGGGCTGAGCATCGTCTTGCAGCCAGAGAAAGCCCGTAGGCAGAGTCACAGGTGCTTGCTGTAGAAAAGGTCCTGGGGGTGTGCAGTGACACTCAGGAAACCATCCACTGAAGCAGCAGGTGACTTCCTGGGTGTGTCACAGGAATACGGATGGGGACCAACAGCATTCATAGCACCTCGTATTCTGCCTCCTTCATCTCTGCTCCATCCCATCTCCAACCCCAACCCCCAGTCCACTCTCCTTGCCTCTCGAATCTCATCCCAGTCAGCTCAGCCCCATCCAGCAACGACCACTGCTATTGTCCCACACCGCCCCCGACTCGCATGCTTACATTCCTTGCTTGGCCTCTGGAGGCATTTTTTTTGTGTGTGAGATCCCTGAAATAATTGAAGCATGGGCAAGGCTGATAATGGATAGGGTCTGGGAAAGTGAGAAGTAATTGCCATGACTGTGGGTAAGAGTGGCCGAAGCTGAAACTAGGAGAGGAGATTGGGGCCGAATCATGAGACTTTGGAAACCTTGCCGAGGACGAGCTGGCTCCATCGCCTTACAGTGGTCAACTGGATATCAGGGGCAGGCCGATTCAACATTTTGGACAGAGACAAAGAAACTGCTGCGAGCTCTCCATGGGGAACCTTCCAGTTGAGAAGTTTCTCGAACACAGGACTTATCTGCTGTCTAGCCCATAACACCGACAGCGTTTAGATACTGTGCATTTAATGGACATTTTAGTTCCTGCCTTTCCTTATTTGTTTTCATTGTTGAAATAACAAGCTTTGAAAATATCATCAATGTCAGAGACATATGCCTTGACCTTCACTACTGGTTCCTGGCAACCCACAGGGAAAGCAGACAATACAGCGAGCAAGGGCTCATCCAAAGCAGGATTTTAATTTATCTTTCTGGAACACAGACTGAAATGAATGCCATAAATGGTATGAGTAGGTGTGATTACTACTTAGTGAGTTGAACCACATAAATCTTCGTGGTCAAGCAAAAAAAAAATAAATCACTACCGAGAACTTTTAAGATAATAAGCCGTGAGAAACAAGAATGTAATGAAATATACTTTCCGCACGAATTCTCCAGTACTACTTTTGTCTTCCCCGTGATTGAGTAGGAGAGTGGTTTTTAGGAGGCTGCTTTGTTCACTCTTGAAATAAATGTTTATTGAGCACCTACTGTGCACAAAAGATTACCCTGGGCCTTGGGCAAACAACAGCAGCACCAGGCCAAGAAGAAAAAAGGGACAGATGGCACTACAAGGGAAAAGGTGAGAACACACTCTCGCTTCTCCCTTCCTTTGTCTTGGGCTCGGATCTTTTTCTTCATCGATTGGAAAGGATATACTGGTAACTTGACAGCTTGTGATTTTCCTCCTAATCCCCTTGTTATTTCTGTGGCAAAGAAGTTCTTAGAACTTGTGCTGAGTGGAGAGTGGTGGGAGCGTCCTCGCCAGGCCAGTAACATTCCCTTAAGGCCTGACGGGGCCGGGGCGGGTGGGGCGGTGGGTAGCTGAATGAGAAAATACCACTTTAGTGCAGGAAGCATTTGAATTGATTTTGGTGCTCCCCCACCTCCTTCAGTAACATGCCATTCTCTAGAGCGCAGGCTTTCGGGAAAGTCGACGGCAGAGAACGCCTTCAGGAACAAGCCCTTGCTCCCCCAGCAGCTGGTAGTCATTGGGAGATTGTCTGCCCTGAAGAAAACTGCCTAGCGCAAGATTTTGCCTCCTTCCGGGGCGGTCTGCATCCAATGACTGACGGACCAGGGCACAGATAAGAAAGGGCAACCCCCCTGTCCTAACTTGAGACAATGCTGAAGGCCACCCCGACGCCATAGATCCCTGGTGGGGGGTGACGGCACCTCTGGTGGCCCTGCAGCCCAGCCCAGCTTCTGCTTGCTCTAGCTTCTTTCGACCCCCCTTTCACAGGGAGGACCCCCCCCAACGCTCTTAATAAGTGTCTTAGCATGCTAATCTCCATCTCAAAGTTTTCTTTCCAGAAACCCAGACTGTGACATTAACCCTAACAGCTCCAAAGTAGCTGGGAGTGGAACAAGAGAAACCACCCTCATTGTCATGAGCCTCTTACATAAAAGGCCAGGGGACCGTGTAAAGCAAAACAGGCACAGAGATCGGTGAGCAAAGTGTTCTTTGTTCCCGTGGGCGCTTGGTGAACACCTGTGGTATGTGCATGAGTGGGTGTGAGCCTGCGCGTGTACGTTGGTAATGTTTGCCTCTCCGCAGTGGAGTGAGAGTTGGCTGACAGAGCTGGAGGTAGGTATGGGCATGAACATACCACTTTGCTGGAGCATGGTCTGGAGCTGTTTGCAAGCAGAGAGACTCCAAAAGCCCAATGGTTAAGTGGATGCTGCGTGTGCCTTTCTGGCTGGTGTGTTTGTCGGTTTTGAGCATTGCACATGGATTCTGATGTCTTTGGCAGATGGCATCTGGAAATACCTATCAATCCTCTGGTTTATTTGAGAAGATGAAGGGTTCCTAAATGGAATGGAGGGAAGAATAGAAGGGCAAGAAATGCTTCTGAAAATATTAAAGGACAAGGGGATGTAGGAGAAGTCTAACTAACGCGATAATGTGGGCGGGCACCTGCTATGTTAGTAACGGCTCCAAAGCCAGCATCAAAGAGCGCCTGAGGGAGTTTGGGCACAAGGGCGGAGCACGCGGGACAGGGAATGAGAACATGCTGCTGCAAAAGTGGAGGCCACCTCTGATTTATTCATCTCTCCATCAGTAATGCTTAGCACAGGGTCTGGGACGTAGTTGGTGCTCGTTACGTGTTTAGAGCATGCATGAAATGAACAAACGCACTGCGGTGATAGGTGAGTGTAAGCATATAAGGGCTGCAGGGCAGGAAAAGAACATAGAGTTGGGGGGATTTAGGAAGGCTTCATGGGTTTTGAGATGGGCATAGGTGGGAGTGCAATATTTGGCAGGGAACAGAATAGTAGGCTAGGTGGAGGAAGGTGTAGGGGTTAAGGTAGAGAGGCTGGACTTTCAGGGTAGAAAAGTCGAGAAAGGTCTGTAGGACGACACGTTCTGAGCTGGTGACCAAGGAAAAAGAAAAGTCTAAAGATAAGGTGGGACCAGTTAAGAGGGGACCTTGAGGGCTCCATCTGGCTTTGATCTGCTGATCAGTGAAAGAACCATCCAGGGCTCTTAAAGAGAGGACACAGAGTGGTATTTTACAAATGGAGCCATCTTTATCTTGCTTTACAGGATTTGTGTTTTCTAGTCACCAGCGCTCTCACCACTTTCAGCTAATATTTACTACTCAAGTATATATATAAAAAGCAAGAGTCAAACTCCCCGTTAAATTTGATGACCTGACCCCATGCCTATACTTCCTGTGCCTCCCGACACCAAAATGACAGAAATGGAATCAAAACGTGTAAACTCATGGCAATGAAGAGAATGATAGAGAGGGCTGGGAGCGGGCGAGATAGTTCAAAACATTCCTGGCAGGCAGAAAATACACGCAAGGGTTCACACTAACGAAGCAGGTGAAGGATGCCGTCTAGCCCACAGTATGCATGGAGGGGCTACAGTGATGGAAGCCCCTGCCTGTCTTGCAGAACTACAGACATAATGGACGGTGATCGGGGAAGACATGGAAGGTTCGTTGGCAGTCCAAATATGAAACAGAAAATGCACCCATCCGTCTCGATCGTAGCACATATATCATGTCTACCACTCAAGCAAAAAACAGGAGACTTCTCAAAATAAATTGAAGGTCCCCAGAGAAACACTTTCTCCAGTCTGGCATTTAAGAGCCACACAGTAAAATGGCAGAAGTGACAGGTCAACAATATCCAAATATGCAGGACTTCCATCCTTTATCCCCTCCCCCCACCTCTAGCGGACATGTAAGGAAAAACTCCAATATGAAAAGAGATTTAGATAAACAAATAGGAAAAAAAAATTGCAGAGGTGAGAGATAATTGGAGGAAGAAAAGAGAGTTTAAAATCCAGAAGGAGTAAATATTGTATTAATGAAACAAGTATAGGATACTATGAAAAGGGGAAAATCTGAGAACAAGAAAGTATACTTAGAAATGGAAAATATGGGGCGCCTGGGTGGCACAGCGTTTAAGCGTCTGCCTTCAGCTCAGAACGTGATCCCGGTGTTATAGGATCGAGCCCCACATCAGGCTCCTCCGCTATGAGCCTGCTTCTTCCTCTCCCACTCCCCCTGCTTGTGTTCCGTCTCTCGCTGGCTGTCTCTATCTCTGTCAAATAAATAAATAAAATCTTTAAAAAAAAAAAGAAATGGAAAATATTATTGCTGAAATAAAATACGTGGAAAAGAATTAGAAAAGGAGGTAAAGGAAAATAAAAAAGTTGAATTTAGGGGTGCCTGAGTGGCTCAGTTAGTTAAGCATCTGCCTTTGTCTCAGGTCATGAGCTCAGTGTCCTGGGATAGAGCCCTGCAACAGGCCTGCTTCTCCCTCTCCCTCTGCCTCCTGCTCCCCCTGCTTATACTCTCTCTGTCAAATAAATAAATGAAATCTTTTTTAAAAAAGTTGAGTTTAAAAGACAAAAAGATGGTGTGTCTATCAGAGTTCTTCCAGAGGAAGAAAACTTTATATACATACATGTATTGGCTTCTGTGAAGGCACGTCTGAAGTCATGAGGAAGGGCAGGCCAGAATTCTTAGATAGGAGCTGACCATCCACAGGTAGAATTTCTTCTTTCTCAGGGAAACCCCAGTTCTGCTCTTACGGCCTTTCAACTGATTACACCTGGCCCACCCACATTGTGGAGGATCTCTCCTTTAGAGTCAACTGATATTAATGTTAACCACATCAACAAAATACCTTCACAGCAACACCCAGGTTAGCATTTGATTAAATAACTGAGTGCTGTAGCTTAGGCAAGTTGTTACAAAAAAAATTGACCATCACAATGTAAGTGATGAAGTGCTGAATTATACTCCAGAAACCAATATTGCACTGAACGTTAACTAAGGAAAATTTAAATAAAAAAAATTTAAATCCTAACACAAAAAAATTTGACCATCACAGATGAAAACCACTACAACAACAAAAAAAGAAGATCCATTCAGGAGGTCCAATATCTGACCGATTAAGAGTTTCAGAAAGAGAAGATGGAGAAAAGGAGAGGGGGAAGTTATCACACCAACAGTGTGAAAAGTAAAACTGATTCCCAAACTGCAGATCCGGGGAATGAGTACCTACATTGAAAATGCCCACTGTGTGTCCAGCATAAGGAATATACAGACAAACAAGCAAACAGAACGCCAATCTAATGAAATCACCAAGGATAAATTTAAATTCTAAAAAATTTTCAGAGAGTAAAAAATCACTCCCTACAAGAGATAAGAATCATATTGGTATTAAATTTTTCATTGTCGATACCAGATGTCAAAGGGTATGGTGCATTGCCTTCTAAGGTGCGAGAGATAGTAATTTTCTCGATGAAACTTTTCACCCTGTCAGACTCAGTCTACCCTCAAACATGATGGTAAAGTAAAGACACTCTCATCTATGGAACATAAGAACTAGGAAGATCGGTAGGGGAAGAAAGGGATAAAGGAAGGGGGGGTAATCAGAAGGGGGAATGAAGCATGAGAGACTATGGACTCTGAGAAACAAACTGAGGGCTTCAGAGGGGAGGGGGGTGGGGAATGGAATAGGCTGGTGATGGGTAGTAAGGAGGGCACGTATTGCATGGTGCACTGGGTGTTATACGCAACTAATGTCATGGAACTTTACATCAAAACCAGGGATGTACTCTATGGTGACTAACATAATATAATAAAAAATATTATTATAATAAAAATAAATAAATAATCAACCTAGTTAGTAAAAAAAAAAAGACACTTTCAGAAATTTCAGAAAACTTGTCTTCCACACATCTTATCTTAGGTGTTCCTTGAGGATATATTGTGGCAAAGTAAGGGTGTAGCCAAGGAAAGAGTGGGATCCAGGAAATGGTGACACCCCAGGAGAACAGGAAAGGGACATCGCAGGATGCCAGCTATGCGCCATTCCCCGAATGCCCCCCCCGGGGGGAGCAACCCTACCAGATGGTGCAGGAGGATGGAGAACTGAGGGAGGGAGGCTTTCTTCAAACACGCACACATACATGTATACACACAGCACTACACAACACAGCAAGACACCATGATAGGTTGGAGAGTTTAATCATTTGTCTGAGAGAGACATGTCTCAAAGGGGATAGGGAAAGACTATTATTAGTATTATTTGGTTTCATCTTCAAAGCTCATACACGCTGGGGCGTGGCTCAGTCAGTGGGGGGTGCCTCAGTCAGTGGGGGGTGGCTCAGTCAGTCAAGTGTCAGACACTAGATTTCAGCTCAGGTCATGATCTCAGGGCTGTGAGATCGAGCTCCGCGTTGGGTTCCACACGGGGCACAGAATCTTCTTGAGATTCTCTCTCCCTCTCCATCTCCCCCTCCCCCTGCCTGAGTGCACGTGCACTCTCTCTCTCTCAAATAAATAAATAAATAATTTTAAAAAGAAAGCTTATACATGTTACACCACAGATGAACCATGAAAATATGCCAAGTGAAAGAAGCAGGTCACCAAGGGCCACATAATGTAAGATTTCATTTACATGAAGTGCCCAGAATAGGGTGGGGGGGTGGGGCAAGGGGGGAAATGGGAGTGATGGCTAAGGGGTGCATGGTTTGTTTGGGGGGTGAAAACGTGTTCCAAAACTGTGATGGCGGAGTCACAACTAGATGAATTCACTAAAAGCCATTGGATTGTATGCCTCAGAAGAGTGACTTGTGTGTAAGTTACATCTCAATAAAACTGTTAAGGAAAAAAAAAGGCCCACGAAGGCTAACCGGAAGCTCCTCAAGGGAAAAACATGTCGCTCTCTTGCCAGCCTGGCGTGATATTCACAAAGGGCGCTCTACCAACCACAGGCCATTTTCCATTCTTCTCTGAGTTTCTATCAGCCACTTTCCTAGGCTGCGCACAGCAGCTCTGCCCTGGACTGAACTCACCCATCTCAGACCCAGCTTTCTCCCCAGTTGGACTTTGGTGCCTTGTCCCGTCAGACTGGCTCCGCAGTCCTCACCCTCATTTCCACCAGTCCCAATACCACTTACCTTCCTCCTGCCTCAGTCTACCAGGCAACTTCTAGCACATCATGAAATTAACCTCCCTCAAACCCATGCAGATAAATCCTGTTTACAAAATAACAACCTCCATCCTCAACATGGGTGAGGCTGGGAGACCACCTGTCAGAGACGCTTGGGGAGACAGGTTCCCCCACTGGGGGGAGATTGGATTCAAATGACCAGTGTGCCTCAAAACTTAATGCACACACTACTCAACAGAATCAGGTGGGGATCTTGTTAAAATGCAGGTGCTGACTCAGCAGCTCTGGGTCGTATGTGCCCAACAAGCTCTGGGCGGTGCTCCAGCTGCTGGTCCAGGGACCCCACTTTGAGGATCAAGGAGATAGACCATCTCCGAGGTCCATTTCATCTCTGACTTTTCATCTTCTACCTGACCAAACTGATAGGAATCCCAGCTGTATCTCATCTGACACTATTACTGTAGCTCGTAAACACGAGCTCTCTCTGGAGGTCCTGGAAGTGTAAGTTGCGACTTAACAGAGAGGAAAATGGCTTTTCTTTTAGGCAGGATAACCTTGCTAGCATGAAGAAGCCTATGGACCAAATAAGGGACATAAAATATGATTAAAATACTATAGAATCTTCCCTGTCCCATGGACATTGATTAATTTCTGGGGAAGTTTTCTATCTGCCTTATATTTAAGAGTTATTTGTGAATGAATGGTATATGACTCATTTTTAGAATCTGGCAGACTGGGCCAGGAGGAAGAGAATATACCATGATCATTTTTATCTCAACCCTGGAGTCACAACTCTAGAAGTTCAAGAGAGTAAAACCTATAGATTTCCAGGTTACAGTAATTATGATCATCACTGTTTTACTTGTTTTTGTTTTTTTACAGTTTTATTTAATTTTTTGGGAGAGAGAGTGTGCAAGTGCAAGTAGGGGGAGGAGCAGAGGGAGAGAATCTCAAGCAGACCCCCTGCTGAGTGTGGAGCCCGATGAGGAGCTCCAGCTCTCAACCCATGAGATCATGACCTGAGCCGAAATCAAGACTCGGATGGTTAACCGACTGAGCCACCCAGGGGCCCCTATCATCACTGTTATTATTAATTTTATTATTATTATTATTTTAAATCAGATTAATTTGTAAAAATAATGGAAAAATTCAATTTGTGCAGAAAATTGTGTGTAATAAAAAGCAATCAGTTGTGATATTACCCCTTCCCAATTGCATCTACTTTTAAATGACCTTGCCCCCTTTTATTGTAGCTACCTCCACATCACTGAAGACTATATATATTTTACTATTTCTTGATTTATCAATGGTATACCTTATATATTGACTCCGTGCTACAGGAAATGGGAATTGCACTCACTCGAGTGTTTCTTCTCTCCTCGGCCAACCAATAAATTCCTCTCTCTCTTTTGTTCCGTTACTAGTTACCTCTGTGGCTTTAAGTAATGTATTTTAATCTCTCTTTTATCATCTAGAGAAGAAGTAAATATCCTTGACTCTTCACTTTTTAAGCATCTTAGTGATGCTACCCTTCTGCAACTCCTCCAATACCCACCTCCTGACTTTGGTCACCATAGACTTATTCACATGCACTCTTGCCTTTGAAGGTTGACAACAACTGCAAATACAAAATTCAAATAAACAAAGCCTTGCTTTTTCTACGGGTTGGTTCTACAAGTGGAAAATCAAAAATGTTTACATTATCATGGCTACGTATATATTATTCACTGTTGGCAAAGGAGTATATACCATGACATCTTCTTTCTCCACAGCTATTTCTTGAAACTTCTAATTGCTTTTATATTGCACTAACAAATTAGGCCCTCAACTTATGGAGATGTTCTTAGTTGTAGAGTGCTTGTTTTATCAGTTAAAATGTCAGAAACTTCCCAGCTCTTTTTTTCTTACCTTAATATGTTTTGGGGGCCTGTTTTAATTTCGTTCAGGCCCTGACTCATCCTTGCCTCTGGTTCTTAATGAAGGCTGAGCTCAGGTTGCTCCAGGAAACAGGGTAAGAAGGAACATCTGTTCTTCAAAGTTTGCTCTAAAGTAAAAGACCAACAAATGTTAGATTGTTATTAGTTTCAGGTGTACATCATAGTTGATACTTTTGTACATGGTAAAGTAATCCTCATGATAAGCCTAGTTGCCATCTGTCACCATACAAAGTTATTACGGTATTATTGACTATATTCCGGACGCTGTACTTTTTTCAAAGTGCAGGTTATTACTCAATAGTGGGTCATGAAATCAATTTACTGGGTCACAGCTAACAGTTTCAAAAAGTGAAGTAGAATAGAATAGGCAGACTTCATCACCCATAGTAAAGTTTAAGCATTATTTAAATAATATATGTGTGTAGATATTTGTATGCGTGTTCTGGTTGCATATGAAATACAGATTTTACTTATTTTAGTGTTGGTTGCTATTGAAAAAGCTTGGAAGCTTCTATCTTGCATGCTGAACTGATCTCCCTTTAGACTAATTAATTTCTAGTCTGGAGGTTGCCCTCCTTAACTCTTGGTGGTTTAAGGAGTTGGGACCATACCTTCAGTGTGTCTAACGGAGCTCCAGGCTCTGTTCCCTTTTCTCTGAGATGTATCTTCCCAGATGGGTTCCTGAGACCTGTTAGGTCTCAAGTTCCTCTTGGATTTTTAGATCCCCAGCTCCAACCGGACTCCTGGTTGGAAAATGTTGGTCTCCGTCAGCACTATGCCTGGGGGTATTAACAACTAGAGCAGACCATTTCTTTTTTTTTTTTAAGATTTTCTTTATTTATTCATGAGAGACAGAGAGACAGAGGGAGGCAGAGGCAGAGGGAGAAGCAGGCTCCCCGCAGAGCAGAGAGCCCGATGCGGGGCTTGATCCCAGGACTCTGGGACCACAACCTGAGCTGAAAGCAGCTGCTTAACCGACTGAGCCACCCAGGTGCCCAAGCAGACCATTTCTTGACAAAATCATCTTCAGGAATAACCATGAAATAAAATGAATAATAATACTAGCTAGAAAAGAAATGTAGACAGGGAACATTTCCTTTGATTAAGTGTTGGCTCTCTTATGCCAACAAAAAATTAAATAGTAAAATAAATTTACGGTACAAAAAAAACCAAAGGTACCGATTAATACTTTTAAATGACATTGCTGTCATTTTTTGAAAAATAACAAACAAAAAACAACAAAAACAGGAAAACACAGTGAAGAAATACTTCAAAGGGGTGACCAGCACCAGGTTCAGAGACTGCATCCATGGAATGACAGAATTAAAGTAAGTTGATTTTTGTTCTTTGTCTTTACAATCCTTTGGTTCTCAGGGTGCCTGGCTGCCTCAGTGGGTGGAGCATACGACTCTTGATCTCGGGGTTGTGGGTTTGAGCCCCACGTTGGGTGTAGAGATTACTTACAAATTAAAAAACAATCTTTACAGTCATTTGGTTCTCGTTGTTTATTTTGAGTCTCTTGCTTAATTGTGGGGGTGTGCGGTACCGTGGGGGTTGGAGACGGCAACTGCCTTCAAAGTGAGCCCAAGAGATTTGGGACTGAATTTTCTCCAGAAATGAACCTATGGAAGCTTGGTCTGCGTGTGTCAGGGCTGGCTTCCTTGTAGCATACTGTGTTGATTGAAGCATAACCACTAAAAAATGCCACGGTGACGTTTACCTATATATTACAGTATTAAAACTTAAAAGTCACAGCAGCACCAAAGGATTTTTTTGGATGAGGCTTATTTTACCACTGACTTGTTGAGAAGGGCCGTTGCATGGTGAAAATGAAGCAGACCCAGTAGCTGGCATTATTATTGTTTTAAAATTAGCCACACACAGTGCACCCCCTTATTGTCTGCACCTAGGACTGACCATTCCCACTACTCTGCCCGTGGTCCCCCCCATTTCAAGAAGAAAAGTTATGCCCGTTCTTTCACAAGGTTTTTTGCTAATTTGCTTATGGCCCTTGAATAACATTAGGGAAATAATTGTGTGAAACACAACCCAGTGGTTCTTGTTCACACCTAGGTCCTCGTTTTCTTTTGCTGGGCTCTAAGCCAGGGAACAGGTTTATGGACTTTTCCTGGCTCTGAAGGAGCACTCCCATTGTGTGTGTGTGTGTGTGTGTGTGTGTGTGTGTGTGTGTGTTGAGCAGGTTGCAGGAGAAGGAGGGTAGGCATTGGGTGGAATGAGAGAAACACAAGACAAAAGACTTGGCACAGAAGGTATACAGATATGCTAAGTGGAAGAAAAGCCTTGAGCATTCCCTAATACTCCTAAGATAAATTAAAGTATAATCGAAATCTTGTTGTTGTTGTCTTGCCAATGTTTGGTAGTCCCCTCTTATCTGTGGGGAGATGTGTTCCAAGATCCCCGGTGGATGCCTGAAACTGTGGATAGGACTATATATATCATGTTTTTTCCTACACACACACCTGTGATAAAGCTTAATTTATAAATGAGACACAGTAAGAGACTAACAACAGCAATAATAAAATAGAACAATTATAACAATATATTGTAATAAACGTCACACGAATGTGGTCTCTCTTTTAAAATATCTCACTGTACCATACTCACCCTTCTTCTTGTGATGATGGGAGATGATAAAATGCCTATGTGATGACATATAGCAACGTGAATGGCACAGGCATTGTGAAGGAGCGTTAGGCTACTATCGACATTTTGATGGTTTCTCAGAAAGATCATCCACTTCCCAACGCCCATCCACCGCAAGTAGCTGAAACCGCGAATAAGGGAAGACTGCCATACGTGCAAGTTCCCATGGCCGTCCCCAGGGGCTGTCTCTCTGCATCCCACACCCATCCGCAGTTGTTTTTCTCTCAGTTACAGAAAGCAACTCAAATTAAACTGTCCTTGGAATCTCTAATTAGAGCCACAATTCCATTTAGTTTGCCCTTGCGTTATTTTTCTTCACCTTTCAAGTATGAGAACATTTGAGACTGACTCACTCTGCCTCCAGCATGATAAATGTGCCTACCTACTTTACTTGCTTACCTCTCTCAACAAGCATGGTTTCCTAGCTTGGGATGCACGTGGCTTACCATGACTTACCAGGCTAATCCCCGCCCCCAGCCTCACCTGGCATTCAGAGCCCGATGGAGGGATTTCTTCCAGAGGGAACACAATGCTGAAAATGGAGGCACAGCTTAATGCCAATGAAATCTTTAGAAACAGTAACTCCCTGACTTCAAGCAGCCATCCCATCTTCTTCGGAGCTCGCCCCTCTCCAGATAGTATCAACGGAGGTTTCTTGATTCTCCTCTTGTTTTACACACACTTGTGGCCTGAAATGTCCCCCTGGGCCTCCTTCTGTCCTTAGGGCCAGCTCGGCCTGTGCTTCCCCTTCAGCTTCAACTAGCGACGAAGGTCCTAACCCCGTTACTTTCTTACTGGCGTGTGATTTGCGTAGCTTGCTGCAATGCCAATACCCACTTGGGGGTCCTATGCAGCCAATGGACCCTAAGCCACGTGAGGACAGAGTCTGTGCATCCTGAACAATTCCGTGCCCACCACGGCGTGCGGCATATTACCTTGAGTGTCATGTATACAGAATAAACTTGCCTTGTGAATGAAAACTTTAAAAATAGGAGGTATGAGAGACTTAGAAAACGTACTCTCGTGTTCATTTAAGTACGTTGTGTGTATGCGAAGTTACCATTTAAAAATCTTCTGTGATTTTGTCACTATAAAGCAAAGACTTTCAAAACAGCAAGAAACAGACAAACACTCCAATAGATCATTTGGGAAGGATGCGAACATTTTTTTCGTATGTTTACGGATTATTTCTTTTTCTTCTTTTAGAATGTCTGTCGACTCTCAAATTAAAACAATATCAAGAAACCACTTGCTGACCTACCTAAGTGGCAAAGGTTTTTCAAACGGGGTAATACCCCCTTCTGTTGGGAAAGGTTCCACATGGAGTCTCATATGCGACTGAGATACCGTAAGGGCAGAGAAACTTTGTGAGTGGCAGTTTTCATCAAGAGGCTTTAAATGTACATATTCGACAACTTCTTTGGAAAGACCGTTTCACAGTATCTACTGAAACTCAACATATGCTATCTTTCATGATCTAGCAATTCCATTCCTAGGTACATATCCAACAGAAATGTGTACATATGTTCACCAAAAGACATGTACTAGAATGTTCATAGCTGCACTGTTCTTAAGAGCCCTAAATCGAAAAGTACTCAAATGCCCATCAACGGTAGCATGGGTAGTGAGTGGTGGTGTATTCCCACAATGGAATACCATCCAGCCATGAGAATGAAGAAATGATGGCTACACCCAATGGCGCAGATGAAGTGTGCCAACGACATCCAGTTGAGGGAAAGGGGGCCAGATAAAAAAGAATACATACCATATGAATGATTCTTTTTATATGATGTTAAAAAAAAAACCCGGCAACACTCATTTATTGTGTTAAAAGTATAGTGGTCAACTTTGGGGTGTTTAGAAATGGGGAAGGTGGCTTCTGGGGTGCTGGTAATATTTTTTGGATCTGAGTATTGGTTCTATCGGTGTGCTCATTGGATAAAAATTCATCATGCAATCCACATAGGACTTGTGAACTTTAATAAAACTAAAGTCTGCATACTCTTTCACCTCGCCAGTTCACAACTAGTGTTTTATCCTGCTGAAATAATTATAGCTGTTCACAAAGAATTTATATGCAAGGCTTTTCCTTCAAAGTGTTACTTTTAACAGTGAGAAATTGGAAATTATGGAAATGTCACATGATAGTAAAATGGTCAAATGTATTATGGAAGAATATTTGCAGCCCTGAAAAGTCGTGCTTATGATGAATACATAATGACATGGGGAAATGTGACTTTGTGTAGAGTGGTAAAGAGCGGGATGCTCAACTGTGTGCAGAGAATGATCCTAATTTCATTAAGGAACACATCCATATTCAACGCCAACACCAGTTACTTTGGAGTGATAGGTCTTCGAGGTGGTCTTCTTTTCTTCATATACTTTCTTTAATTTAGACTCTAAGTTGTACACCATGATTACATTATTGCTTTGTAATCAGAAAATGTATTTAAAAGTTTAATAAATCCGTGATCCAAAGAGGATTCTACCATCCTCGGTTCACGCTTTTTCAAAGTCTATGAAAGCAGAAAAGCCAAACAGGCAAGCTCCTTTTTTGTTGCCTTGGCACTCAAGCCAATTTTCTCTCTCCAGGCCTAAGGACTCCAACTGAAGGATTTGAAGCCCGTGGAAGAGCTCATGGATTCTAGAGGGAGTTAAAGAGGTGAGTGAATTAACCTCATTTCTGAGTAGCAAGTGTGGACCGGTGGTGGAAGACAGAAACTGCTGGAGGCAGGAAGCCAGGGCAGAGGAATATGGTATTTGTTCCTTTCCCAGGCTCACAGGGACTTCGGCTCTCAGTGGGCCTGGAGGAAACAATGTTGGAATGGCTGCTTGTTCTCTTCCGTCTTTGAAGCTCCAAAGTTGGGAGGGCGACAGTGGAGGACAAACGTTGGGTGATATTTTCTGTTTGTGAGGCTGAATGACAAATTACCTTGGTCCCGCGTTGGGGAGATGGTCTGATCTGAATCGCATTCTTGAAGCCAATCGGAGGCAAAGGAGGGTGGCATTTCTTAGACCTGGGCACTGAGACTTTATCAGTTGGTCTATATCACAAGCCAAATGTTCTACTTGTCCAACTGTAATATAGTCAGTTCATCTTAGATACGATATCTCCCAAGGCACCTTGAAAATCAGAGTACAGAAGTTTATGGTAATTCACAAGGGAGCACGTCATACTGAATAGTTGGTGGTATGGGCAAAGGGATGCTGCAGGCAATTACTTGCAGAATGTCCAGGCCATTTGTCTAAGTCACAGTCCCTTTGCCAAATGCAAGGTCTTAGCCCAAAGTGTCAGAAACTGTCAAAAGTATTCCTGTTCGAATGCTCAACATCTGAGATTTTGTTCCTTGCAAACAGTATAACCTTAAATACCATTTGAAAGATGTAGCTAAATTTTAAAAATAAAGTATCTTACATTATAATAAAATATAATTTAATATAATATAAATATATATAAATACATAAAGCAGATGGTAAAGATGAAAGAGGAAGGGGAAAAAAAGTGCCCTTCCTGCTGCCAGGGACATCAGTCTGCCTGGGGGTTCTATGTTTCCACTGTGGCGGGGATACAGAAGGTTCTCGAGGCCTGATGCCATCTAACCATATGCCTTCCCACCAGCTGCTCTGATGCTTCATGAAGATGGAAACTGTGTAGTTTTGGTCGCTACTATATTCCTCACATGGACACAGTTGGTATGCGCTTTGTGGCTTGTATTAGTTTCCTATAACTGCTGTAACAAATTGTTACAACCTTGGTGTCTTAAAAGAGCAGAAATTGATTTACTCAGAGTTCTGGAGGCCAGAAGTCTGAAATTGGTATCTGGGGCCAAAGTCAATGTGTGCATGAAATTGGGACTACATTCCTTCCGGGGAGAATCCACCATCTTTAAATCCCCCTCAGCTCCATCCTTACATGCCTTCTCCTCTATATATAGAGTCAAATCTCCCTCTGGCTCTCTCTTATGTGGAGACTTGTGATTGCATTTACAGCCCACCTGGGTGGTGTTCCCATCTCAAGTTCTTTAACTACACCTGTAAAGACCCTTTTACCAAACAAAGTAACATTTACAGGTTCCAGGGGTTGTGGCCTGTTATCTTTGGGTGTCATTATTCAGGCTACTACAGCGCTTAATAAATATTTGTTGAACCAACGTTGGTTCTACCAATACGACTCTTCAATCCATCTAGAAATTTCATTTCTCATTGCAGATTAAATTTGCACTCTGAATTTACACATTAATCCCAATGAGCTTTGTCCACTGGAGGCAGCATCCCACATGGAGTCATCTCGAAGAACCTGGGAAATCTGGCTTTGCTGAGGAACATGCTGGGCTGTGGAGAGATCATGAAAGCACCTTGTAAGCACTAACCGCATTCTGAATTTTACTGAAGATAGCTTTCCTCAAGCAAAGATCTCCTAAACCAAAAAGTCTACTTTCTATAGGTTTGTATTGAAAATAAGCAATCTGATAACATGCTTTAGAGAAACTTGGCTGTTGGCTTGACATCACTCAAAAACTAATTTTAAGTGAATTTGAAAAGTCATGGCAAAATAAAAATGAAAATACATATATGTACTTTTTCTTTCCTTCAGGGGTTAGCATGAAGTCCATCTTTATGTTTGTTGGTAAGATCAAACTCCCCGGGTCAAGCCCTATTCTTTGTCTATGAAAGCAATCTGTGGGGTGGGATATTGCTGGACTCTAGGTCTTTCTGCTTTCAAACATGAAGGACGTAACTGGGCTGTTCTGGCTCCGCAAGTCTCCCCTTCCTGCCCTGGTCTTCCTCTGCACCTTTCATTCCCCCTGATGCGGGGTGGGGACTAGACTGTGCCACTCACCAATCTGGGCTTTTCTTCCTCGGTGGGTGGTACAAGCGAGCCCACTGGGTGAGTGGCATTCCTTATGACCACCACTCACACTTGGATTTCATCGAGGGCCTTCCTTTGAGGACTCTGAAGCACTTACACCGGTTGGCTTGTCACGCTGTCTATAATCTTTGGACGTGGCAGAGACAGTGAACATTTATAAGAGACAGAGATGATGCCGGCCCTACCCTTAAGTTGACTTAAGCTTATTAGGTCTGTATCTGACAGTCTGTCAACCGGAGCTCTCCATTAATCAGCAGATCTGAACATCAGAGTAGGCTGAGATAAAAATCCACGGTATTCATGTAACCTGAAGTCACTTAAGAATGCCGAAGGGTTTTTAGAATTAGCTGAGAAAATTTGTGTTGTAGTCATTGTGGCTTTAACAGTCAGTATTAATTTATAATAGTCAAAAATCTTTGAGAATTTTTAACCCTCGAATGCCATCTCCTATTGTTTGATTAATGAGAGGGCCAAAGGACTGAAGTTCACGGAGTCACGATCTCTTGGGTGGGACTAAAGCCTATCATCTATCTATCATCTGTCTGTCTATCTATCTTTCAATCTGTCTATCATCTATGCCTCTTTCTACATCTCTCTACATGGCATAGTTATGAAAATATGTATATGGTATATTCATTTTAACTTGCTATTAAGGAATTTTTCAAGGATACACAAAAGTAAAACACGTAATATGCTCCGCCCAACTTCAACATTTCTCAGCACTTGGTTGTATTAGTGTCAACTCTTCTCTCCTCTTTTTGTTTCCCGGAATATTTTTGATACAAAACTCAGACTTCGGATAGTTCATTTCAAAAAAATATATATCAGTATTTATCTCCTGTTTTAAGAAAACATGACCAAAATCTTATCATCACACCCATAAAGTTAATAATAATTCTTAATTATCTGATATCTCATTTTCCCTAGTTGTCTCGGAAAGTGTCTTCTACGGTATATAAACTCAGAATTCGGACAAGGGTCACACATTGTATTTGGATGATATGTTTCTGAAATCTCTTCTGTGATAGTTCTTCTCTATTTCGTGGCACATGCTACATGCACACTTTTCTCCACCTTGTGGTATATCAAAATATTCCTTTCCTTTTTATACCTGCATAGGACTCTGCTGGGTGGGCGTGCCATATCTTATTCAGTCTTTCTTCTGGAGATGAAATTTGTGTTGTTTCTAGTCATTGGCTATTACTGATAATATTTTAAAGATTTTTTATTTATTTGACAGAGATAGAGACAGCTAGAGAGAGAGGGAACACAAGCAGGGGGAGTGGGAGAGGAAGAAGCAGGCTCCCAGCAGAGGAGCCTGATGTGGGGCTCGATCCCAGAATGCTGGATCACGCCCTGAGCCAAAGGCAGACGCTTAACGACTGAGCCACCCAGGTGCCCCCCAGATAATATATTTTTGTCAGTGTATTTTTGGTATAGGTTCCTAGAAGGTAGGATTCCTGGGTCAATTATTGCAATTTTGATTTTGCTTTATCATCAGGAGATTCTGGCACTTTGATGATATATTTTGCCTTTATCTCAACTTTCTTGCAGTTTTATGGGGAATGATGNTATAGGTTCCTAGAAGGTAGGATTCCTGGGTCAATTATTGCAATTTTGATTTTGCTTTATCATCAGGAGATTCTGGCACTTTGATGATATATTTTGCCTTTATCTCGACTTTCTTGCAGTTTTATGGGGAATGATGTCAATTGGTAACTTACTGCTTTGCTTGTCGGCAGCTTTCCTTCTGCCCACTGTGACTTTTTTCACTCGGATAGATGACTAGTTTCAAAGTCTTGAGGTCTTTGTTCTTCATGGTTGCCAGGTTCTGAAGACACAGAGAAAATGCCAACTGACTTACGATGCAGTTTGTTGGCATTGTTAAATCACATGTGTTCTCCATTTGGTTAGAAAATTCCTAAGTACTTTATGCCTAAAAATTGGTATTTAATACTTCAAAATCCACAAATGACGGCCCTGTGGGACCCCTATCCACGACCACCCTCATTCCAATGTTATCACAATTAAGATAATTACTCTCAGGAAATTTGCAAGAACAACAGTTATTCTGCCTCGAAGTTCCTGATTGAGACTGATTGATTCAGCAAATTTAGGGGAAAAAAGAAGATATTCTACTACATATTTTGTTTTTTCACTTTTTAAAAAAGATTCATTTATTTATTTGAGAGTGTGCATGCAGAGGGGGCATGGCAGGGGGAGAGGGAGAAAGAACCTCAAGCAGACTCCCCGCTGAGCATGGAGCCCGGAATGGGACTCAATCCCATGACCCTAAGATCATAACCCAAGCTGAAACCAAGAGTCAGACACTTAACCGACTGTGCCACCCAGGCGCCTCTCTACCGTATATTTTAGAAATTAGACTCATTATTGATAGTGAAACACATTCAAGCCTAAAATAGGCTGGGGGAACTTGACATGTAAGAAAATAAAAATATAAGAAGAATGACAACTATTAAAATATTCAAAGCAAAAAGGAACAAGTTATTATGGATAAGGGACAGTCCAAACATTCAAGAACACCAATATGCATATTAAGATCTTCCTGTTAATTTATCTAAGCTGTTCCTGTTATTTTTTCTGAGACTGGGCTAGCCTGGGCCAAATCACAGTGAAATGGGCTCAACAGGCAAGCAGGCAGGTGCCAACAATGGCTGTTTCCACCTCCTGAGGCAAAGCATTTGCGGTGATTCCTTTCAAGCAAATGCTGGTGACTCGGGCATATGGGGGAGAAATGTTCTGTTGTACATTGATTTAAGCCACAAAATGGTATACCCTTTCCTTTCCACTCTCATCCTTTCTAGAAGTCCCATTGAGATGTTGGTTAGAAACTGAAAATATTCTATGAACCATGTGTAAGTGAAATACGACATTGAGATCAGAGAGACCAGAGTTTAACCTCAACCTCTCAGTCGCTGTTGGACTTTGTCCGTGCTGTGGGCATCCTGAGCTCCAGTTCTCCATTTATAAATTGCATTTAAATTAGCAATTTATAAAATGGTGATAGTGATGCTTATGTGTGGTGGAAGGCCAATGATGAAGGCTCAATGTTGTGTGTTGCCTTGATATCTGGTAAAGTTGGGAGAGCTTTGGATGGCCTAACCACAGACTCCCTCCCGACTCTGCTCAGGTGGATAAGGTCCCCTAGGCAAACATATCACAGGGACCACGCGCAGTCCTTGCTTATCTCTGAGGAGTGGAATTCAGTTCCCTGCCAGCCCAAGATATTATTCAAACAAGCCAATCACATTGTTCTGTGGGAACCAGGTGGTATCCCACCCTCTTGATAGACCAAAGCCTGCCTCCTATAGCACTGTGTTCTCAGATGCAACCTTCATGTGGCCCCACACGGCATGGTGCCCTCTTCCTCTGCGGTATGAATATATGTGACCAGTGGACTGTTATCGATCTCCTCTGTGCAGCGTCGGGTGGCATGTGCTGAGCCATCCCCATTACCCTAGGGTGGTAATCCTTCCCTCACCAAAAGGTGGACAGGAAGCTATTAAAACAATATCTCCTTGGGCTATTAGGACAAATAAATGGAATTAAGTTAAATACTTGGGGAAAAGATCTGTGTTACTTCTCAGGTATGTTGAAGTACTGAAGGAGGGAGAAAGAAGGGTTTCTGCCCTCAAGGCATGCAATGCCTAATGGATCAGAGGTATCCCATGGCACTGTAATCCTTGACCGACTTGTGGAAGCGAAAGTGTAGAGGTAAATGTTGGGTTCTCTGCGAGCCAAAAGCAGGCATACAACTTAGTAACCTTCATCACTTCTTCTGTAAAATGGAGATGATAATACCTGCCTCTTAAAGTTGTTCGGAACATTTAAATAAACAGTGCATAAATCCCTTATCCCAGTTTCTGGCATGTAGTAAGAGCTTAACAAACAGCACATCAAGGTGAATTCGAAGGACTAATAGTCATTACTAGATGAAAAAAGGCACTTTTCAAAAGATTTATTCATTTATTTTAGAGAGAGAGAATGGGGTGAGAGGGGTAGCGGGAAAGAGAGAGAGAGAGAGTCTTAAGCAGACTCCACACTGAGCGCGGAGCCCGACGTGGGGGCTTGATCTCATGACCCTGAGATCATGAGCCAAAACCAAGAATCAGACACTTAGCAGACTGCACCACCCAGGTGCTCCTGAAAAGAAGGATTTTACAAATGCAGAAGCCCCCTGTTTGTTGCCAGGGATTGCCTTTTTTCCCCCAAAGAATATCTTTTCTAGGAGAAAACAGCCAAGTTAGATGAACAGAACGATGCCGCTTCTACTGTTACCATTGCCACAGAAGTCCCTGAGGAATCCTATGAAAACACATGCACATCAATCATTTTGCCAGCCTTGTCATATTTCTTAGGCAGCTAGGACTGGTTGATTCCATGGATTTTGTTTGTTGCCTTTTTTTTTTTTCGTTTGGTTTTTAAAAGGCTTCCTGTAGTCATTGCATCATTTTGTTAATGATGAAAAATCCAGGCAGTGTTCAGGATGCAGTGTGATAAATACCACTCCTGTCTTATGACGCCTCCTCAAAGATGACCCATATGCACTGGCTCTTGTAGTAGAGCTATCTTATTATGAACTTACATTTAATTGGCAATTACTTGCCACCCTTCATTCTTTATTCCCACTTCTTAGATGAAAGGGCAGCATGACCGAGCAGAGAGTGACCCATTCAGGGGTCACCAGACAGGGTCTTTTGTCTCAATTCCACCCCTAGCAAATTGCAGCACCCACAGAATGTCTCTTAACTTCTTTGGCTTCTTCTTCCGTGGAATGAAGTGAAGATCCCTTGTAACTAACAGGTTGGGAATGGGAGGGTCAGAGTTAGGGCTTTGGAGTCTGACGGATTTGGCTTTCAATTTTAATTTGTCACTCATTTAGCTCAGGGACCTAGGTAAGAGCTCCTCCAGGGTCAATTTCCTAATCTCTTATAAACTGTATTACCCTTATTTTACTAAGGGTTGTTAGAAAGGTTAAATAAGGTAACCAGTCCATCAGCAATCCTATTGGGTCTACCTTCAAAATAATTCCAGAACCTAATGACATTTCATTACCTCAAAGCTACCATCACCTCTTGTTGGATTATTCCAGTGGCATCCTTAAAAGTCTCCATAGCTTCCGTCTTGTTTTTCTCACCCCCAACAGTCTGTTTTCCACACAGCAGTCAGAGCGATCCTTTTGAAATATGTGAATTCATGGCCTTCTTCTGTTTGAAAATTGCCCAGTGGTTTCCAATCTTAGTGTGCAAGCTCAAATCCTTCCTGCGGCTGACGAGGCTGCATATGCTGAGGCCTCCCACTGCTTCCTCTCCTGTGGGTCTCTCTCATCACTTCACTCTAGCCATGCTGGCCTGCTTCATGTTCCCTAAATACTTCTTCAGATACCCTATGGGGGGCCTACTTCACTTCCTTTGGGTATCTTTTCAAGTGTTATCTTATCAGAGAGCCTCTTCCATTTCTTGGGGGGGGCATTGTTTTTATAAAGGTGTAGTGGATGTGCCAGGGCTCAAACCCAGGGCCTTAGACAGGCAAATCTGTCCGTCTTCTTTAAAACAGCATTCCCCAAACTCTATCCCATGACTCTCTATCACCCTTACCCACTTTTATTTTTACTTTCTAGCACTTACCATCTTTTTCTGTCTCTCACTGACTAGAATGGAAATTTCATGAAGGCAGGGACTTTGCTTTGTTCCCTGAGGTGGCCTCATCCCCTAGAATAATACCTGACACACAGCAGGCACTCCACAATTATTTGTTGATCAAATTAACAAGTATATAAATTTTTAGGCACTCAACAAATGTCACTTCCCAATGCCTCTCTTAGAAACATAATACTTAGCATCCTTTAATCATATTATTTAATTAAAATGCAGTGTTAAACAGGCCCTGGTTTCAGCTCTGACATGTAAAGAGCTTGGAAGTCCTCGCTCCTATAGTTATGAAAGAAAAATCTAGACAAACTGAAAACCAACAACTTTTCTCGGTCCCACTAGAGAACTGAGTTTCCTGGGCAAGCCATCATCACGCTGAAATCTGTACAGACAGGTGCGTCCAGATAGTCACAACTGAGATCTGTTAACCTGGAGCACAAGCCTCTGGAGATGTAAACTGTTCAGGAACATTTAGATGGTAATTTTGATGAATTGCTGGAAGCTTGAGTGTGGACTAGCAAGACAGTAAGAAAATCCTGGGGCTGCAGTGTTAAAAGGCCCCCCAGTTTTATGGGATTTACCTCCAGGGTCCCACTAGATTCTCCTGGTGAAGACTGGAGAAAAATCCCCCTCTTGGTTCTGGCAAGGGGAGAGGAAGGGTAAACATTGTGAAATATTTTCAGGATCTTCTCCATAACAAAGACCCACCCTCCAAGGGAAAAGACATTTCCTGAGCCTCATCGCCTCTGGCAAGGAACATTCCTGCCACATCACCAGGCCCCTCTAGTCCTTCTGGGTCACCTAGTTTGGTGGGGGGGGGGGAGACCATAGTCAACCAGGGTCAGAGCTTCAAGGAATAGATTGTGAATGCTTCAGCCAGTAAAGGAGGAAGGGGCAGTGAAAAAACAGCTATGCCACTGGAGATACGTGTGAAGGTTATAGATCTGAGACACAGGACCACTATCACAGTGAGCTCTAGGCAAAGGATTAGATAACTTACCTCCCACATACTTACCACCACACCAACAAGGCTCCAGTATGATAATGGTGGATTATAGCTGAAAGAGGGGCAAGATAGACTTACTCTGAGAAGGAATACTTTGGGAAGTGTCCTTGTTTTTGTCCTTGGAAAGGACACTAGAGGATTTTGAAGTCTCTGGCACATATTAACATCAGTTAATGTAGCCAGATTGTAGCCAACTTGTAGCCAGCTTAACATTAGTCCTCATACTGAGACTTCTTACCTCAATTACCATTACCCAGTATAATGTCTGGTGTTCAACAACAAATTACAAGGCATGCCTAAGGGCCAGATAAAACACAGTCTGAAGAAATAAAGCGATCTTCAGAACCAGACTCAGATATGACACAGTTGTCAGGATTATTAGACAGGGAATTTAAAGTAACAATGATTAATATGTAAGGACTTTAATGGGAAAAGTAAGTAACAAAAACGAACAGATGGGTAATGTTAAGTATGGATAGGCAAACTCTAGAAAGAATCAAAAGGAAATGCTAACAATAAAAAGCATTATAAGAGAAATAAGTAATATCTTTGATGGACTCATTGGAAGATCTGACATGGCAGAGGAAAGTTTCAATGAGGTTGAAAATAGGTTAATAGAACCTTCTCAAATGGAAACACAAAGAGAGTAAAGAATGGGGAAAAAACAGAAAAGATTTTTAGGACAATGTTAAAAAGTGTAACATACATGTAATTGGAATACCAGGAGAAGAGACTGGAGCAGAAGAACAATTTGAAGTAATAATGTCTGAGAACTTTCCGAAACTAACGACAGACGGCAAAACCACAGATCAAGGAAACTCAGAAAGCATCAGCAGGGAAAATATCAACCCCTCAAGCAAAAACCAAACCAAAAAACAAACCCATACCTAAGACATATCATATTCAAACTGCAGAAAAACAAAAACAAAGAGAGAATCTTTTAAAAATCCAGAAATACTGATGTGGGAGGAGTGGGAACTCTTTACCTAAACAGAAACTAGGATAAGAATTACCGTGGCCTTCTCATCAGAAACCTTGCAAGCAAGAAGAGAGTGGAGTGAAATATTTAAAGTGTTGAAGGTAGAAAAAATCACCGATCTCGAACTCTATATCCAAAGAAATTATCTTTCAAATGTGAAGAAGAAATAAAAACTACCCCCGACAAACAAAAACTGAGAGAATTTGTTGCCAGCTAACTTGCCGCACAAGGAATGTTAAAAGAAGTTCTTCAGGCAGAGGGAAAATGATACAGGTCAGAAACTTGGATGGACATAAAGAAAGGAAGAACAACGGAAAATAAGTAACTGAACCTACAACAAAATCTTTCATTTTTATTCTTAATTGATTTAAAAGAGAACTGAAGTAGTAATAATAACAATGTATTGAGTGATCATAACACATGAATAAACGACGTGAAATCTGAAGTGAAATGAACGAATGACAGAAATGTTACCAAAATGGGAGGAAAGAATTGGAAATACTCTGGCTTCAGGCACTTGTACCACTCTTAAAGCTAGTTCTTTTTAAAGATCAACGACACTCATGAAACAGTAGCCATACTCTAACCAAGAAAAACAATAGAGAAGGCACAAATTGCCAATATCAGAAATGAAAGAGGGACTCATTATTGATCTGATCTCATGGACATCAGAAGGATAATAAAGAGATACTACAAACAGTCTATGCTAACACATTTCTTAATTTATATGAAATGGACCAATCCTTAAAAGACACAAACTACCAAAACTCACAGAAGGAGAAATAAGTAATCTAAATAGCCCTATACCTATTAAAGATACTGAACCAACAAATAATAACCTTTGAAAAGAAAGCACCAGGCCCAGATTATTTTACTGGTGAATTCTACTGAATTCATTTATCTACTAGAATTCATTCTATCAGGTTAGCATTGCCCTCATACTAAAACCAGATAAAGACATTACAGGAAATAAAAACTACAGACTGATATCTTTCATGAACAGACATGCAAAAATCCTCAACAAAATACTAGCAATTTTAATCCATCAATGTGTAAAAAGAATCACATACCATAGCCAAGCGGGATTTATTCTTGTTATGCAAAGCTCATTCAACATTTGAAAATCAGTTAATGTATCCATCATATTAACAGACTAAGGAAGAAAAATCATATGATTTTACCAAGTGATGCAAGAAAAACATTCGACATTAAATGATACCAATTATCTACAATCTTTTCCAGAAAACAGAAGTGGAGGGAGCACTTCCTAATGCATTCTGAGGCTAGCATTGCCCTAATACCAAAACCAGATAAAGACACTACAAGAAAGAAAAACAACAGACTGATATCTCTCATGAACAAAAATGCAAAAATGCTCAACAAAATACTAGCGATGTGAATCCATCAATGTATAAAAAGAATCATGCACCATAGCCAAGTAGGATTTATTCCAGTTATGTAAGGCTGATTCAACATTTGAAAATCAGTTAATGCAATCCATCGTATCAACAGATTAAAGAAGAAAAATCATATAATTTTATCAATTGATGCAGGACAAGAATTTAACATGATAAAAAACCTTCTGCAAACTAGAAATAGAGGGGACCTTTCTCAACTTGATAATGAACATTTGCCAAAAAATCTACAGCTAAAATCATAACTGATGGTAAGGGGACTTCTCCCCTAAGAGCAAGAATGTCTTCTCTCACCACTCCAATATCATATTGGAAGATCTAGTTAGTGAAATAAAACAGGATGAAGAAATAAAAAGTATACGGATTGGAAAAGAATAAATAAAACTGTCTTTATTTGCAGATGACATGATTATCTACATATAAGATCCCAAGGAATCTACAAATAACCTCCTAGAAATAATGTTGAGGCTGTAGGGCACAAAGCTGATATAGAAAAGCGAATTGTTTTCCTATATACCAGCATTGTACTAGTGAAATACTATTGACATTACCACCCTCCAAAATGAAATACTAAAGTACAAATATAATTAAGTATGTATAAGATCTACATAAAAAAAACCTATAAAACTCTGTTGAAAGAAATAAAAAATCTAAGTAATTGGAGCAATATTTCGTGTTCATGTATTGAAAGCCTCAATATTGTTAAAATGTCGGTTCTTCCCAATTCAATCTATAGATTCAGTGAAATCCCAAGCACATCCCAGCAAGTTATTTTAGAGATATCAAAAACTGGTTCTAAAGTTTATATATGGAAAGGCAAAAAAAAGACCTAGAACAGTCAACACAGTACTGAAGAAGAACAAAGTTGGAAGACTCAACACTACTTGATTTCAAGACTTACTATAAAGCTAAAGTTATCAAGATAGGGTGGTATTGGCCACAAGACAGACATATACATCAATGGAACAGAACAGAGAGCACAGAACTGGTTCTGCACAAAAATGGTCAACTGATCTTTGACAAAGGAACAAAGGGAATTCAACACAGAAAGAAAAATCTTTTCGACAAATAGTGCTAGAACAACTGAAACATCCACAGGCAAAAAAAAATGAACCTCCACTCAAACCTTACAATTTTCACAAAAATTTACTCAAAATGAATTGGACCATAACCTAGTATAATCATATAATATATAACCATAATCTAGGTGATGGTGGGTTTGGTAACGCATTTTTAGATAATGCCAAAACATGATCCATAAAAGAAAGAAATTGATCAATTTGACTTTATTAAAATAAAAACCTTCTACACTCCAAAAGCGCCTGTTAAGAGAATAAAAGAAAGACAAACCAAAGACTGGGAGAAAATATTTGCAAAATATATATCTGATAAAGGACTTGTATCCAAAATATACAAAGAACTCTTAAAACTTAAAAAGAAAACAAACAACCTAATTTAAAAACGGGTGAAAGATTTAAACAGAGACCTTACCAAAGAAGATATAGCTGAAAAAAGGCGATGGAAAGCTACTTGCTATCATTGGTCCTTAGGGCAATACAAATTAAACCAGCAATATGGTACTACAACAGAACTATTAAAAGGTTAAATCCAAACTCTGACAAAACCAACTGCTGGTTGGGGTGCCTGGGTGGCTCAGTCGGTTAAGCATCTGCCTTCAGCTCAGGTCTTGATCTCAGGGTCCTGGGATTGAGCCCTGCATGGAACCCTACATTGGGCTCTCTACTCAGCGGCACGTCTGCTTCTCTCTCTCCCTCTGTGATCTCTCTCACTTTTGCTCTCTCTCAAATAAATAAATAAAATCTTAAAAAAAAACCACATCTGATTGCTGGCTAGGATGTGGAAGAGAACTGCAAGAACTCTCATTCATTGCTGGTGGCAATACCTAAGCTCTAGGTCCAACGTGGGGCTTGAACTCATGACTCTGAGATCAAGAGTCTTATGCCAGGTGTCCTGGTACAGCCATTCTTGAGGACAGTTTGACAGTGTCTCACAAAGCTAAGCATAGTCTTGCCATATAATCCAGCAATTGTGTTCCTAGGTATTTACCCAAATGAGCTGAAAATTATGCCCACATAAAAGCCTGCATGTGAATGTTTATAGCTGCTTTATTTATGCATAATCATCAAAAACTAGAAGCAAACAAGATGACCTTTAATAGGTAAAGGAATAAACTGTGGGACATCACATAATGTAATATTATTTAGCAATAAAAAAGAATGAGCTATCAAACCATGCAAGACATGGATGAATCTTAAATGCACATCTCTTAAAGAAGCCATTCTGCAAGGTTACATTCTGGATGATTCCATTTATATGACATTCTGGAAAAGGCAAAACTCTAGAGACAGTTAAATAGGTTAGGAGTTGCCCAAGTTTTGGCTGGGAGTACAGTGGTGGGGTTGGGGGAAAGTTGAATAGGAGAAGCACAGGGGAATTTTTTAGAGCAGTGAAACTATTCTGGATGAGACTATATAAGGGCAGATAAATGATATTATGCATTTATCAAAACCCATAGAACTGCAACCCAAAGAGTGAACCTTGATGTATGCAAATTTTAAAAAAGTCATTTAGGGGATCAGCAAATCCCAGGACAGAATGCAGAACATGACCAAAAAAATCTAAAGATTACAAACATATTGAACAGCATAACCAAAGAGGGTGGGGAGGAATGTACTAAGCAAATGAATAGAGTCTATAAGACTAAAGAGAAAAGGAACTACATATAAGCACTAGAGTTGATAAAGTTGCTTCCCATTGGGATATTGGTTAACGATTCTGAAACCGCTATACACATATACTGGGATTAAACAATTAAGTAAATAGATGGTAGATGGTGGGAGCTAGGTTTCTCACTGCTGAAGTGAAAAGGCTATGGAGAAGCAAGGAGAAGAAACTAGAATAATCCATGTGGTAATGGATTGGAGTTGGAAATATCAGTATGAACTCATGTTTAGCCTAATAGAGATGGTGACACATAAAAATATTCATAGATATGGGCACATATATGGTAATAAACATGCATATGTTTCCTTGCACTGCCTGCTGAGAAGGCCTAGAAGACAAAATACCCCAGTTATAGTCATCACACCCAGAACCCAGGTCTTGGTCTGTAGAATTATTCTCCAGTAAAAGGAACCAGAGCTTCTCGAGAAATGGCTGATTCTAGGCCTGGGATAAGAAATACACAGATGATCTTGGAGAACCTTTAATGCTAGAAAATGAAGAAGTGTTCAAGAAGGTCCACAATGATGGTGATATGTCAAAGAGACCCAGGAACCAACTGAAAGAGCTCTGTGATGGATAAAACTGTAATGATTTGAGGAACAAAATAAAGTAGTATTGGATTATAAGCCAAAGTATAAAATAAATATCTATGAGTCCATACTGGCATAAGTCAATGGTTGAATAAATACAAGGGGGTAAATAGACAAATATCCCATGCAGAATCTATTTCAAATAATTTATGTAGGTACTCTGCCCTCCGATAGGCCTAATTCCCCCTTCTCTAAGTATGGCTGCATGTAGTGACTTCCTTCCAAAGAGTTCACTGATGGAAAGAGGGGAGGAAGAGAGTAAGTAGAGTAGGGAAACCTGACAAAGACTATCTCAGCAACGTGGTCAAGGTCAACATCAACAGCGGAAGTCATATTGATAGTTGATATCACATCCTGAGCATGATATGACCTTGGTGCTTTGTCTCTTGTGGTCTTCTTCCCCCAAATTTATAAGCCCTGTCTAATCAGGAGGAAAACATCAGAGAAATCCCAATTGAGGGACATTCTACCAAATATCTGACCAGTACTCTTCAATACTGTCCAGGTCTTCAAAACCAAAGTCTGGGAAATTGTTGCAGCCAACGGGAACACAAGGAGACACAAAGACTACATGGAATTTGGTATCCTGAATGGGATCTTGGAACAGAAAAGAGATATTAGGTGGAAACTAAGGAAATCTGCAGAAAGTATGGACTTTCATAAATAATAAGGTACAATATTGGTACATAATAATGTAACATACTAATAATAGGGAAAACTGGATGTGGGGTATATGGGAAGTCTCTGTCCCATTTTTGCAATTTTTCTCTAAGTTCAACACTATTCTAAAATTCTAAAAGTTTATTTAAAATTGCAATGTTGATAGAGAGTATTCAATTTTTGGAGGTATGAGACCTTTATTTTTGAGCACAAAGGAGCAAGAAATCTCTTGCTATGGCAGAGAATTGGAAATTCAATACACTGATATTATTCACTAAAGCCCAGATTTTATCAGCAAAGTCTTCTCATTTTGTTCCTCTGCCTTTATTAGCATTTGCAACACTCTCAATTTAGCATCGTTTGCAATGTCATTACCATACTGGTTATTTCCTCTTCCAGATCATTAAGTTAAAATAGACCAACTCTGATACCACACCCTGTGGCAGTTCTGAGACCTTGTCCTCAAATGGCTGCAGAGCTATGAAGTTAGAACCAGCTAAATAATAATTATCTGCAAATGGCAATTTCCTAACTTAATTGGTTGAATTTCATTCTGCAGGTGGTGATATTAAAGCAAACACTTTCCTGCTGTCCAAACAGACACGCTGTGGTTCTGAATTCTGATGGAAAGGTAACCAAGTGAGCTTGTGGTGTGTTATCTGTCATTCCGCAGCACTAATTGTTGATATCCCAGAAAGCTGTTATCAGATCAGTATTTCCACGATCGATCCTCCTTTACCAGTTTGTACTGTTTTCCTGTGCATGGAGTGAGTTTGGTTTAGATTCCGCATGGTAGAAAGGAAACTAGGTGTCTGTCATCCATTACTTTCCTCCTCTGGAGTCATTAGCCATAGAGAAAAGTACATGTATGGGAGATATGCATCTCAATTCATTTTCACCAGGTGAACACATTCTTGTAACCAGGATCTAGGTTAAGAAACAGAACATTGCCAGCACCCCAGAAACCCTCTTGTGCCACCATCCAGGCTTCATCCTCCACCACTTCCCAACCTCAAAGAGTAATCAGTAACCTGGTTTTATTTTATTTTTTTTTAAAGATTTTATTCATTCATTCGACAGATAGAGACAGCCAGCGAGAGAGGGAACACAAGTAGGGGGAGTGGGAGAGGAAGAAGCAGGCTCATAGCGGAAGAGCCTGATGTGGGGCTCGATCCCATAACGCCGGGATCACGCCCTGAGCCGAAAGCAGACGCCCAACCGCTGTGCCACCCAGGCGCCCCAGTAACCTGGTTTTAAAACCATGGATTCATTATGATGGTTTTTTGCATGTTTTCTTTTCATAGATTTTATTTATTTATTTGACAGAGAGAGAGGCAGCGAGAGAGAGAGAGAGAGAGAGAGAGAGAG
>NC_048238.1:36411857-36413700 GCF_002007445.2 Ailuropoda melanoleuca
GGGGGGAGTGGGAAAGGGAGAAGCAGGCTTCCCGCTGAGCGGGGAGCCTGATGCAGGGCTCGATCCCACGACCCTGGGATCATGACCTGAGCCAAAGGCAGATGCTTAACGACTGAGCCCCCCAGGCGGCCCTTGCCTGTTTTAGATAAGTAAATTGAGTCATACATTATGTGTTCTTTTGGGCCTGACTTCTTTTTCGCAGCATTATGTCTGTGATAATCATCCATTTGTTATGTGTAGTTGCAGATAATTCCTTCTCCTCGCTCCATAGCCTTCCACTGAGTAAATATATTTCAATGTGTTCAACTGCTGATGTGGACTTGTGTGCTTTCTGGTTGGGGGTTTTTAAGAAGAGTGCTGCTATTTAGCTTTCTAGTTAGTCACATGATGACAGCGTGAATGCATTACTGTTGGGTGTTGTTTGGTTATATGCATGAGGCAGTGAAGTATAAAGTACTTGGAGCTTAAATTCAGATGAATCTGGTTTGAAATTTCAGCTTGACGGGGTGCCTGGGTGGCTCAGGTGGTGAAGCATCTGCCTTCAGCTCAGGTCAAGATCCCAGGGTCCTGGGACCGAGCCCCACATCAGGCTCCCTGCTCAGCGTGCAGCCTACTTCTCCCTCTGCCTGCTTCTCCCCTTGCTTTGTGCTTGCTTTCTCCGTGTCTCTCTCTCTCTCTCTCTCTGTTAAATAAATAATATCTTTTAAAAAAATAAATTGCAGTTTGACCACTTACTAGAAACTTGGGAAGTTACTTAACCTCTCTGAGCTCACTTTAAAAAATTTGTCAGATTGGGGTCCCTGGGTGGCTCAGTCAGTTAAGGGTCCGACTCTTTATTTTGGCTCAGGTTCTGATCTCAGGGTTGTGAGATCCAGCCCCCTATTGGGCTCCACGCTGGGTATGGAGCCTGCTTAAGATTCTCTCTCTCCCTCTCCCTCTGCCCCTTCTCCCTCTCTAAAAAAAAAATCTGTCAGATGGGGATTCAAATAGTCCCTGCCTCATAGGGCTATTCTTCAGATCAAAAGAAATAATATATGACCAAAATGCAATGCAGTGCTTGTCATAGACCAAGTACTCAATAAATGTCAGCCATTGTTATTTGTAAATTTCATTTATTGAAAAGTCACTCAACATTATTTAAGCTTCACACTGAGGTGAAATAAACAGATTATTTACAGATTTTTAAAAAATTGTAAGAGCCTGAAAAAACTTGTACAGACTGTATAAATACTATTTAGACCTCTGCACTGAGCTACATCCCAACTATTGTTCCTCATTCTCTCAAATTCTGAAGACACAAAGATATGCCCGCAGCTAAGCCTTTTCTACCCCACAGGCACCCATGAAAGCTGAACATAAAATAAGGGAAATAAGTCTTCATTTCTGTCACAGTTTCCTTGTGGAAAGAATCAAAAGGATATTTGATACCTGGGACTCACTGCCAAATTTGTATCCATTTGGAACCCTTCATCTCTTCGAGATTATTCAGACCAGATCTTTATTATTAAAAATATATTTCACAGTATCGTACAAATACTATGTTGAAATAAAATGTCACACACAAGAGATAGCTCTGTCTTCTTTGTGTAAAAAGGAACTTTTTCCCTTTCAATAAAAATAATTCATGCTCTCTGTAAAAATATGAAAAAACTACAGAGAAACATCAAGACAGAAGTGAAGAATATTTGTAAGCTTCTTGCCCAGAAATTTCTGGGTATTTCTTGCCATCGAAAATAAATAAATAAATAAATAAATGTCCAATTACAAAAATGTGGAAAAAATTTTATTTTATTTATTTATTTTTTTATGGATATGGGTCTTTAGTTTTCTTTTTTTTTTTTTT
>NC_048238.1:36413850-36424998 GCF_002007445.2 Ailuropoda melanoleuca
CATGCCCTGAGCTGAAGGCAGATGCTTAACAGCTGTGCCACCCAGGCGCTCCGGAAAAAATTTTAAAACATAGAAAAGCAAAATGAAACAGCAGATAAGAAATCCCTTGTGATGTCACCATTCTGAGATACCTCTGTTTCTATCAGAGGTTGCTATTTTGTTACTGTTTTTTTCCCCTTCTTATCCCTCTCTTCTTTTCTTCCTTCTTTCTTTTCCTTCTTCTTTCTCAAAATAAGAATATCATTTTATAATACTCTTTTATAGTCTTTGTTTACATGTTTCAGTAAATATTCATCTAGAGCCTGATTTCTACTTTTATTTGTATTTTTTTAAAGCCTGATGTTTAATGACTATGTAGCATTCCATCTTATGAATCATTTGCTTAACAATCCCCTGGCATTGAGTATTCAGTTCACATTTTTTCATTATTATCAAGAAGCTTATGAAAATATTCACTATATATGTATTTTTTTGCGTCTCTGATTATTTCCTTATGGTGATTTTCTAGAAGCAGAGTTACTGATTCAAAGCCTATGCACATTAAACAATGTTTGATAACTTTTGCCAAATCGCCTTTCAGAAGTTTTACCACTTAATTTTACTTTCTGAGAGAGAGAGAGCAAGAGAGAGCTGGGGGGGGGGTGGGCAGGAAGGGGCAAGGGAGAGGGAAAGAGGGAATCTTAAGCAGGCTCCACGTGGAGCACAATACATGGCTTGATCTCACCACCCTGAGATCATGGCCTGAGCTGAAACCAAGAGTCTGAGGTTTAACTGACTGAGCCACCCAGGTGCCCCTGGAAGTTTTACCATTTTAACTGCTACCATTAATTTTTGGGAGAGGCATTTCACCATGCTTTTGGCAGTATTGAGCATTATGATTTTAATTTTTACAAATGTATTAGGGAAAAACTATTTCAGTGTTTTTATTTTTCTTTGACAGTGGGGTTGGATATTTTTTCAACTATTTTCCATTTTAATTTCTTCTATGAATTAGTTTTTTTATATCCTTTGACTATATTTGTTTTTCTCATTGGGTTGCTAGCTTTTTATATGTTCAGTGATTTTTATAGACTTTTTATATTTTTAATATGTTAAGTGATTAATCTTTGTTTTTCTTATTTATTCGTAATACATTTCCTAGTTCATCATATGACATTTGTGGTATCCTTGGATATACAGAAATTCAAAAATTTTAAGCCAAGAACCAAATCTTTTTTTTTTTAATGTAATCATGTTATTAGCTGTTCACAGTAGATGTCTTACATTGTATTTATATGTAGGAATCCCTTGTCAGTCAGAAATTAATAAGACTGTAATTTATGGTTAGTTTAGCCTTTTTTAAAAATAATTTTGTTCTTAACATTTGACTCCTTGACTCATCTAGAATTTACTTGATGTTATAAGATTATATTATGAAATAGGGCTCTAACTTGATTTTCTCCTACTAGTTAATTTTCCAAACCTCTTCTGTCAAATAAACATCTAATTCCTATTTTTTTGTGATTCCTGCTTTGTCACCTTTGAAATTAAAACACATAAAAAATATGTTTCTTGGTTATCTGTTTGTTCCCACTGATCTTTTATTTATGCGATAAATCTCTATTACGTATCTATATCTACTGTCTCCTAGACCCTGTGGCAGGCACTGGAATGTGTAAGCTCTCAAATGCAAGTCTTCTTATCACTTCCTATTTTTTCCCCCCGCTTGCTTCTTAACATCCAGTTAATTTGAAAGACTTTGGACTGTAGGAAACAAATCTTTCCCACTCATTCCTCCATGACATTTTTGCCAGGGCCCGATGGATTATAGAGCCTTGATTGATTGGGAAAACATCAATCAAAAATATGTTCTGCTCCTTCCATTCCACCTTGATTTAGCAAAGGCAGAAAGTTTCTTTTCTCAAGATGTAGCTATGGTAAGTGAGAACATTAAACCTACACTTTAAACCTACAGAAAACCTGGGCTTGCATTGTGATTATATACTGACTTCATGGCTTTAGAAAAATGTCTTCGTTTCTTAGACCTCCAGCTTCCTCATCTTTAAAATGGGATTAATTGCCCTTGTCTTATGGGAATCTTTGAGGATGAAATGAGAATAGGTGTTATAAGTCTTCAAAAATTGTAAAATGGGGGCACCTGGGTGGCTCAGTTGATTAATCATTTGACTTCAGCTCAGGTCTCCTGGTCTCGGGGTGCTGGGATCGAGCCCCACGTCAGGCTCCCTACTGAGTGGGGAGTCTGCTCGTCCCTCTCCCCATTCATGTGCTCTTTCTCTCTCTCTAAAATAAATAAAATCTTTTAAAAAATTGTAAAATGTCATGAAAATATAAATTATTATTGTGATTTTCAGTCAAACTGATATAAAAATAACCCGAAAGCAGGGCTCGTGTCATGCTGCCTTTGTGATCCCTTGTCTATGAACACTTTATTTAGTACTTATACTCATAAGGGAGCCCTCAGTAAACACATCAATACATTTCCCTGCTCAGGTAGATGCTATCTAATGTGACCTGATGGAAACAGCCCCTGCTCAGAAAATCCAAGCAAATAACTCATTATTTGCTATGGATTTCAGTTGCCTTTAGTAGCTTATAGGAGCCTCCTGCTATCCCGAAGTTTGGGGAGCATTTTAAATATTGTTTAAAAGAATAGAGAGGATCTATAAGATAATACATTAAGCCTTTGACATTTAGCAGGGATGCCTCCCTAAACCCTCACAAATCTCCAAATTTGCAAATACTATGATAGTGTACGCTTTCTATCATTGAATACACTGAAACGTGACTAAAATATTTGTGGTCATATTTTTAGTGATTGTATATGCCTCCTGACCCCTTGGTCTTGAGTCAAACTGCTTGAACTTTGTTTTCCCTTAAGAGGTGGACTTTCCTGTTAGCTCCTTGACCTGCCCTCAAACAGACCCCCGTAGACTTCCTGAATTGTCCGAACGCTGAACCCACAATGAGCAGAGCTTATGCCCAAACTGACAGCCCTGCTCAAACTTGAATCTTTTCTATCAGGAGAACAATTCAAAGACTGCAAAGTGGGTGAGGCCAAACAAATAGTCAGAAGGTTGAGGAGACTTGAAAGCTCCAGCTGAAAAAAATGGGTAGATGGAGTTCATTGGGCCTGTCAGGTTTTCATTTCATTTTACAGATGAGCAAAACTAAGACCCAGGGGTTTTTGAATAACTTGCCCAAGGTCAAAGAGTTTAAAGAGTCAGGATTGCAAGCCCTGTCAGAATTAGTATTTCATATGCTCAACTACCTTGTTCTACGGGAATGCCAAAAAATCTTTTGGATATCATTTTTTTCCTGCTAGGTGCTCAATAAATGTCCGGATAAACCAGGGATTATGGGGAACAATTTGTGCTTGTTATGTAATTGGAAGGTGAATTTTATTCTGCTTCAAATATTTCTGTGAACAATGGGGAGGCTTAAGCAGCTGGTAAGCAATTAGGGGTCTGGACAGCTGAGCTCCACACTGAGCAAGACAGGCTGGCGAGTGGCTGTTAGGGCGGGGCCTGGGTGCTCCGGGCCAGCACTATCTTGGCCACTTGGCGATCCCGGGGATTCTGACCCCTGCAGCCCCACAGCACCTTCACTACCATGCTTAATTAATTCCTACATCTGTCAGCAGACACCCAGGCACCTCCAATCCTCATGCTAATAGCAATTTCTCTAAAGAGAAATCTGGAATGAGGAGGGCCCCCTTGGAGCCCTATCTAAGAAGGTTTAATTTTATTACTGTAGTGTGAGAAGGTTATTTTTGGGCCTCTTCTCACCACCTGCTTGGTCTGTTAAAGATACAAAATGTGCCTTTCCATTATGATACCCCTTTCCTACCCCCTGCCCCAAAGTCATCTGTCAGGGAGGCCTCTCCTCTCTTCCCTTATTCCTTTAATGAGAGTAAAGGTAGGTCCACCTTCCCATAAATCCCAGCCCTCCTCTGGGACCAAAAACAGAAAAAAACAAAAAAAACCCCACCTTCTCAATATTTCCCTTCATTTGAATTTGGAGCCACAGACCTCTTCCAAACATTGCAGGGATTATTTATTTCCCATCAGGACTCATAGTTTTTATTACTGTACGCTAAAAAAAAAAAAAAATCGTATTTGGTCAAAGCTAAAGCCAAAGGTGAAAATCACCATCATAAAATGAACTTCTAGGTCATAAGGCTAAATCTGAAAATGTACCCAAATATTTATTATTAAAAATGCGATATTCAACTTTTACAAGATTGACATTGTAGATTAGAGATAATATTGTCACAGGTACTGTCAGCTGCTTGCTTGATTGGGTGATCACTACAATGTACATTATATTTCTGATACCAAATGATTGCTCGCTTTCAGATGAGGTTGGGGGATAAGCAAGATATTTTGAGGCTTGTTCTGTTAATATAAGATTCTGCTGGCGGAAGGCTGCCAGCAGATTGTTAAACCAGCCTTCCTTTCTACTAGCAACCAACTAAGGCTAATGAGGTTGCTTTTCATCTGTTGGACTTGAACTTTGGTCAAGGTGAGGGACTAATTGAAGCAATCCCCCCCGCCCCCAACCCTGCCCATGAAGCTCAGTGAGTTGCTCGAGAAGGAGGCTTTTTTAAACGTTCAGAAACCGTCGTCTTCTTTTTTTTTTTTTCTAAAGATTCCATCTATCTATTCGACAGAGATAGAGACAGCCAGCGAGAGAGGGAACACAAGCAGGGGGAGTGGGAGAGGAAGAAGCAGGCCCATAGCGGAGGAGCCCGACGTGGGGCTCGATCCCATAACGCCAGGATCACGCCCTGAGCCGAAGGCAGACGCTTAACCGCTGTGCCACCTAGGCGCCCCTCAGAAACCGTCTTCTATGTTATCTTGTTCAATAGTATAAATGATAGCACTGAAAACAATCTCTCAAGAGATAGGCTTATGATATAGTTTAATCTCTATCATTGGGGCTTGTATTATTTCTGAATTTAAGTGTTTGTAAAACGCTTGTCAGTTCAGAAAGGAATTAATGTTCTTCTTAAACTTATCAACTAATACTGTGTTAATCTGGTATAAACTGTCAATCTAAATCTCTACTTATTGAACTATTTGAAGGTTCTTAATAATTGTTTTGGAATATAAAATTAATAGCTTTCACATCATCAACTATAGTAGTGTTTAACTTTTGCAAAGATCAATATGCGTTTATGCTTAAACGGTCTGAAAAAAATCTCAATATGTGAAACACATGAGATTTTTTTTACTCCAAGTTATATCCAGAATGCCTACCTCCAAGTTACATCTAGAATTTGAATGCTTACTCTCTGATATTAACAATAAGAAAGAATTCTGTGTCTTGTTCATTTCACAAACGTTTATGTTGACCAAAGAGGAGGGTGACCTACATTAGAATGTGATCCTTCTGCACGAATAGAAGGATGTCAGTAATGATATAGGTGTTTAGGCTTTCTTGGCCTTCCAAGGGCCAAGACAGATGCAGATTTTGTCTTTATACTGAGTCCAGAGCCTACTGTTGGCTTCATCCTTCGGTTCCAGCTTAGATGGCTTCAGGACCAAGTTCAAACCAGCCTTCCTTTAAAAGGTCATCTCTTCACTTGACTTTGATGCTCTCCCTCACTACGGCTCTACCACTTCCCTTGTTTTGGGGCCACACCTCTCCACAAAGGTCTTCCCCGTTTCCTTCTATTTCCATGCTACTCCCTCTCTTGTTCATTCATCAAAGGTTCTCTGAGCTTGTACAGTGTACAGGCAGTGTGCTTGCTCCTGGAGACACAGCTGAGAACTGAACATTCCCTTCTCTCAAGCAGTTGCTACCCTAGAGCGTGGAAAGATGGGTAAATCGGGGATTATTGTCTACAGTGTGTGATTAAATGCTATGTGGCAGGAGACCACAGGGTGCTGAGGGAACTCGTAGGGATGTGGCACCTCGCCCAGCCTAGAAGGGCAGAAGAAACTGCCTGGGGATGCCCCGTGAACTAATCCCTAGAAGCCGACTGAAAAAGAGCTGGGGGAAAACCAGACCAAACCAAAAACAAGCATGAGTTCGGTTCTTGTCTCCTTTGCTCACCCCAGGTGGTATTTTGAAAGACCATTAAATGACCTTCTTATAGAGTCCAATGGTCCTTTTTTGTTGTTTTTTTTTTTTTTACTTTTAACGGCATCTGAGACTTTTGACCATGCTTATTTTCCCTTCACTTTCTTGACACGCTGATCGTCCTGGCTATTATGGTCTCACCTGCTCCTGCTTTTCCCTATCCTTGCTGATGTCTCTTTTCTTCCTTCCTTCCTTCCTTCCTTCCTTCCTTCCTTCCTTCCTTCCTTCTTTCTTTTCTTCTTTCTTTATTTCTTCCTTTCTTTCTTTCTTTCTTTCATTTCTCTTTCTCCTTCCTCCATTTGTGTGTGCAACTCACTGAAAGCTCAGCCCAGGATCCTTGGAATTTTCTTCTCCCTCTGGCAGAGTCCATTAATCCTCAAAGTCTCTACACCTCTAGTCTAACTCGCCTTTCATTAAAATCCCCAGCACACCTCAAGCTACATACATACTCATCCCATTCTCTGTCTTCATATCTACTTTAGTCCTATCACAGTCCTCCTCCTGCTGCAAACCCATCATTCAGGAGAGCAGAGACACCAGGCATTATTAATACCTCCGTTAGAATTTCTCTTCTCCTTCTAGCAATGGTGCCAATGGTTGCATTTTAAGTCTCATCTCAAACTGTAGAATATAGATTTTGTCCCTTGTTACGGGAATCTTAACCCCAGTACACTGAAGGAGATCAGAATATGCCATCTCAAAATATGCCATGTTGGTGTAAGGATTATTTCGAACTGAAGGCAACCGAGAAACAGCAGATGTGGGAAAAGTTCTCTACCCTCCCCTTTCTGCCTAAAGGCGAAGTATAAATTTCCCTTTGTGAAGATGTCCCTCCTCCCCACTCCCATACCAGCAAGAGGAAAATCACCAGAGACACTCTTATCACCCCAGAGACTGCATGAGATTGAATCTGAGTAACAAATCTCACTGAGGTAACCTATATCTTTTATTAGTTTTTCCCATATATTTATTACCCACAGTTTACCACCTCTAGAGGCCCAAACTGCTTTTCTTTGCCTTGTCACTTCTCAACAAATTTATCACTGTTTGTTAAAGCGGTATATAAGCTCTCATGCATACCCACTTGGGATTCACTTCCTTTTCCGTGAGACCCCCATGTACGTATAAATATACTATTAACATCAAATCAAGTTGTGTGCCTTTTTTCTTGTTAATCAGTTTTTTGTCAGTTTATTTGGCCCAGAAACTGAGCCTAAGAGGGTAGAAGGAAAAGTTTTTTCTTCCCATACAAGTTATACGGAGTAATAAAAAAACTTTTTTTGTTAGAGGCTGCATGTAATTCCTGACTCTTAAAATCATCACTGAGGATACATATGGAAAAAAAGTTAACGATATATTATTATTAGGGGTGGGGGAATGGAGTAACTGGGTGATGGACATTAAGGAGGGCCTGTGATATAATGAGCATGGGATGTTATAGAAGACTGATGAATCACCCCACTCTATCTCTGGAACTAATAACACACTCTACGTTAATTAATTGAATTTAAATAAATTAAAAAATAAATTAAAAAAAATAAAAAATGAAGAAGGTTCCAAAAAGACAGGTGAAATGTTTTCTCATTTTGGGGAAATATATATAGTGTGTATTCTGTATGTGTGTAGTGTTGACAGTATGTGTATTAACTATTTATTGCTGCTTAACAAATTACTTCAAAACTCAGTGGCTTAAAACCACAAACGTTTATTATCTCAGGGTTTCTGTGTGTCTGGAATTTGGGGATGGCTTGGCTGGGCGGTTTCAGCATGGGGTAGCTCTCGTCTTTGGAGTCAGAATGTCGGCTGGGGCTCTAATCTCTGAAGACTTGACTAGAGCTGGAAGATCTCCTTCCAAGATGGCTCACTCGTGTGGCTGTTGGCAGGAGGCTTCCGTTTTTCACCATATGTGCCACTCCATTGTGCTGCTTGAATGTCCCCATATGGCAACTGGCTCCCCTAGAGAGAGTGATGAGACAAAGAGAAAGGGAGGGAGGCAAGGAGGGTAGGAAGGAGAGGGAGAGGCGGGGAGACAGAGAGACAGTTTTAGAAATCCCATACCACCACATCTGCCACATTTGAATAGTCAGAAGGGAGTCATGAAGTCTGACCCACTCCCAGCGGGAATGGAATTAGGCTGCACCTTTTGAGGGAAAGCATGTCAAAGACTTGCTTGGACATATTTTAAAACTACCCCAGTTTGTGGGAAAATACCTGTAAGAATAAATGCACCATTTTTAACAATGATTATCTCTGGGTGGTGGGATTATGAGTTATTCATTTGTCTGTATCTTCAAGGTTTTAAAAAAGAGCTTATTTATATATTTATTTAGAGAGAGTGCACGTGAGCTCCTCAGCTCCGCTGAGCATGGAGCCCCACATGGGGCTCGATCCCACGACTCTGAGATCACGACCTGAGTGGAAATCAAGAGTTGGATGCTTAACCAACTGAGCCACCTAGGCGCCCCTTATGTAGTTTATATGAACATGACTATATTAAAATAACACACATCTTTAAGTAGACTACCAAGAAATGTTACATAACGCTGGTGTTGTGGAATGCTGAACACATTTCTTGAGACGTTCTCAATAAATTCACTTAAAATGATTTGGCCAGAAACAGTTCCATGATGCAGAACTTCTAAAGTACCTATCACCTTATTCTCAGTTTATAAAACTGTGAGGCAGAGAGAGATTAATTGAGGTTCACTAACTGCTCAAGGTCATAGAGTAAGTATGTGGTATAAATGGGATTTGAACCTGGGCAGCCTGGTTCTACAGCCCAAGCTCTTCAACTAAATGAAACATCCACAGTACATCTTGGACTGCATGTAGTCATGCTGTAGATCATACAAACGATATGACCAGAGACACGAAAGAGCCAGAACTGATGTAGGCAGGGGAAGCTTCACAGAAGAGATGAACAGTGAGCTGTGTCTTGAAAAAGAAGTGGGATTTGGGGGATCTAGGGATGCCATTCCGAATGAGGGGAGCACCCTGGCCAAGGTCCAGAAAAAGGTTGGAGCCTGGCCTTTCCAAGGATGTCCCACTGAGAAGAGAGGTTCTGGTAAGTGGATGGGTTTCTGGTGAGTTGTGTGAGTTACGGCAAAATGGAGTGAGGTAGTGGTAGGGGAGGGAGGCCAGGTTCAGAGGAGCCTTGGCTGCAGATATGAGGGCTTACCTTTAATTTATTTATTTTATTTTTTTATTTTTTTAAAAGATTTCTTATTTATTTATTTGACAGAAAGAGAGACAGCCAGCGAGAGAGGGAACACAGGCAGGGGGAGTGGGAGAGAAAGAAGCAGGCTCCCAGTGGAGAAGCCTGATGTGGGGCTCGATCCCAGGACTCTGGGATCACCCCCTGAGCCGAAGGCAGACACCTAACGACTGAGCCACCCAGGCGCCCCAAGGGCTTACCTTTAATTTATGTTCACACACAGACTTGGAGATATTGGTCCTTTGCCACCAGGAAGGAACTTAGACATTTTCTGGTCTGTACCTTTCACTTTAAAAATAGGAACCTAAAGCCTGTAGAAGAAAATGATTTGCTCCCTTCCCAAATTTATTTTACTTACTTACTCTTTTAGAAATTGTTGGAATGCTAGGGCATTTTTTTTCCATTCAAAATTCTTAATTACTCTATTTTTATAATTAATCTTTTTTCTAGTAAAAATAATGAAGAATCCCTTTTCTAAAATGGGCCACTGCAGGCTATGGCTTATTCTGTACTAATTGAACTTAATATGAAGTCTGTGTTCTAGACTAGGATACAGCCATTAAAGAAGACCCATTTCCAAAATTACCCAGGGCACTGCCTGTTGATATGGGAGATTCACTTATTTGTTCGTTTATTTGTTTATTTAGTACATGTTCTGGACACAAAGCCCTCTTCAAACCTGATATATAAAGCTGTCCCCAAAGGATTTAACAGTTTATGGCCCATGGAAACTTGGAAATCCCTGAAGTTAGATTTGCTCAGCAGACATTGGTACCTTATTAACTCTCAAAAATAATTTCCAGGATGGAAAATATTAAGATATTCAAATAACAAAAATACCTTATTTGCTTTCTGTTCTCTTTATCAAAGTTTATGTTGAAACGAAGCACGCACCGAAAGAGCCGAGATCAATTCTCCATGGTACTTAGTACCCTTTTCACACCACAGGCTCTTAGTTGATGTCATGTTAATTACCTAGAAAGGCTGGTTAAAACAATTTTTTTTCCTTTGATGACTAATGATAACTGGTGAGTTCTACCCTGCTCCCCATGTTTTTCCAGCAGGGAGTTTTTGCCATAAATTAGATATGGATTCCAACTCCTGGAACATTTCGAGTCCCCTCATTCAGACTAAAGATCAAAGTAATTCAGAATATGCACACATGGCCCCAGGAACTAAACAAGACATCTTTATCTTGCTGGGCAATTCCAGGGTATCAACACTGCCTTACCCATGGGCTCCAGGAATTACGAGGAGTGAATGATAGCTTGTCCTTTGCCCCTCTTGTCTCCTTCCTCCCACCCTCGTTCCTTTCTTTCCTTCCTAGCAACAAGGTGAGAGAAACAATATAGAATTTTTGCGGGAGCAGGGGCATTCCAAAACCAATCCGGGAAAAGAACTGTGTATGTGACATTATCGAAAAAGTCAGGCCATTAGCAGGGTGATTAATGTACCCAATGGTGCCTCTCATTGAGGGTCAAGTCTCCTTAGTAGCTAATGTGGGCAAAATGATCTTTAAGCATCCATTAAGGCTCTCAGATAAATGCCCAAGGGAATTCAATAGCTACCTCTATGTGGGCCCACTGTTCTCCCATGACCTGGGCCTTCTTACCCCGCCACCATGCTAGCCTTCCCTTGGTGGACTCATTGGGCTGGGGTCTACATCCAAGGCACTGCTCAGATTTTCACTCTTCTCACTCTTCCTGCCCCTTTAGGGACCTCTTATTTGTACACTCCCATGGTTAGCTCTTCATCTTGCTGAACTTCCTTTCCTGCACCCCAAATCATTCAATCAACCTTAATTGTCTCCATTTTTTTTCTTATAATAATAATATTTTTATTATATTATG
>NC_048238.1:36725138-36945760 GCF_002007445.2 Ailuropoda melanoleuca
TCTTAAGGAGTTTAATCCTACCTTTGTCCCTTGAGATAGGAAATCATAATTCTATAATACAGAGTAAATGTCTTAGTGCAGAAATGAATCATAAAAATGATAGTCTAGAGATTTCTGTCAGAAGGCCCCTTAATCTTACTCAACACAACACAGAAGGAAAGAAAAGATCATGAACCTTGAGTGACATAACAAAACTTGTCACATTCACAGGAAGCTAAAACAGGAAAATAAGGAGGTCCTGGTGACATTCATCGTAGGTAAAAAAGAAAGAAAAAAAATAAAGAGAAGAGTCTTTTTTGCAAAAAGTTAGAGCCCTGGGCACTAGGAGGCTTGTGCATGGATGTTCACTGTTGCATTGTTTATAAAATTTTTTAAAAACCTGGGAAGAGTAACATCCAATGTGGATGATTATGTTAGGGTTAAGGTAATTCTCATTTCTACGATGTATTTTTATCTCTCTGGAAGGTTTTAGAGATTTTTTTCTTTATTCTCTTTTTTTAAGATCTCACAGTGTCTTTAAATTTCACACAGTATATCTTTAAATTAGACCTTCCAATTAAAGAATCACCACTTTTCTCAGGTTTTGGAAAGTTCCTTATTTCTTCACTAATACTCTCCTCTGGACTTCCTTCCATATGTATTTGTGAGACATATAGATGATTTTCTGTATCTCTAATATTTTCCCTTATAATTTTTTTCACTTTGTCTTTTGGGGGTCAATATTCTGGGAAATTTTCTGAATTGAATCTAACCACCTTTAATTGAAACTCCAGTAATCATATTTTTAATTTCAAAGAGGTCTTTATTGATTTGGGATCATTTCTCTACCATTGCATCCTCTTCTTGTTTTCTGTATGCAATAATGCCACAAATCTCTTTGTGCACTCCCCTTTTAAGTTTCCAACTGCTTCTAGAATTACCTCTGTTTCTCTAGAAAGCTTGTTCTCTATCTTAATTTTTTTTCATTCATGTAAGGTGTTCCCCCAGATATCTAAAGATCCTTGGCTTTTAATGCAACTACAAGAATTGGCATTTATAGGAAGGCTAACTGCAGTGGTTAATTTTAACAGTCAACTTGCCTGGGGCAAAAGGTACCCAGATATTCGGTCAAACATTATTCTGAGTGTGTCCGTGAGGAAGTTTCTGGATGAGGTTAATGTTTGAATCCATAGGCTAAGTAAGGCAGAGTGCCCTCCTTAATGTGGATGGGCCTCATTCAAAGTCTTGAATAAAACAACAAGGCTAGATAAGAGGGAACTCCTTTTGCCTGACTGTTTGAGTTGGGACATTGGTATTTTTTCCCCAGCCCTTAAGCTCAGACTGAAACACTGGCTATTCTTGGGCCTTGAACCCACCAGCTTTTGAACTGGAACTTACACCACTGGCTCTTCTGGTTCTCAGGCCTTCAAACTCAGACTGGATGGAACTACATATCAGCTCTCTTGGGTCTCCAGCTGGCTGACTGCAGACCTTGGGACTTTTCAGCCTCCATAACCACATGAGCCAATTCCTTACAATAAATCTCTTTAAATTTATATCTAACATATATTTTATATATTTGCAAAAAAAGGTCTGGTCATTTTATTAGTCAGGGTTCTGCGGAGAAATAGAAAAAAATATATATATATGGTATGTATGTGTATCCTATTGTTATATATATTAACCAATTGTTAACAAAAATCTGTTGAGATATATGTGTATATGCATGAATGTGTGTTTATATATATATATATATATATATATATATATTGGTTATTGTTAACAATTGGTTGATTTATATAACAATAGGATATCCTATACATATATCCTATCGGTTCTGTTTCTCTGGAGAACCCTGACTAATACACTGACCCAGAACCTTCTGCAAGTGGCTGGTGTTTGTCTGCTGTGGACTTCACATTAAAGCAATCAGGTGCGATGCAGTCAGGGAGGTGACTATCATGCTGGGATTTCCCAAATTCCAGAATGGGGAGGCTGTCTTCTGGGGCACCCTAATCCATCACAGATGCCCAAATTTACCCCATATATTTTTCTTTCTTTTATTTAGATATCCCCTCTCCTTTATACGTTGAGAGATGGGGAATGCACAATAACATCTTATATGCTGTTTTGCATGCATGTATTGGAGAGAGACTCAGGAAGCCAACAATTACATTTACAGATCCTACTTTTATCACCACTTCTTATTCCTGCACCTGTCATGCGTGCTAGCTTCCATGCTGAATTCCTTTCCAGCCTTTTTCCAAGTCAGTTATTCCCCCTCCCTTATCCATTGCAACCCATCCCTGTGTATATAGTCTAGACTTTAGTTTTCTCTTTGCTCCATGTGTTATTATCTTTCTATTCTCTTTCTGTATTCTAGACAGTTGTTGATATCCCTCATCTGATAATGACTTGCACTCCCATTTTTTTCATTCTTATGGGTTCATCCCCTTTTCAGTAGCTTTGCTATTATTTTAATAGGGTTTCTTGAGAGAGAAGGAAAAAACACATATATGGTCATTTGCCATCTATAGCAAAATAAGGGCTTTAGAAGTGTTTTGAGTTATAGAAGAATGTTGAAAGGAAGGAATTCTTTTGATTATTCTTACTCTATAGTAATACTTCTTTTCTTTTTTTAGTCAAAACTAGCATGCATCCTATATGACTTCTAATAGTCCCGTGGTAAGCTAAAACTAGACATTTTAAGGCCATTCATATAGATGTGAGTGTGTGTGTGTGTGTCTGTACATATGAATGTGTGATTATTTCTTGGTACAGTATTGGAAGTTCATCAAGGCTTCTATGAATGGTGGATTAGCTTGCAGCAATAACTCTACAAATAGAAATAGTAGATAAATAGATAGATGATAGATAGATGGATGATAGATAGATGATAGATGGATAGATAGGTGATAGATGGATAGATAGATGATAGATAGATGATAGATAGATGGATAGATAGATGATAGATAGATAGATAAATAGATAAAACTTGAGATGAATCTGATCTCTGAGCTCGGGGGTAAGATGGGGGTAGAGGTTAGTTTAAAGCGGGAAAGGAAAATAATGGTCTTGGTTATATAGCAACAATATTATCCTGGTCTTAGGGTACAAGTTGACAATACTACAAAGGGCTAAATACTAATGTTTATTCTATGACGTTGCCTATGAGGCATGAAGATTGATGGGAGGAAAGCCAGGAAGAAAAGCGGTACCATTTCTGATCCTATGATCTAACACCTCTTGGCTGATTCAGGTGTCATCAAAAACCCCTTCTCTTCTCCATTTTCCCTGCTGGCCAGTAACAAACATGGTATTGTGGTCTTCCTTTCTCTGTACTAGCATTTACTGGCCTCCTTGATCTTGGCATGTCCTTCTGAAAACCATCCTAAACCATTAAAAAAGTATTTGAATATGTGGGTCTTCCCTATCAGGATGGTTATTTAAAATAGCTCTGTTTACAACTGAAACCACATTTCCAAACAAACTGAGGCCTTAGTTTATGCATGAAACAATACTACACTTGAAGAGATCTCTGGTCCCTTCTAGACAAGGATAATAAATATTTTACCCTTGGGGTTATGGTCTGAGAGGCCAAAGTTAGCCTTTCTTTACAGATTTCATAAATTTCTTGGATTTTTTAGTTGAAAAGGTCCTTAAGTGCTCATTTCACAGGTGGAAAAGCTGATACCCAGAGACATAGTAATTTACACAAGGTCAAGTGTTTAGTCTGTCAGAGACCTGGGTCTAAAATCCTTGTCTTCTATTATATTCAGTTCTTCTTCCATAAAAATCAGAATCATGCTAACAGCTAAATGTACATACATAGCTACATAATTCCAAGTTTGCATGTTGTTGGTTTCCAGCCGTTTTGGGAGCCTTCCGGATGTAATCTGAAACTGATCCCCATAGGCAGAGGGCAAGGAGAAACCAAAGAAAGAGGCAAGTCATACCAAGCTTGGTAGGTGGCAGTTTTAATAAGCAAAGGGAACTTAAACACAGGGCTTGTCTTGGGCTGCAGCAAGATGAATGGATCCCCACACCAGTTCACCAAATCTTAAAAAGTTTATAAAGAGGCCTTAACTGGGTTCAATCAAGAATACTGTGCAGGTATTCTCAACAACACATCACTATCTCAAGGCTCTGTTCTTGGAGCAGCCTCTGGGAGAAAGAAGGCAAGTGGAACCCATAGTCCAAGGGCAGGGGAAGGAGTGAGGGGCCTCTGATTGCCTGGGTCCACCTTGCGGGTCAACTGGTGGTCGCACCTTTTCAATGACCTTCCCCAACACATGTATTCTTATAGATCTCCAAGGTCTGTATGACTATTGTCATGCCCATTTGACGGACAAGAAAGATGAATCAAAGAGATGTTAAATAACTTATCCGAGGTCACACAGTTAGCAACTTGCAGATCTAGGGTTCAAAATCAAGCAATCTGGCTCCAGAATCTATATGCTTTGCTGTTACACTCTTCTGCCGCTCTACGTGGTGAGGGTCTCATTTTGGTGGCTATATTTCTAAAATGAGACTCTTCTCACTGACTTTGGGTGTGATAAATAGTATAAATAACACTCTAGGCACAGAAGTACTTTACCTGAGGCTCTGTCAATGAGGAATTGAGCAAGAAAACCCAGAAACTTGGATAAGAAAACGACAGAGGAGAGAAATTAGGAAGACTTCCCATTTGAACATAAATGTAAGCTGCAGAGACACTGGGGCACAGCTGAGACATTGCCATTGGAAAATGAAATGATCAAATATGGCCAGAGTAACCTAGAGTTGCAGAAGCTTTTTGTATGCTTTCCTCACTAGGCATTTTGCCAGTTGCTCTTTAAAAAGCAGGTCATGTCTTCCACTGCTCTTTCAGACCCTGTACATAGTTAATATAAACTGGAACTGAGACATATACATCACTGGAAAACCTGGCCTTGCAGGCTCAGATGAAGAAGTTGGCTTCAGCGCTCCTTGTGACTATAGGCCCATGCAGGACCCTGTGGCTGTAAGGCCATGTAGTGCACCCTCGTCAGGGAAACCAACGCTCAGCACCTGAAACCTTTACAAACAGTAACTGTATCAGTTATCTACTGCCGCATAACAAGCCACCCTAGCACTTCATGGCTTGAAAGTACAATTTATTACTTCTCATGATTCCATGGGTTAGTTGGCCAGTTCTTACGCTGATTTTGCTGGAATCACTTATGCAGCTGTATTGAACAGAGGGGGCAGGTGGGGTCTGAGTTCTGTTAGAATGGCTGGGAGAGCTGGACGTCTCCATGTGGTTTTTCATCTCAGACTTTTTGCGGCATGATTGTCTTGGGTTTCCAAGACAGCAAAAGAAGAAGCGGTAAGACTTCACAGGGACTTTGTCCAGAGCTTGTATAGCATCACTTCTGGCACGTTCTATCAGCCCAAGCAACTTATAAGGCCCATCTTCATATAAGATTAGAGTAGAATGCTCAACTCCGTGAATTCAAGGTGGTATAATTCATTGGGGACTATTTTGTAGCAATCTAACACTCAGGATTTTTTAAAGCCAGACCAGGGCATCTGGATGGCTCAGTTGGTTAAGCATCTGCCTTTGGCTCAGGTCATGATTCCAGGGTCCTGAGATGGAGTCCTGCATCGGTCTCCCTGCTCAGCATGGAGTCTGCTTCTCCCTCTACCCCTCCCCCCTGCTCATGCTCTCTCTCTCTCTCTCTCACTCTCTCTCTCAAATAAATAAAATCTTTTCAAAATGAATTAATTAACTAACTAATTAATTAAAGCCAGACCATTCTTTCTTTTACATGACTGGCTGGGGTAACAGCAGCTTAGGCAAGAGGAGAAAGCATTCAGTACTGAGCTCCCCTTTCAGAAAAAGGCATCATGCCAAAGGAAATGTAAGAAGCGTGGTTATTTATTGAGTCTTTCATTATTTAAGTGATTTTCATGGCAAGTGAGTGACTCTGACATAGTCATAGCCCTTTGGGTGGGCCAGAGTAGATTTTATCTCAGGATATAGTGGAGGATTTCTGGCTTAAAGTAGGCAAGGACTGAGAGAAGGGAAGGAGGTTGTTCAGAATAGTGTTGCCACAAGGCTGTCATACCTTAAAGTCAGGGTTAACAAAATAAATACCCATGTAGAAAAGAGGGAGGGGACTACCACAAAAGTACTCATTAAAGCTTTGTTTCCCCCTTCAGCATGCTCAGTGACAAAGCTGGCAACAGTTTCCAGTGACAGAAGGTTGGTCCTTCCCAGTCCTTTACTAAGATATGCTGCCAAGGAGGGAACATAGTAAGGAGTGTGTGTGTGTGTGTGTGTGTGTGTGTGTGTGGTGTGTTCTGGGGGAAGGGTGGCAAGAGATCTTCTGGGACAGATGTTCCAAAAGGGTATACATATTTCCATCAGATCATCTTAAAATGTCATCTTGCAAAAACCTTACTAAACTTCTACTTTTGTAGAAAACAGCAACAAGATAGGCGTCTGAGTATCACAAATGGATGTAATAGCAAAAAGCTTCTACTTTTATCTAGACAGATCGTGATTATCCACAAAGCAAGCAGGGTAAGGCTGATCAAAATCTGGTTATCAGGTTATTTTTGCTACATTTTTTTTTATAATTAATTTTATTTTATTATATTATGTTAATCACCATACAGTACATCCCCTGATTCTGATGTAAAGTTTGATGCTTCATTAGTTGCGTATAACACCCAGTGCACCATGCAATACGTGCCCTCCTTACTACCCACCACCAGTCCATCCCCTTCCCCCACCCCCTCCCCTCTGAAGTCCCCAGTTTGTTTCCCATAGTCCATAGTCTCTCATGTTTCATTCCCCCCTCTGATTACCCCCCTTTTCTTTATCCCTTTCTTCCCCTACCGATCATCCTAGTTCTTATGTTCCATAGATGAGAGAAATCATATGATAATTGTCTTTCTCTGCTTGACTTATTTCACTTAGCATTATCTCCTCCAGTGCCGTCCATGTTGCAGCAAATGTTGAGAATTCGTTCTTTCTGATAGCTGAGTAATATTCCATTGTATATATGGACCACAGCTTCTTAATCCAGTCATCTGTTGAAGGGCATCTCGGCTCCTTCCATGATTTGGCTATTGTGGACAATGCAGCTATGAACATTGGGGTGCATATGGCCCTTCTCTTTACTACGTCTGTATCTTTGGGGTAAACACCCAGTAGTGCAATGGCTGGGTCATAGGGTAGTTCAATTTTTAACTTTTTAAGGGACCTCCACACTGTTTTCCAGAGTGGCTGTACCAACTTGCATTCCCACCAACAATGTAGGAGGGATCCCCTTTCTCCACATCCTCTCCAACAATTGTTGTTTCTTGCCTTGTCTATCTTTGCCATTCTAACTGGCGTAAGGTGGTATCTCAGTGTGGTTTTGATTTGAATTTCCCTGATGGCTAATGATTTTGAACATTTTTTCATGTGTCTGTTAGCCATTTGTATGTCTTCATTGGAAAAGTGTCTGTTCATATCTTCTGCCCATTTTATGATTTGTTTATTTGTTTCTCGTGTATTGAGTTTGAGAAGTTCTTTGTAGATCTTGGATACCAGTCCTTTATCTGTGGTGTCCTTTGCAAATATATTCTCCCATTCCGTGGGCTGTCTCTTAGTTTTTTTGACTGTTTCCTTGGCTGTGCAGAAGCTCTTTATCCTGATAAAGTCCCATAAGTTCATTTTATCTTTTATTTCTCTTGCCTTTGGAGATGTGTCGTGAAAAAGGTTGCTCTGGCCGATGTCATAGAAGTTGTTGCCTATGTTCTCCTCTAGAATTTTGATGGATTCCTGTCTCACATTGAGGTCTTTCATCCATTTGGAGTTTATTTTTGTGTATGGTGTGAGAGAGTGGTCAAGTTTCATTCTTTTGCATGTAGCTGTCCAATTTTCCCAGCACCATTTATTGAAGAGACTGTCTTTTTTCCACCGGATGTTTTTTCCTGCTTTATCAAAGATTAGTTGCCCAAAGAGCCGAGGGTCCATTTCTGGGTTCTCTATTCTGTTCCATTGGTCGATGTGTCTGTTTTTGTGCCAGTACCATGCTGTCTTTGTGATCACAGCTTTGTAGTACAGCTCGAAATCCGGCATTGTGATGCCCCCAGCTTTGTTTTTCCTTTTCAACAGTTCCTTGGAGATTCGGGGCCTTTTCTGGTTCCATACAAATTTAAGGACTATTTGTTCCAGTTCTTTGAAAAATGTCCTCGGTATTTTGATCGGGATAGCATTGAAAGTGTAGATTGCTCTGGGTAGTATGGACATTTTAACTATGTTAATTCTTCCAATCCATGAGCATGGAATATTTTTCCATCTTTTTATGTCTTCCTCAATATCTTTCAAAAGTGATCTATAGTTTCTAGCATATAGGTCCTTTACGTCTCTGGTTAAGTTAATTCCAAGGTAACGCATGGTTTTTGGTGTTATTGTAAATGGGATGGATTCCCTAATTTCTCTTTCTTCAGTCTCGTTATTCGTGTATAGAAATGCAACTGATTTCTGGGCATTGATTTTGTATCCTGCCACCTTACTGAATTGTTCTATAACTTCTAATAGTTTGGGAGTGGATTCCTTTGGGTTTTCCATATAGAGTATCATGTCATCTGCAAAGAGAGACAGTTTGACTTCTTCTTTGCCGATTTGGATACCTTTGATCCCTTTTTGTCTTCTGATTGCTGTTGCAAGGACTTCTAGTACTATGTTGAATAATAGTGGCGAGAGTGGGCATCCTTGTCGTGTTCCTGATCTTAAGGGAAAGGCTTCCAGCTTTTCCCCATTGAGAATAATGCTTGCAGTAGGCTTTTCATAGATGGCTTTTATGAGATTGAGAAATGTACCCTCTATTCCTACACTCTGAAGGGTTTTAATCAGGAAAGGATGCTGTATTTTGTCAAATGCTTTTTCTGCATCAATTGAGAGGATCATATGGTTCTTGAGTCTTTTCTTGTTGATATGATGTATCACATTGATTGATTTGCGAGTGTTGAACCATGCTTGCATCCCAGGTATGAATCCCACTTGGTCATGATGGATAATCCTTTTAATGTACTGTTGGATTCTATTAGCAAGGATCTTGTTGAGGATTTTGGCATCCATATTCATTAGAGAAATCGGTCTGTAATTCTCCTTTTTGAGGGGGTCTTTGCCTGGTTTGGGGATCAAGGTAATATTAGCCTCATAGAATGAGTTTGGTAGCTTTCCTTCTGTTTCTATTTTTTGAAATAGCTTTAGGAGAATAGGTATTATTTCTTCTTTGAATGTTTGGTAGAATTCCCCAGGAAAACCGTCTGGGCCTGGAGTTTTATTATTTGGAAGGTTGTTTATCACTGACTCAATTTCTTCATAGTTAATTGGCCTATTTAAGAAATCTATTTCTTCCTGTTTCAGTCTTGGTAGTTTATAGGTTTCCAGGAAGGCCTCCATCTCTTCCAGATTGTTTAGTTTTTTGGCATATAGCTGTTGATAAAAGTTTCTAATAATCCTTGCAATTTCAATGGTGCTGGTCGTGACCTCTCCCTTTTCAGTCATAATTTTAATAATCTCAGTCCTTTCTCTTTGTTTTTGGACAAGTTTTGCCAGTGGTCTATCAATTTTATGGATTCTCTCAAAGAACCAGCTTCTAGTCCTGTTGATCTGCTCTACTGTGGTTCTGGTCTCTAATTCATTGATTTCTGCTCTAATCTTGGTCAACTCCTTCCTTGTCAGTGGGTTAGGCCTGTCCCTCTGTTGCTGTTCCAGTTTCTTGAGGTGAGAATATAGAAACTGCATTTTAGATTTTTCTATTCTTTTGAGTGAGGCTTGGATGGCTATGTATTTCCCCCTTAGGACTGCCTTTGCAGTATCCCATAGGTTTTGGACCGTTGTGTATTCATTCTCGTTGGTCTCCATAAATTGTTTAATTTGTTTTTTGATTTCCTGGTTTATCGAGTCATTCTTGAGCAGGATGGTTCTTAGCCTCCAAGTGTTTGAGTTTCTTCCAGGTTTTTCCTTGTGGTTGAGTTCCAATTTCAGAGCGTTGTGGTCTGAGAATATGCAGGGGATAATTTCAATCTTTTGGTATTGGCTGAGACCTGTTTTGTGTCCCAGAGCATGATCTATTCTTGAGAATGTTCCATGGGCATTTGAATAGAATGAGTATTCTTTGGTTCTGGGGTGTAGTGTTCTATATATATCTATGAGGTCCAACTCGTCGAGTATGGCATTCAAAGCCTTTGATTCTTTGCTTAGTTTTTGCCAGGGTGTTCTGTCTATTTCTGATAGTGGGGTGTTGAGGTCCCCTACTATTACTGTGTTCTTATCTATATGTCTCTTTATTTTGGTTAAGAGTTGGCTTGTGTATCTTGCTGCTCCCCTGTTGGGGGCATATATATTAATAATTGTCATATCCACTTGTTGAATACTTCCTTTAAGAATAATATAGTGCCCTTCTGTATCTCTCTCTATGGCCTCTAGTTTAAAATCCAGTCTATCTGATATGAGAATTGCTACTCCAGCTTTCTTTTGAGGTCCATTTGCGTGGAAGATGGTACTCCATCCCCTTACTCTAAGTCTGAATGCATCTTTGGGTTCAAAATGAGTCTCTTGTAGACAGCAAATGGATGGGTCATGTCTTTTTATCCAATCTGCAACCCTGTGGCGTTTTATGGGAGAGTTTAAGCCATTTAGATTGATAGAGATTATTGACAGATATGATTTTAATGATGCCATTTCTCTTTAAAGTCTTTGTATCGGTTGTGACTTGCTGCTCTGTATCACTCTTGGGGCCTTTTTACCTTTATAGAGCCCCCCTTAATATCTCCTGTAGGGCTGGTTTCGTGGTTACGAAATTGGTTAATGATTGGCGATTTTGGAACGTCTTTATTTCTCCATCAATTCTGAATGACAGCTTTGCTGGATAAAGGATCCTTGGCTGCATGTTTTTCTCTGAAAGAGCTTTAAAAATGCCCCCCCAAGCCTTTCTCTCATTCCAGGTCTCTGTAGACAGGTCTGACGTAATCCTGATACCTTTGCCTTGGTACGTGAGAAATTTCTTTGCCCTGGCCGCTTTCAATACTGTATCCTTGGATCTAATATTTGCGAATTGCACTATGACATGCCGTGGCGTAGGTTTGTCCTGGTTGAGCTTGGATGGGGTCCTCTCTGCCTCTTGGACACGAATGCTTGTTTCCCTTGCTAGATTAGGGAAGTTTTCAGCTACAATTTGTTCAAATATCTCTTCTAGACCTCTGTTTTTCTCCACCCCTTCAGGGATGCCGATGATTCTGACATTGGATCGTTTCATAGAGTCAGTAATCTCCCGTAATCTACATTCGTGGGCGTGGATTTTTTTAAGACCAGCTTCTATTTTCGTTTTTTCTTCTACTAACCCATCCTCCAATTCGCTAACGCGTTCCTCTGCCTCGGTGACCCTGGCCGTCAGAGCCTCTAGTTTTGACTGTATTTGGCCCACTGAGTTTTTAATTTCTGTCAGATTCGCTCTCATTTCTGCCCTTAGGGATTCTATATTCTCAGCAACGCTTTCTCTGATGCTTTTTTCAAGTTTACTCATCATCTTGACCATTGTTGCTCTGAATTCCATTTCTGATAATTGGGATACATCCATATGTATTAATTCTGTGGCCGAGGCCAATTCTGTGGCAGAGGCCACAGACTCATTATCTTTTCTTTGCTGGGGGGGACTTCTCCTTCTCGTCATTCTGATGAAGAGAGATTGCAGGGTTGTCCAGAGCCCAAGTGTTGACTGGGACCCAGGCCGTGCGCCCTTGTTTTATAGAGATCTTAGGGATGTGGGCTTCTTCCTTAAAGAGTTTATTTATTTATTTGAGAGAGAGAGAGACAGTCAGCAAGAAAGGGAACCCAAGCAGAGGAGTGGGAGAGGAAGAAGCAGGTTCCCGGTGGAGAAGCCCGATGAAGGACTCCTTACGGAGCGTTGTGATCACACCCTAATCCGAAGACAGGTGCTTGGTGACTGCGCCACTCAGGCGCTCCGGGTTGTGGGCTTCTTGATTTTTCAGCCTGCCTTCTGGGGGAGGGGCCTGCCTGCCGGTACTCAGAAAACCCTGTTTGGGTAGAGTCTCTGTGTCCCTTGCGAGGGGGGATGGGGATGGGCACCCTGTGAGCCGGTATTTCCGGGCTTTTGTTCTCTGGCGGCTTTCCCTGGCGGTTTGCTATGCCTCTTCTGAGAGAGCAGCAGCGGCTGAAATTCAGCCTCTGTCTCAGAACAGAGGGATCGCGGATCGTTCTCCACTGATGTTCTGGCCACTTTAACTCTGTTTCTGTTGGTGCTGCTCAACCCTGCAGCATCCCGGGCTGTGCGCCCCACACCCGGCGTCCCAGCCCTCACTTCCAGGGCCGGCACGTCTCTGTCCTTTGTGTTTCCAACCCCGCCAGCCGCCAGCCGCCCCGCGCGGGCTCCCGGAGCTCCCCGTCTCAGTCTGGTGTCTCACGGGTGCTGACCGCGAGTCCGCCTGCTCCCCCGTGCAGGTGGCCCTCCAGCCGCCAGCCGCCCCGCGGACGCTCCCGGAGCTCCCGGTCTCAGCCTCGATCCAGTGAGCACACCGGAGCTCCGGAGCTCCGTGAGATGCTTGGTGGTGCACGCTCCCGGCTCACGGACTCAGTCTGCCGTTTCCAGAGTGCGGGTCCGCGGTCCGCCCGCTCCCCGGTGCAGGTGGCCCGCCAGCCGCCCTGCGCGCGCGCTCCTGGAGCTCGCGTTCTAAGTCTGTTGTCTCGCGGGTGCCGTCCGCGAGTCCGCCTGCTCCCCCGTGCAGGTGGCCCGCCAACCGCCAGCCGTCCCGCGTGCGCTCCCGGAGCTCCCTTCTCAGCCTGCTGTCTCAAGCGTGCGGGTCCGCGGTCTGTCCGCTCCCCCTTGCAGGTGGCTACCGCTTCCCGGCGCCCTGACACGGCGGCTCCCTCCCCCTTCTGTTTAGCTTCCGATATCTGTGCGCGGTTTCACGGCTCCCCGCTTCGTACCTCGATACTCAGCGCTGGAGATGTTCATTTGTAGAGATCCAGATGTATCTTCCTGCGTCTCAGGCTGATTCCGTGGATGTTCCTGCTGGTCTGGTACCTATCCAGCTCAGCTCAGGGGACCGGCTGAAAAAGGGGTCCCCTACTCCTCCGCCATCTTAACCTCCTCCCTCTCTGCTACATTTTTTGTTGGTATCCATACCCAAAGCAAGTGCCAAAGGACAAGGTATTCCATAGGCCCCTATAAAAATGCTTGGTAACCATTTGGTGTAGTTCTACAACTGACCACCTCTGAATGGAAGATTCCTGAATGTTGGGAGTGGGGGAAGGCCTTTTCTGGAAGAAAATACCAGATATAGGGGCGCCTGGGTGGCTCAGTCATTAAGCGTCTGCCTTCGGCTCAGGGCGTGATCCCGGAGTCCTGGGATCCAGCCCCACATCAGGCTCCTCCTCTGGGGGCCTGCTTCTTCCTCTCCCACTCCCCCTGCCTGTGTTTCCTCTCTCACTGTCTCTCTCTCCATCAAATAAATAAATAAAATCTTTTTAAAAAATCAGATATAAATTTCACTTCATTTACACTATCAATCACCTAAGATTAATCTTTAGATACAGAGGTGGCTCAGTTCTGTCAAATGGATCTTTAGACCCATTGTTCATGGTTTCCTGCTTGAAAGAAGATCGGTCAGCAATCCAACTAGTGCAGTCCACACATTCTAGTAAAAGATGTCAATGATGTAAAGAAAATTATACACATTTTACATTGCCTCAATAGTACTTAGCAAGTTCTTTTCTCTCTCACTTTCTTTCTTTCTTTCTTTTCCTTCCTTCCTTCCTTCCTTCCTTCCTTCCTTCCTCTCTGCCTAATGGCTCTGGTTAGAACTTCCAGCACAATGTTGAAGAGAAGCGGCAAGAATAGACATCCTTGTATCGATCCCAATGTTATTNTCCTCTCTGCCTAATGGCTCTAGTTAGAACTTCCAGCACAATGTTGAAGAGAAGCGGCAAGAATAGACATCCTTGTATCGATCCCAATGTTATTAAGGAGAAAGCTTTCAGTCTTTCACCATTACGTATGATGTTATCTGTGGGTTTTTCAAAGATACTCTTTAACAGGGTGAGGAAATTCTTTCTCGTTCCCAGTTTGTTGAGTGTTTTCATCACAGAAGTGTGTTGGATTTTTTTCCTTTTTTGCATCTACTAAAATGACCATTTTTATGCCCTTAATTCTATTAATGTTGTGTATTACATTGATTAATTTGTGGATGTTAAACCAATCATGCATTTCTGGAATAAAATTTTATTAATTGTGTTCTTAAGAGCTTGTGAGAGTATAGCTGCAGGCATAGTAACATTAGTGAAAACCCACCCCACAAACAGGAGAAGATATTGTACTCTGTGTGTGTGTGTGTGCATGCATGCACATGCATACACATTTATGCTTTCTACCCCTCAGCCTTGAAAAGTTGCAAAGAATCTAGCCACCCACCTGGGGTCGCATGTAGAAGAGTTACTCAAGAGAAATTAGAATCTCAAGTTCATACAATACATAAATTCCGCAGGCATACTCTACACAAGAGGAAATAACTGTAAGTACCAAAATCAACTTTATTTTTTTTTTTTAAAGATTTTATTTATTTATTTGACAGAGATAGAGACAGCCAGCGAGAGAAGGAACACAAGCAGAGGGAGTGGGAGAGGAGGAGAGGAAGAAGCAGGCTCACAGCAGAGGAGCCCGATGCGGGGCTCGATCCCGTAACGCCGGGATCACGCCCTGAGCCGAAGGCAGACGCCCAACCGCTGTGCCACCGTAACGCCGGGATCACGCCCTGAGCCGAAGGCGGACGCTTAACTGCTGTGCCACCCAGGCGCCCCTCAAAATCAACTTTAAAACCTCCTTTGGAACCAGTGAGGGAAGGCTGCTGCTGTCTTTCAGAGAATCAGGAAGTTACATTTAATTGCTGTAGTAGTTTCCAGGGGCTGCTATAACAAAGTGTCACAAAGTGGGTGGTGGCTTAAAAAAAACAAAACAAAACAGAAATGTATTCACTCACAGTTATGGATGCCAGAAGCTTGAAATCAAGGTATTAGCCAGGTTGGTTTCTACTGGGGGATTCTGAGGGAGAATCTGTTCCATTTGTCTCCCCTAGCTTCTGATGGTTGCTGGCAATCCCCGATATTGCCTGTGTTGTAGCACCATCACGGCAATCTCTGCCTCCATTTTCACATGACATTCTACCTTGTGTTTCTTCACACAGTTTCCCCTCGGTGCATGTCCGTGTCTAAATTTCTCTCATAAAGACACCAGTCTTTGGGTTAGGGCCCTTCTTAATCCAATATGCCCTCATCTTAACTTGATTATATCTGTAAAGACCCCATTTCCAAATCAGGTCACATTCTGAGGTCCCAGGTAAATATGAATTCTGGGGAGGTAGTATTCAACCTTAACTTCCTTAAATCACGGAATGTGCTGATGCTCACATCTTCCTGTAGCACGTTGGCGAGTATGTGAGCCAAGAATATTCTTACCAATCAAGTTGTGTTTAAAGTACAAAAGCTAAAGAGAAATAGTTTTGAACATGCCAGAGCTCAGGAAAAATCACTGCCGTGGGCACTTTCTGAGAAAATGAATGGAGGACAAATATAAGACAATAAAGAGATTAACAAGGAAATTATGAAAGACTTTACAATGAATTTGGGACATATTTAACAGTAGAAACAAGCCTAAAACACATGTGGGAAAAAAAGTACAAAATATAATGTTAAAGTCATACACAATAATAATGGAGAAATGATATAATATCTAGGGGACTCTCAGTGCCCCATCTGTATCACTGCAGCTTTACCACTTCAGGTTGTTCTAGCTGATTCTGTCTACCAATATATGTGTCTTTTCTCCAAGGGCACCATAAAAGAAGTACCATGGAATTAAAATCCCCCCAGGAGAAGCTCTCAACAGATGACTGATGGGATTTGGTGAATAAATACTCTGGATCCCTTGATCCTTGGAGAGACAACTCTGACGCATGTGCATTAAGATGTTTCCCAGAAATTATTCACAATATTAAGTTCTAGTTACCCACACAAATGGCTGGCATAATACTCATTTTATTGGTTGCTTTGTCTTTCCTGTGTACTTCCTTCCTTTCCTGTTGGTATTCTTGCCCTTCGCAAATAAAGAAATGACACTTGGATCATTGTCTCATGATGTGCCTCTGAGGGAACACAAATTAAGACAATGTAACTAGCCAAAATCGATTGGGGGAGGGAGACAGTAAATATAAAGTATTGCACATATCCAATTGCTTCATCTGTAATTGCTAGGAGTCCAAGGAGATAATTTAAAGCTGCAAATATGAGTCGTAGAAGCATAAGCATAGTTAACTATAAATGGTAAACAAAAATATAATGTAATTAACTAAAACTGAGTGGTAGAAGTGAAGGAAGGAAATGAAAAGGAAGAAAAAATATCCTAAGTTTATCATTGCTCAGATAATAGATACTGCCTAAGAAATGGAAGATTAAGGGTATTATGTAAATTTACAGTTATAAAATGAAAATGGCAAAGTAAGGATGCCAAAAATTCTCTCCTCCATAAAAGCAATGAGAAAACTGGCGAAAAATAAAGAATCAGCTTTTTCGGAACTCTGGAAATTAACTAAAAGCTTGCAGCAATCCAGGGAATGTTTATGCAAGAAAAACAGCTGGTAAACCTTGGTAAAAACAGCAAGCTTTGGGGCATCTTAACTTGTCCTAGTCTCATTCTCTGCCTCCCAGAAGCACAGTGGCCTTGAAAAGTAACAATGCACATTGATGTTGAAGACTGGCAACTACTGGAGAAAGCAGAATAGCACTGAAACTCTTTCAAAGTGTTGCTCCCCCAAACTGTCAATTTGTGACCTGCCTGTCAATTGTGACCCCATAAGACCATATTTGCAAGTTACTAGTATCTTACCAGACTGGGAGCTTGCACAGCGTGAAAAGCCTTATCCCCAGGGACATTTATCAAAAAGCAGTTACAGACCATTGCTGACCTTCACGGATGCCTGAGGCAGTGTATAACAGTTGAGGCAAACAATAGAGTAACCAAAAAGTCTTGAAAATAAAAGTTGGGGAATGAAATTCCATCGGGGCATTCAAAAGCTCTGGTACTTCCAGGGAATCTCTAAGTCCAGGCACAATGCCTAAGGCTGTTTGTATGCTCAGGGCTGTGTACATGCACAGAAAGGATCAGAGGAGGCCCTCAGCTCTCACCTCTGGCTGACCTTGAGATTTTGTGCAAGTAAGAAGTGAAGGCTAAGGCAAAGTTTTAAACTGCCTGGCTGAGTGTTGAAAGCATACCCCAATACATACACAGAGCCCCTCAGCAAAGACTGGGAGAGATCTGCCAGTCTCACGCATTTAAGAACATCTCTGGCCAGTCATTAGCTGATGACTCAGCTAACCAAGTAGAGATTCAGTGGCCACACACGACAAAGACACAGAAAACTACCAGTGAAAAGCAAATCCTAAGAAAGGGGAAGACTCTGATTTTCAGAGTTATCACATTATATTATTTCAAATATCCAGTTTTCAACAAAAAATAAATTATGAGACATATAAAGAAACAAAAACATGCCCATACACAGGTTAAAAAAAAATCAAGAAACTCAAGAAAGATATACAAAGGGCCAATAAACCCATCAAAAGATGCACAGCAACATTCATCATCAGCAAAATGCAGATCAAAACCACACTGAGATGTCACTTCACACACACTCAGACGACTAAAATCAAAAAGTCAGATAATAAGTATTAGCAAGGATTTGGAGTACTCAGAACCCTCAGATACTACTGGTGGGAATACAAAATGATGCAGCCACTTTGAAAAACTTCCTGGTAATTTCTTTCTTTTTCATTCCTGTAATTTCTCAAATGATTAGACACAAAGTCGTCCAATGACTGGGCAGTTTCACTCCTAGGTGTATATATATATATCCAAGAAAAATGAAAACCTGTCCACACAAAAACTTGCACATGGATGTTTATAGCAGCATTATTCTTAGTAGCCAAGAGTTGAAAACAACCCAAACGTTCATCACCTGACAAACAGATAAACAGTGCCATATTCATACAATGGAGTATCATTTGGTACCAAAAAGGAATGAAGTACTTACACATGCTACAACGTGGATGAGCCTTGAAGATGTTATCCGAAAGAAGCCAGTCACAAAAGACCATATATTATACAGCTCCATTCATGTGCAAGTCTAAAATGGGGAAATTTATAGAGACGGAAGTAGATCTGTTAATACTTAGGACTGGGGAGTGGGTAGAGGAATAGGTGAATGTTTGCTTATGGGCAAAGGGCTTCTTTTCTGACGTGATGAAAATGTTCTCAAATTGATTGTGGTGGTGATTGCACATATCTTTGAATAACTAAAAACCACTGTATTGTGCATTTGAGTGAACTGTGTGGTAGGTGACTCATATCTTTTTAAAGCTATTAAAAAACAAAAATACTAATGGGAGTCCTTTAGGCTTAAATGAAAGGATAGTAGACGGTGACTTGAATCCACATGAAGAAACACAAAGAACCAGTGAAGATTCAGCCATCCAGCTTTTCTCACCACCACCACCACGCTGCGCATGCATTTTTGTGAAGAACCTTCCATGTACTAGGTCTCATGTCAATGAGACCAGCAATCTGCACCCCTCTGGAAATTTTAGACAAGGGAAGAGGACAAACACAGAACATATCTTTTCCCTTCTGGTAAGTAAGTACTTAAACAAGGGATAGCCAGGTCACTGCAAATTATCAGCCCAAGGCTAGAGCCTTTCCACACATCAGTTCATGGATCCTTGAACTCCTGTGAGGTAGAGAATGTTGACTTCTCTGGAACTTACTTTTCCCATCCGTGAAACAAACTCAAAAGATTGACCCCCAGGTCTCAATTCATAATAGAAAATAAGCCCAACCCCAAATTCCAGTAAGTTCATTTTTATGTCTCATCAACTCAATGGAATATTATATAAGCATTCTTTATGTAGTTATTAGTTATTAAGACTATGTTAAAACACGGCATAGAGCACTTACAGGTGTTTTGACATGTTAAATGAAAGAAACACAATACAGAGTTTCATTTGTGCTATGTTTACAACCTTGTAATATGTGTAAAATTATGTAAAAATGAAACAGATTACAGTTATAAAGAAATTACTGACATAAGACTATAAATCTCCCTAAAAAATATGAAGAGTCCACATAGCAAAAGACTTGAAAAATTATAAATACAGAAACATAAAATTAACTATTATGACAAAAATAAAACTGACTATATTTTTCATATCAATAAATTTAAATGGGCTAAAGTCCTTCATTAAAAGAGTTCTCGGTTGGTTCATAAAATAAATTCAGACACATAAAAAAAGTGTTTCTAAAAAGTTAAATATAAAGAATTGGTAAATGTATACTAGGCACAAACCAAACCAGAGGATTCATGATCTTAATTTCAAATATAAAACAATAAGTAGAAATGCACTAGCAGCAGGAAACTTAGAATACATTCTCATTATCCAAGATAAATCAAGTTGTTAAAAAATGAGGACGTCTATAAAATACCTGTGCCACTGGATCTTCAATTTGCTTCTCCAGGTGCACATTCTTCCCTCTTCTACCTTGCTCTGGTGCCCTAGGAAACCAAATTCGTTTGTGGACTCGGCCAAATGCATCACTGGGTCCCCTTGTCTCTGGCTCCTGGTGAGATTTGGTCAATGGGGAGCACTAGTGATAGAACAGAGGAAGGAAAGAGAATGAGAGAAGAGTACTCATTCCAATGATTGGTCCCAGTTGAGTTGCTGCAGGTTAGCAAGATCCTTCTACCAAAGCTCCTCTCAGGTGGCCCTTTTCACGTAAGCTCTCTATCTCAAGGTACTTTGGCTCTCCTTCTCCTTCACCTTCAGGTCTGTATTTAGGAATGGTACCCCCTAAAATATCTGCATCACTGTTCTATCCCTTGTGCTTCCCCCCTCTACTCGGCCTCTACCATTGTAAATTGTCCTTTTATTAATCATCTCGTGTCAAGTTATCCCATTTAAGTACGCCCCACCTGTTTTCCGATGCCACAAAAACTAAACGTCTTTCATAAGATGGATCTAATATTTGCATATCAAACTCTATCCTGAAAATACAGAACAAAACTTTTTGAGTCCCCATTAAACAATCATGAGGAAAGGGGACGATGCCTTGGTCTCTGAAGAAAAACAAAACAAAACAGAAAAACAAAACAAAGCAAAAAGCTCAGTTAATTCCAAATGGAAAGGAAACAAATAAAACCAAGAAATATTCTCTCGTTCCAGTGCAATAAAACTAGAAATTAAGCATAGAATCAGAAAATGCTGTCTATTGGAAATTAAGAAAAAAATTGTTAGTTGAGTCAAGGAATAAATACAAATAATGCAAATTGTATTCTGAGTCCCAGGCAAAATTTTTAAAAAATCAATACCTTGATACACTGTAGTACATGCCTAGAGCAATGAAAACAAGGGGTGCCTGGGGGGCTCAGTTGGTTAAGCATCTGACTCTTGATTTTGGCTCAGGTCCTGATCTCAGGGTTGTAGGCTTAAACCCTGCGTTGGGCTCCATGCTCATTGTGGAGTCTGCTAGTCCCTTTCCCTCTGCTCCTCCCCCCACTCCTGCTTGCTCTGTCTCTCTCAAATAAATAAATAAAATCTTAAAAAAAAAAGAATAACAAAAACAGGGTTTTTTGTTTTGTTTTGTTTTGTTTTAAGCAGTCAAGGAGAAAAAAGAGCTTACTTAGAAAGACAGTGGGCTTTTGGCCAGGTATGAGAGAAGAATAGTATTTCCCTAGTGTTGAGGGAAAATATTCGTCACTCTAGAATACTGCGTCAGATAAAGGTTTTAGAGTTATATGAGAACCAGGAGAGATAACTCTTCACAGAAGCAGGCTGAAAGAATGAAAGGAAGTGCTTCAGTAATAACCCAGAAGGAATATGTGGGAAATAAAACACAATGGTGAGCAAAGAAGTTGGAAAGCACGGTGGTAATTCTAAACAATTATAGAATGTTAAGAGAGAGGAAAAAAATAGCTTTGGTGTGTTTAAGACAAGAAGGAGCTAAAATACAATAAACCTGAAAATAGGAGGGTGGAGAGTAAGCTTTTAAATTTTTCTGGATCATTATATTCTTCGTGCAGAGGCTAGAGATGAGGATGACTTTCGATTCTATTTTGTACGCACAGTGGTATCTAATTGCTAAGTCACAAATGCCAATTTACACAGCATCCAACTGATTTGCACATCTGTATTAGTCAGGTGTTAGTAGATACCTAGAGAGTAGAGGAAACATGCAGGCCAGCCCATCTTCTGACCTATACTTCACAGAATAGAAGAAAACACCACCAAGCGTTATTGATAACGCAGGATGCTCACTGTTGTACTCCTATGGCGGAATGATTTTATACATCATACTCTCTACTTTTTAAAAAATCTTTATTTAGTTATTTTAGAGAGAACACACCAATGGGAATGGGGCAGAGGGCGAGGCAGGAGGGCAGACTCTGCGCTGAGCGTGGAGCCAGGGGTGGGGCTCAATCTCACGAAACCAAGATCAAGACTGGAGCTGAAATCAACAGTCGTTTCCTTAACTGACTGGGCCACCGAGGAGCCCCTCTACTGAACTGCTTTTTTGGTGACTTCCTCAGTGTCAAGGTAAATGGCCTGCATGTCATTGGTAGATTCTCATTCGAAGCATCTCTTCTCAGAATGAAATGAGCATAAAAAAAGAAACAGACTTGTTGAAAACAAAGCCATAAAACATGTATCTGGAGCCTTTGAGACGTAGGAGACTGAGTTCTAACGTAGTACTGTCTGACTACAGTTTGCTTCTTCATTTCCCTGTTTTCTCCCACTGACCCTTCTTAGAGCTGATGGGGTCTGCGATGCTAACTTGTGTAGTTCCAGAGACCACAACATGATGCGTGTCGAGCGTAGCAGTATAGCAGTTTTTAGCCCTGGCAAAGAAAGGCCAGCTTCCTTCTGTTCCAAATGAGGATTTAACTATCCAACTACCCTGAGTTTCAGAGGCCATGAAAGGCTGGGAGTTGCTGGGAATTTCATCTGATGAACACTTCAGATTGTTCGAGAATGAGATTAACTGCCTTGCCCCCAGGTAGAGATGGCACATTTTATCTCCAAGGCCTGCAAAAGAACTCTCATCTTCATGTTAAAGTTGGCCTGGGGCCCCAGAAATTCGGTGCTTGGGCTTGCACAAATTGAAAGGAAGAGAGGGGAACTCCCTCTCCACATTTCACTGCCTTTTTTTTTTTTTTCCAGATCCCCGGGATTTTGCTGAGTGTGCTACTGAAAAAGCTTGCTCATCTCCCACACCCCATCTAATTAACTGGAAATTAACCTTCTCATTAACCCACAGATGGGGAAGACCAGCACGCATATTTCAGCGTGTGTACACTCACATGGGCTCACACTGGCCATGATTAAGAATGAAATTCCAGTTGACAGATGCAAGACGAATAGATAGAATATATTTGAAATGGAATTTTCATTTCAGAAGTTGGTTGCCAAAACATGTATTTTTTTTAATGTCAACCAGAAGTCCACACCTGGGATGTGATGTATTGAGCCATCTCAGGAACCTGACCCAAGCTGCTATTGATTTTGCTGCATCCGGTGGATCCAACCTACTAGCCAACAACACACCCAACCTGTGCATGCAGGTTGGTTTACTCACTTGCAATGAGAAGGCCCCAGATAAATCCATGTCTATCCTGAGGCCCTTACCTCTGCTAATCCTTTCCCATGTTCAAGCTTAATATTTTCCCGATCGTCAAGCATTACCTAACACAGTAGCTCTATTTATTGACTGCCCATCATTTTTTTGGCATTAAGTCTAATGAAATCTCTTGTCTTTTGATAAGTCCCAGGCAAATCGGTGCCTTAATTAACACCCATGCCTCGACTGTCTCTCACTTTACCTAGTCTTTTGGAGTCTTACTGTCAAAATCCAAGTATAAAGGCAAAAAAAGCAGACAATGGGCTTCCAGTTTTATGCTTGTCTTAGCAATTCTATGAGAAATATTTTGAAGCTCCTCTCGAAAAGTCTGTGCCAAAGACCTGGTAATTGTTTTTTATGGTTTTCCAATGAAGTGTGAAGTCCTTCTAATAGCTGTCAATAGCTTTCTCTTCTCTGTAGCTGTGGACACGAAGAAAGAGGCCTTTAACAACTGTTCCTGTGGGGTTTTTTTTCCCTTTCTCCCATCATCACTACTTTGGTCTGATGTCTGGATAAAGACAGAACATTTGGCTTTTTACCACTGAATAGCCTAAGAGGAGTTCGGGGTAGGTAAAATTAATCATGTCGGCTGCCTCCTAAATTTCAAAAAGAAAAGACAATCATCCCAGCCAATATATATCCAGTAGTTCAATATAAAAACCACTGACTTTTACTCTGCGCTGGGCCTATTGTTAGGCCCTGAGGATATGTAGAAAAATAAAGGAGGTCCTTGTTCCGAGGAGAGAGGTAACCAAAAGAAGGGGCTGATTCTAAGGGACTGTGAGCATAGACATGTTTTGTCATCACTGTTTCCCGTACTTAACACAGGGGCCAACCTTCAATAGATAGGCAATGAATGTATGTTGAATTCAACCGTATCACCTTACTCTTAATGAGATATCCACAAGGACAGCGAAATCATCTTCAATACATCGTTACTTTAATACTGCAAAGTCTATTAAAAGAAAAAGAAAGGAAAGGCATCTTTTTCGGCTTTCCGAGGTATCTCTTCAAAGAGGTAAGTCAGCAAAACCATCCCTTAAAAAGCCCTTTAATTTTTTAAGAAGGCACATGAAATTATTGATAAGTAAATGTTTAATTAGTGTTTGTTCTGCTTAGCATAATAGTTCAGGTCAAATCTATGATTCATGAGAGCTGTATTTTTATGTGCTGTATATGCTCTTTATGGCACATCGGAGTCCCTTTTGTGTAATCAATGGGCACAATATATTTCTGCCCATTATATAGGACTTGACACATAATTTTACTCTTTTAAATTGTTATGGAGGTTTGCAGTTGTTGTATCTTTGCCTCTATAGCACACTGTTGTCCTTGTGTATAATTTATTTTATACCGTATTCTTCCTTAGAAACACAATCTCAATTATTACATTATTCCTTGAGGAGGAAAGATGACCTGTTTCAGGAATATATGCTCCCCTCTTCGAAAGACAAGAATGCACTGTGCTAGCAGTTGGTGACTACCCATGCAGTCATGTATCACTGGTTATATTTTCATAGGATGTTGGGAGTTTTCCCCTCAGTCTGAATTTAACCCTTTCAGGGAGTCATTGTTTGCTCCCAGCTCCTCTCTCCTGATTTTTCCTTCACCTGTCCAACTTCCTGTAACTGTTGGTAGGTTTTTCCACTAGGCAAAGGTTGGTCTCAGGCTCTGACTCAATCCTGGATGCCAAATATCCGAGGTTCCAGCTCAGATCAAGAGGAACTTAGAATTCAGTTTGAATATAAGCTAAGGGTCAGGTGTGCTAGGGAGGCGTATTCCCCTCTAATCCCCATGTAGTAGCCCACCTGAGTTAGTCCCACAGTCACCCCATGAATCCACCTACCACTTAACTGGGTTGAGGTCCTGCTAAATTCTTATCAAACTCTTGTCTAGAGTTACTGGACTTCACTCTGGATATCCTCCACCACTACCTGAGGTCTGCCTTTGAGCAGACGTGTTCACAAACATGATTATCACTGGGGGGCCTGGGGTGGGGTTCAGTCGGTTAAGCGTCTGACTCTTGATTTCGGCATAGTTCACAATCTCAGGGTCGTGAGAGCAATCCTTGTGTCAGGTTCCACACTCAGCAGGGAGTCTGCTTGAGATTCTCTCTCTTTCTCCCTCTGCCCCTCCCCCCACTCACGCCTGTGCTCTCTCTCTTTAAAAAAAAAAAAGGAAACATGATGTCATCAACTTTCATACAACTAACCCCTGCCACCTGACATCCAAACTGGACCTTCCCGAAGACCTTGCCAATTTGAAGACTGGGCCTCCAGAGTTAGAATGGCTGACATGTCATATATGCCTGTAACACAATGGATTTCTCTGTTTGGCCATCCTTCCTAGGTCAAGCCTCCGCAACTTTCCCAGACTTACTTGTCCTAGTTTTGTCTCCTTTTTCACTAGCTCCTGCTTCTGAAGTACCAAGATGTCTCACAGTAGCACTCATGGGACCTCGGTTCCACAGATAAGAACATTCTATTAATCCTGCACCCACACAATATCTAGCAGAGGATGCAGGGCACAGAAATTTCTGCTGAGCACATGCCTGGCCCCAAAACAGTGAGCTTGTCTGCAGGTCTTGGTCCAGAGACTTGGGGCAAACAATGGCAGAGACAATATAAATTAAACATTAAAAATTATGAGTGTATAACTTAGTGGGGAAAAGATCAACACACAGGAAATGAGAATGCGTAACAGACTGTCTGGGCCCTGTGTTTTCTATAAAGATAAACGTTATCCCTTCCTACTCAGTCACTCAAGCGAAAGTAGACTACCTCACTTCTTTTCACCCCTATGCAAATTATTGGTGATCAAGTACCACCTGTTCCTCATCTTTTTTTTTTAAATTTTATCTTTTTTTTCCCTTTTCAGGTTTTTATTTAAATTCCAGTTTATTAACATACAGCGTAATATTAGTTTCAGGTGTAGAATTTGGTGATTCATCCCTTACACACAACACCCAGTGCTCATCACAAGTGCGCTCCTTAATGTCCATCACCCATTTAACCCGCTCCCCCCCACCTCCCCTCCAGCAACCCTCAGTGTGTTCCTTATCATAAAGAATCCTTTATCGTTTGCCTCCCTATTTTTTTCTTATTTTATCTCTCCTTCCCTTCCCCTGTGTTCATCTGTTCTGTTTCATAAATTCCACATGAGTGAAATCATATGGTATTTGTCTTTCTCTGACTATTTCACTTAGTGTAATACCCTCTAGCTCCATCCGCATTGATGTAAATGGCAAGATTTCCTTCTTTTTATGGCTGCATAATATTTCATTGTGTATGTATATACCACATATTCTTTATCCACTCATCAGTCAATGGACACTTGGGCTTTTTCCCTAATTTGGCTATTGTTGATAAGACTGCGATAAACATTAGGGTGCATGTGGCCCTTCATCACTATGTTTATATCCTTTGGGTAAAAACCTAGTAGTGCAATTGGTGGGTTGTAGGCTAGTTCTAATCTTAACTTTCCGAGGAAACTCCACACTGTTTTCCAGAGCAGCTGCACCAGTTTGCATTCCCACCAACAGTAATTCCTCATCTGTAACCTCTCTCCTATTTATCCTTCTTTTCCACTGTCAAACTTAATACCTCAATTGAAGTCATAGCCGTTCGCTTGGTTTACTATTATAGACATGTAGTTAACCTCCCTGCCTTCAAATTTTGCCTGTCCTATCTATTCTTCATTTAGCAAGAATTTTAATTAATTAATTAATTTATTTATTTATTTTAGTGGGCAAAAAGGTTTTATTTACTTATTTATTTCAAATTTTTATTTAAGTTCTGGTTAGTTCACATATACTGTAATATTGGTTTCAGGAGTAGAATTTAGTGATTCGTCACTTACATACAACACCCAGTGCTCATCATGACAAGTGCCCTCCTTACTGCCCATCCCCCAACTAGTCCATCCCCCGCTCACCTCCCCTCCAGCAACCCTCAGTTTGTTCTTTATTGTTAACAGTCTCTTACGATCTGCTTCCCTCTCTCTTTTTTTTTCTTCTCATATGTTCATCTGTTTTGTTTCATTTAGCTATTTTAATGTCTTTTTTATTTATACCACTTAAAGCTAACTATTCATTATTATTTTTTAAACCAAAGACATGTGTTGCTATAGAATAGCAAGGATGGAATATAATTCTCCCTGCCACCTCAGATGTTTTTTTCTTTCCAGTGGTGATTCCAGAATATAGGAGGGCTTTCCTCATCTCCCATGCCTTTCTTCAACCACTCCCATCTGCTTTTGTTCCTGTCACTCGATGAAAAAGGTTCTCACTAATGCCACCAACTTGGTAGCTTGAAACAACACACATTCATTCGCTTGTGCTTCTGGAGGACAGAAATCTAAAATCAGTTTCAATGAGCTGAAATCAAGGTATGAACTCTAGGGGAGAATCTGTTTCTTTGCTTTTTTTTTTTTTTTAAGCTTCTGGAAGTTGTCTGCATTCCTTGGTTCATGGCCCCTTTCTCCATCTTCAAAGCCAGTCATGCAATATCTTGCCTCATTTGTCACCTTGCCTCTTCTTCACTAGGCCAATCTTTTTCTGCCTCTGTCTATAAGGACACTGGATTATCCGATGGGTGCTAAATGTAATCATAATTGTCCTTATAAAGAGAGGTTGTGTGATGGTTAATTTTATATGCCAACTTAACTGGGCTGATGGATGCCCAGATAGCTGTTAAAACATTACTTCTGGGTGTGTTTGTGAGGGTGTTTCTGGAAGAGATTAACATTTGATTCAGTAGTCTGAGTAGATTGATCCACCCATAGCAGTGTGGGTGGCCATGATCTGATCCACTGAGGGTCTGAATAGAATTAAAAAAAAAACAAAGGAAGGGCAAATTCTCTTTTTCTCTTCTTGATCACGGATGTCTATCTTTTCCTGCCCTCAGACATCAGAGCTCCCAGTTCTCAGGCTTTTGGACGCAGACTGAATTATACCACCGGCTTTCCTGGGTCTCTAACTTGCAGACAGCAGATTGTGGGACTTTTCAGCCTCTATAACCATGTGAGCCAATTTCTATAATAAATCTCCTCTTGTATATATCTCTATATATATCATATTGGTTCTGTTTCTCTGGAGATCGCTGACTAACACAGACTGTGTTCTACTTACTCATTTACTATTTATGAATCATAGTTCTTTTGAGGAAGTGTATTTTTAAATAAATTAATTTAATGTTGATAAATTTAAATTAAATTGAATAGATATTAAAGTATCTAAATATTGTGAAACATAACACACTTAGAGAAAAGTGCAAAAGCCATAAATATTTAGCTTACCAAATTATTATAACATGAAGACATGCAACCACCATTCAGGTCGAGAAACACATTGTCAGCAGCCTAGAAGCCCTCTGTGAGCGCCTTCCCAGTTACACCCCTCTCCTTGTTAAATTTATCCCCAGCTGTTGTAACCTGTATGGTTTGAGAACTTGTATTTTTTTTTGAGAAAGAGGGAAGCAGTGCCTGACATCCAGGAACCGGCTTGGCCTTTCCTGGTGAGCATAAACAAAACCAATTTCATAGAACACCAACACCAACAAGGCCGCAACTGTGATAAAGACAAAAGCCAGACCCTTCTGTAACCATGTCTGAACACAGATAAAAACATGAACTCTTCCAAACTACAGAAATGACCTCTCTCCCAGCTAACACGAGTGACTGCTGTTTCTTTATCAATTAGAGCTTTGGCCTCACTTGAATCTTCTCTTCCTAGAGAAGATTTATTAACTCAATCACGGAATTACCCCTATTTCCTAACAGCACACAATTCTGAGCAAAGTCTCATTGGGACTCTCTCCTAAAGGACCAGAAGCAAGCCTGAATCCTGTCATAAGTCCTTTCTGGCACCCTCTTAACTGAGACGATCCCTTGTGGCCTGCATTCTCCCTCATGACAATAATCAAGAAATGTAACTTGTTCACCTCTGAGTATGCTCATGATGGTCTCTGCCTAAAGGGCACTGACATTTCCCTAAGGTCAGTGACTTTTTCTGAGCAGGGCTTTCTAAGAGATTTTTTAAAATTTACATTTTATTTTTATTTAATTCTAAGTGATTTTTATTTGTGTAAAGACGGCTGACATTTTTTTGTGTATTAATTATGTTGATTTTGTGAATAGTCTCCTTGCTCGTTTTCCTTCTGGCTTAAGGCTTCAAACATTACATTTACAAAATTGCAGGAAAAAAAATCTACCTTCTCTTTTTCAACATTTATTCCTCTGATTCCTTTTTCTCATTTATTTGCCTCGACTAGTACTTGCAGAACATAATAAGTATTTCTGCTGATAATGGGTAACTTTGCCTTGTTTTTGCTTTATTGGGAATTCGTTGAGTTTCTCACTATTAAACATGATGCTGGCCTTTGGTTTGAGATGTAGATTATGTAAGAAATTATCCTGGTTCAAATTCTGGCTCTGCCACTTACACGCTATGACCTTGGGCAAGCTACTTAAATTTTCAGTACTAATTTCTTCATCTCAATATTATGGCAATAATAACACTACCTCATAGGGCTTTGTCAATATGAAATTCATTTAAAAATGTTAAAAATATGAAAAAATGTTTAGAACAGTGCTTGGCTCATAGTAATTGCTATATAAAAGCTTCCTTATATAATTTCAATATGATAAAGCATAATATAATACAGTATGACAAACAATATATAATATAATAAAACAATGATATTTCATGTATTGTAGAAGTATTATTTATTATTACTCTATTCTGATTTAGTTAAGAATTTTATCAACATTAGAGGTTGGATGTTATCAAATGCATTTGTAGTATCTATAGTATGTGATACTCATATGGCATTTCTCCTTTCATGGATTCATTTTTCTTAAACACCCACCTGATCATGTTATACCCCTGTCTGGACTCATCCTACCTGCATAAGATGATGTGTAATTCTTTAGCAAGACATTCAAGAACTTCCATGGTATCACCCCTGCTTTCATTTCCAAACTCACCTACTTCCTTCCTGCACCCTCTGCTTTGGATTTATTAAAGAATCTGCTCCATCAAAGTACCATACTCTATAGTATTTTTACCATGTAAGTTTGTTGCGATGATCAAATAAGTTTTCTAAAAAATATGTATCAGATGGTTCCTGGCACAGTATAAATGCAATGTAAGTGTTCCTATAATTATTATTTTTTTCAATAAGAGTTTGACCAGTACAAGATGTGGAATTTTGTCACATTCTTTGGGGGCCTTTGTAGAGATATTTATGTGGTAGTTTTCCTTTGATTGAACCATCTTTAAATCACATATCTGATCATATGACACCATCAAATAGACTCACCACTGACTGCAAGGCAAGACATTCAGGACCTTCCATGATCTAACTCTGCTTTTGGTGACTTGACTGTGGTCCTGTAAATAGGTTTTAAAATTTTCTCTTAACCCCAGACAGTTTTTGCCAGGCTGTGAATGTTTAAGTTTTTCCCATTCTCTCATGTCCCTGGTGTTGGTGCCAATTATAAGCCAAAAGCATGGTATGGTAGGTGTTGGTGTTTATTGATCTGAAACCTTTTAAGTTATTGGAGCGATTTCTTGCCAACCTTGTGTTCCTTCTTTGGGGACCAGATGCCACTTGGTTAAGTGCTCATTAGTGTGACTTTCATACTGAATATGTAACATTTCCACATGTATTAAAAAAGGCTCTCATTTCAATACTTAGGTCCTTGTTCTAGGAGTTTCCTGTTTACCAAACATACATTATAGACAACTAAGCCGTATCTGGAGATCCCCTCAGGGCTGCCTGAAAATTCCAAGGTATATTAAAATCGCGTCAACAATACCTTGCCCTTTCATACTATATTATGCGAAGGTTTATAATCTCTCCTAGGGAAACAAAATTAATTTTTCAATGTTTTTCCCTTGTGAGAGAGTAGAGCATAATAAATACTCCTTCTCTGTTCCTTTGGAGATAATTGGCTGGAAAACGATTGGGTGAAAATTGTTTTCTCACTCAAGGTCACTCTGCTGCACATTAGCACCACTGAGGCATGCTTCTGAATACCAGGAACATGCCCTTCAGACAAAGATTAATTAGATGCAAAAGTTAAAAGAGAGAAACAGATGAATCCTCAGCATGGCTTTCAGAATATAAGAAGTGCAGTCCATGTTAATGGCTGAGCTAGTTTTCAAAGCTAGCCTTTTGAACTCATCTTATTATGTATCTAGTTTAAAAGGCTTGTATTCCTATTAATAATGAGATTTTAAAATGAAAGAGAGCCATATAATGATCTAGCATTCATGCAAAGGAAATAATTATTTACCATAAAAGAATTAATTCACAAATGTCACCTAAGGAGCCAAAAAGAAGAAATCCCTGCTTTGCTCATTGTCCTCCATCTGCTTACAACCTTCCATTGTACTGGAAAGGGCTACACCGGGGTTGCAAAGATGAGTATAATGTGGTCCCACTACTTGATGGCATACTTTTTAAGAGCGGCAATCAGGACAGATATACAAACATCTTCAAGGCAAGGGAGAAGGTGGCGGGGCCCAGAAGAGAAATTTCAAAAAAGGGAATGATTACTTTCCTTGTTTCGCTTTATGGATGCTTTGTCTCGCTTCTTCGTCGTTTTCTCAGAACTTTTGTTAAGTTGCAAGAGTAAAGAGACATTGCATAACAAGTCAAATAATACAGAGGCATAAGAGGCCAGAGCTCACAATCTGCTCCTCCCTCCCTTCAATCTCCACCCCCATTCAAAGTAACCAATGTGAAATATTCCTTGTGTTCACTTCTGTACCTTTCTAGAATCTCACATTAAAATATCCAAACTTATTTTATTCTCTTACCCAAAAGAATGGGATCATCCTACAGATCTCTTTGCGCAACTTCCTTTTCTTTTTATCTTCAGTTTAAGGTAAAAAGAACCAGCGATGCCAATGCATTTCGCTGGAGGAAATAGGAGTCTTTTCAATGAGCAAGAAATGAGTAGGTTTGGAGCAACTGAATATCTGCACGAAAAAAAAGTGATCCTTGACCCCCTCTCCCTCACACATATATAAAAATCAATTTGATATGGATCACAGACTTAAATATTAAAGCATAGAAGAATGCATAAAAGAACATTATGTGTATATGAATATATGACCTTGGAATTGGCAAAGTTTCTTAACAGAACAGAAAAAGTACCAATCGTAGTTGAAAAAAAAAAAAGAAATTAAACACACACACCCCTTCCGCTCTGATTTCCAAAGTAAATGTATTCATATATACTTTCATCAGTAGCATCTGAGGGCTTCAGTGGCTCCAAGCCTTGGCCAACACTTGATATTTTAAGGTTCTTAAACTTTACTGTTATTGTTGTTGTTTCCGTTTAATTTTAGCCATTCTGGTTAGTGTGAATCTCACTGTGGTTCTAATTGTACTTTCTTGATAACGAATGAAGGTGGGCACCTTTGGACATTTCCTTTTGTGAAATTTCCACTAAGGTCTTGTATTCATTGAAAAAAAGAGAAAGAAATGAGATGCCAGTTTCTTATTGATTGTGGAGATTTTTGTTTTTGTTTTTGTTTTTTTTTTGGTTTAAACGACGGAAGTTCATTTGCTCACAATTCTGGAGGTTGAAAGTCCAAGATCAACATTGACAGCAGTGTTGGTTTCTTCTGAGGCCTCTCTCTTTGGTTTGCAAATAACCTTCCCCTCCCTGCGTCATCAGGTGATCTGTCCTGTGTGTGTGTCCTAAGCTCCTTTTCTTAGAAGGACACAGTCAGATTGGATGAGGACCGTCCTATGACCTCACTTTATCAGTCCTTTAAAGTCCCTATCTTTGGAGGCATTTTTAAAATCTATATTCTGAACATTATCTATATCTATCTATCTATCATCTATCTATCTATCTGTCTATCTATCTATCTATCTATCTATCTATCTATCTATATCTATATTTATATCTCAAATATATTTTCCCAGTTGGGGTCTTGCCTCACCATCTTAACATAGTCTTTTGATAAAGAGACTTTCCTTATTTTAATGGAGTACAATTAGCCAGTCATTTCCCTTATTGTTAGTGCATTTTGTGGGGGCCTAGCTAAGCAAGCCCAGAATCTGTAGGGCAGGCAATCAGGAAGGTAGGATCATGAGCAGGCTGGCATCCCACAGGCATGGGCTGTAGCTCATCTTCACGCAGCGAGGCAGGCAGGCAGGCAGGATGGGAAGATCCCCAGCAGGCTAGAACAGCACAGCATGAGTAAAGCTTACTGTCCACAGACAGCAGGTAGGAAGGAAGATCCAGAACAGATAGGAGAGCAATTGCAGACCCAGGTGCTGTTTGCAGTCTCTGAGCTCAGGAAAGGCCTAAGCCCTTTATTAAAGGCCTTCCAACAGATTAAATCAGACCCACAAAGATGATGTCCCTTATTTTTTTTTTATAAGATTTTATTTATTTGAGAGAAAGAGAGAGCACGAGCAGAGTAAGGGGCAGATGGAGAAGCAGGCTCCTCGCTGAGCAGGGAACCAGCGTGGGGCTTGACCCCAGGACCCCAAGATCATGACCTGAGCCAAAGGCAGACGCTTAACTGACTGAGCCATCTAAGTGCTCCGAAAATGTCCCTTTTGATTAATTTGAAGTCAACTGATTTTGAATTTGAATCACATTTGCAAACTCCCTTTACAGCAGCACCCAGTTTAGGTCTGTGCATGCTACAAAAGGGCTGTTGCCTCCCTTCCATTTCTCGGCCCTTGCCAGAGAATCTCCCTTGAAACTATGGCTCAGCCGAGTCAAGTTAACCCATCAAATAGTTATCACAGATATTCTCGTATGTTATCTGGTAGAACTGCAATACCCAATATGGGAACCACATGTCCTACTTACATTTAAATTAACTGAAATTAAATAAAATTGAGAACCCAGTTTCTTAGTCACGCTAGTTAAGCTCCAAGTGCTCAATAATCACTTGTGGATGCTGTGTTAGCACAGAGAGAGTATATTTCCATCATCTCAGAAAGTTCTACTGGCTAGTGCTATTTCAGAAACTTTATTGCTTTGACTTGTCTCCCATTTGGAGTTCTTTTTTTTTTTTAAGATTTTATTTATTTGTGAGAGACAGTGTGAACGAGAGCAAGAGCTGGGGGGTGGGGGGCAGAGGGTGAGGGAGAAGCAGGCTCCTTGCTGTGCAGGGAGCCTGAGGCAGGTCTTGATCCCAGAACCGAGAACATGACCTGAGCCGAAGGCAGACACCCAGGCGCCTCTGGAGTTCATTTTTAAATACAAGATGAAGTTGGGAGTCAAGATTTATTTTTTGTCCATGTGGAAATCTAATTCATTGAGCCACCATTATTTATTGAAAAGTCCACCCATTCTAACTACATTTCAGTGGCTGGCACCTTTGTTATAAATTGGGTGACCATGTATGTTAATCTGGATGGTCTGTTTCTTGTTTTATTCTGTTCTGTTTGTCTGTTAGTTTATCCTTATACCAATGCCACCCTATTTTAATTCCTGTCTCTTGATAACAGGTATTGACATTGGTAATGAAAGCTTTGCAATTGGTTTTCTTCTTCAACATTCCATTGGTGATTTTTAATGTTTTGCATTTCTACATGCGTTTTAGAATCAGCTTGTCAATTTGCACAAATAATTTTCTTGGGTATTCACTGCAATTGCTTTAACTCTATAAATTAACTGAAAATAGGCATTTTATTTTGTATTTTAATGCCATCACATACCATCCAGGTTTTTCAGTTATGTTCTTACGCACACACTCCCATTAGCAATACGTGAAGTGTTTATTTCCCTGTGTTCTCATCACCACTGAATATTATCCATCTTTAAAAATATATATTATCTGATATGTAAATGTCTTGCTGTTTGAATTTGAATTTTCCTAATTTCTCAGAAGGCTGAGCATCTTTTAGTATCTTCCTCCATTGGAATTTCCTTTTCTGTGAATTGATTTTTTTTACTTAAAATTATTTGTGCTAACTCAATTGTAGGACTCTTTGTGTATCACGGACAGAGTGAATACTACGCCATGCCACCCAGATGCCCTTTCAGGAAAGAATCACTTATTCTACCATCTGCCTGCAGTGCTGGCTACTAGCAAGTCACAACTGGGCCCTCTTTGGGACTTATCCCTGGCCAGAGGATGCAGCACCATGTAAAGCTGTATTTCATGAATGGTTGATGCTGGAATACAGAGACATAGTTTCCTTATGTGCCTTAAGGCAAGGCAGGCATCTCTGAAGGGCCATCCCGGCTTCAGAGCACCCCCATTGGACTAGCCAAAGTTGCTAGTGCAACTGTACCATCGCTCAACAGCTCCCTCTGCCCAGTCTTGCTTCCCTTGCTCCCCCACACGTATTTTGGTCCAAGAACATTGCCCAGTAAACCTCCTGCTTGCAAATCTCAGAGTCGCAAGAGTCTTTTTCTCCAGAAATTTGACATGCGACAGTTCATTGAGGAAGTGGTCCTAGGTAGCACAATCTAAAATGGTATTTTGAAGATGGATCATCTCTAGGCTGGCTGGCAATACAGATTCCAATGGTGGTAAGTGGACTATGGAAAGCCCCTGGCATGTTGTGGTTGTATAATTGTTAAAATTTACACCGGTGGTAAACTCTTGTGGGATATTGGTGGAGTGGAATGCACCAGCAGGTACAACGTCTCGGGCATTTGGGATTTTCGAGGAAGTAGTAATTTTAAGGATTTGGGATTGGATGGCTGTTAGGGGCCACTGCACTGGATCAAGTCGATGCAATGCTGAAAGAGATGAATCTGTGTCAGATGGTGTCATTGGCAGCGTCGAAAGAGGATGCCCTTCTACAGCCATGGGGCAGAAAAAATGGGCGATCGGGCCCTGAACTTAATTACTAGAGTAGCAAAGCTCTACAGGAAGTTGAATTCTCGAAGGGAAGTGTCAGAACAACACAGGTCAGAGATCCATAAGAATTTTTAGGAGGTGAGGTTGAAACTATCATATATTTAAACATCTATGAAGGAATATCAGTTTTAGCTCTCCCATTTAATCTTTTTGACCCAATAGACATAGGTATCACAGGTATGGAAATTAAGATAATTTGACTATATTACTCTAAAATTATTTACATCTTGTCATTTGTAATTGGAATGGCCATTCCACTTTGGTTTTCTCTTATCATTGTCCCTCATTTCTTTGAGCTTTTAAAATGATCTGGAAAGTTTATGATTCCATTATGTGCTTTTTGAGCACACATTGAGGAATACCTGGAGGATAAAGATTCAGGAAAATCTTTCAAAGGGGTCACAGTTAAAAAAAAAAAGTTTTGTAGTCAGAGAAAACATAGCTCCCTGATGTTTTTCAATACTAAATAATCAACTCACAATAATGGAAAACCTGAAAAACAAGAAAATTCACTTGAAGGACAAGTGCATGTGGACAAAAAGAAAGAACAGGATGGGATTAAGAAAAGGAAATTAATATTAAATCAAGAGTAAAATGACAGTGTGTAGTCAGCAGGGTCCTGGAGTTTTGTTACTAAGGCTGTTTCACAGGACATAAGCCTAAATTGAAATGAACAATTTTCTAAAAGTCAATATTGACAGAATAATAGAGAAGATTGCATTTACTTGCCTCATGAGTCCAATGCAAGACCTTTTTGTAATCATACAAGTCAAAAAGATATTGCTTCTTGGTTTTTCACTGCCCTACTGTTTTTAAATTAAACCAGAAATACAGAAATGCCAATAAAAATTAATATTGAGAATCCTTCACAGAATTCTATTTTTCTAAATGTTAAACTTTCAGAAGATGGATGACGAGAAATCCCTAGAACATTGACTATGCTAGGACAGAAAGATCATCTGAGAACATAGTTTTCTTATTATTTGGTAGGAGAACTTCAGGGTGAGCTGTGCACCATATACGGAACATATTCTTGCCTATGAAAACCAGATAAAACTATATTCAAATATTCACTAGGCTTTTTATTTTAAAGAAAAGCAAAAATGATGATATCTAATATTATCTTATGTAACCACATTGTAGGAGTAAAAATTCCAATATCAATGAGCATTGTGCTATATTAAAATGTATTTGAAAGAGTCCAAGTTGTCATCATTTTTCATTCTATTAATGTGCATTTTTCAGTGACTCCATTGAATATTAGAAGCCTCTGCATAGAGTGATAGCAGGTGGAAAATACGATTCTCCACTTGCAATTTAAAATGATCTTGACTCCAAAAGTGTCGATTATTCTATACAGAATTTCCATAGAGTAACTGTAACAGCATTTTAGCTAATTTTATTCTGTCTGGCTTTGAAAAATAAATGTAAATTAAAATCAGGACATAGGTTCAGGAGCTGGCTTTGTTAATGTTTTCAGTCTCTTTGTCGAGGCCAGCGCATCATTGCGGTTCCCCAGGGCGCTGTACTTACTGTAACATTAGGGCCCTGGGAGAAGTTCAGAGCTTCTTTCATTAAGTCTCCTACCCCTTCCTTTCCTCACTCCCTCCTCACTGTAACTTCTGATGCTCAAAGTCCTGGGAAAATTATATGAGAATGAAGGCACGTAGGAGTTGCCAACTGAGCTTTCCATTTGGCACCGTCTTGCGTGGCATTTTTTCAACATTTTGTGAAAAATAAATGGGTCAATTAACTACATCTCTGTGAGTATTATGAATCTGATATGCTCTTTTTCTTAAAAAAAAAAAGGAAATGCTAACTGATCTTTTCAGGCTGTAATACAGACTCCTATTAAGATAATTTATCTTGGAATGATCCTTCAACAGGATTCTCGTGAGTGGGGTGGGGGTGGCGGTAGACATTTGGGGCACATCCTTCTCTCAGGAAGTTTCCAGTCTCAAGGGAGCAGCTAAATAAATTTACAGTGAACTAAACAAGTGTAGATGAATGAAACTATTAGAAGGTAATTAGCCCCGTCAAACCTTAGCATGAATCAGAATCACTTGGAAGGCTTGTTAAAACACAGATGACTGGGTCCACCCCACTATTTCTGGCTTAATAATCCTGGGTGGAGTCTGAGAATTTGCATTTCTAACAACTTCCCACTTAATGTTGATATTGCTGGTCTGGTGAACACCCTGATTACAGACAGGGACATTCCAAGAACACGTTTAATAAAACTGGTTCTGTTGTATTTATTTTAAGTGTTGCTGAGTAAGTTTGGATATTTTTTGGTACATTAAATATCTCTTCTTTGTATGACCTCATGGAACATATTTCATTCTGGCCTCTGCTGTACTACCTCTGAAGTCATGTTTGTTTTTATTTTTAGCCAAATTGAATAACTTTTTTCCCTTTTGAGCTGATCAGTAGAAAACTTAGAGCCAAATTCATGACTCCCACCTTTTGAGTGCACAGGTCTTAGATTTACACTAAGCATTTTCTTCCTAACTTCGCATCGGGCTTCAACTTGCTTTTCTGATGTACATTCTCCCCGACTTCCTCATTGTCTCCCTTGTTTTGTGAATATATGTGTGTGTATATATATATTATATGAATTTTATATATAAGATATACTCTCTCTCTCTCTCTCTCTCTATATATATATACATAAAGGTTTTTTTATCTGCCTAATGTTTGTTTCTAAGTGTGAGTTCAAGGCTGTTTTCTCCCTCCTCCCCCATAAATTCATCTTCAAGAATGAAGAATGCTGGAATGGGTCAGGGAAGAAGGCACCACCATGATCTTAGAATTACATTCTATGTACTCTTTTTGTGCTCTGGCTTCTTTTACATAGCATACTTAAATAGAGATTTATCCATGATGTTGTATATTTCATTAATTTCTTTTTATTACTGCATGATATTCCATTGTATAAATATACATACTCCAATTTGTTTATCCATTCACCTGATAATTGGACATCTCGGTTGTTTCCAGGTTTGGCTATTACAGATAAAGTTTCTATGAACATTTATGTACAAGTCCTCATATGAACGAGTAAATGCTTTCACTGCTCTTGGGTAATTGTGAATATAGCCACTCCAGCTTTCTTTTGGGTAGTGTTAGCACGGTCTATGTTTTCCCACCAATTTACTTTTAACCTATTTGTGTCTTTATATTTAAGTGTGTTTTTTGTAGGTAGAATACAGTGGGATCTTGCTTTTCATCCAATCTAACAACCTCTGCCTTTTCATGGGGTGTTTAGACTCTTTACACTTAATGTGATTATTAACATGTTCAGATTTACATTTATTGTCTTATTATTTGTTTTCCATTTGTCTCCTTTGTTTTTTGTTCCTCTTTTTCTGCTTTCCTTCAGATTGATTAAAACATTTATTTAAGTATGTTGACACCCAATGTTACATTAGTTCCAGGTGTACAACATAGTGATTCAACATTATGCTATACATTATGCTTTGCTTGCCACAAGTGTACCTACGGTCTGACGCTATACAGTGCTATTATAATATCATTGATGATATTCCCTATGCTGTACCTTTCATCCCCGTGATTTATTCACTCCATAACTGGAAGCCTGCACCTCCCACTCCCCTTCACCCATTTTGCTCATCCCCCCACCCCCACCCCTCTGGCAACCACCAGTTTGTTCCCTGTATTTATGGATCTGTTTCTGCTCTTGTTTATTTGTTTGTTTATTTGTTTTGCTTTTTTAGATGCCACATATAAGTGGAATCACATAGCATTGTCTTCATCTGACTTATTTCACTTAGCATAATACCCTTTAGGTCCTTGATTGATTATTTTTTATAATTTCATTTCAATTCCTTTGTTGGTTTCTTGGCTGTTAACTATTCGTTTTGCTCTTTTATTGTTTTAATGTAGAGAACACATTTTGAATCTGTCACAGTCTACCTTCATTTGATATTACACTACTTCACATAACGTATGAGAACCTTAACCAGTAAATTACCATTTCTCCCCTCCTGGGCTTTGTGCTTTTGTTATCATTCACTTTACCTCTACCTGTGTTGTAAACCCCACTACATCATTCTACAATATTTTTACCTTTGTTTAAGCAGCCAATTTTTAAAAGATTCAAATAACAAAAATATTTCATATATTTACCCAAGGAGCTACCGTGCTGGTGCGCCCCATTCCTTTATGTAGGTCTAGATTTTCATCTATAGAATTTTCTTTTTGCCTGATCAACTTCCTTTAACCTTTCTTGTAAAAGAAGCCTTCTGGTGATGAATTCTTTCAGAATTTCTATGTCTGAAAAGGTCTTTATTTTACCTTCATTTTTGAATTCTGTTTTTGCTGAGTAGAGAATTCTAGGGTGACAGTTTACTTCTTTCCACACTCTAAAGATGTCAATCCACTGTCCTTTTGCTTTATTTCTGATTAGAAATCCGCCGTCATCTTTGTCTTTGTTCCTTTGTAGGTAATATATCTTTTTTCTCTGACTGCTTTTAAGATTTTCTCTTTAGGACTGGTTTTGAGAATTGGATCACGGTGTGCCTTTGCGTGGTTTTCTTCATGTTTCTGTGCTTGAGGTTCATTGATCTTCTTGGATCTTTGGGATTTTAATTTTTACCAAATTTGGAGCTTTGGGGGCCATTATTTCTTCAGATTTTAGTTTTCTATCCACATCTATCTTTTCTTTTGTATAAGTACACCAATTACATGCACATTAGGTGTGTGAAGTTGCCCTACAGCTCCCTAGTGACCTGTCCATTCCATTTTTATTCCTTTCTGTGTTTTAGTGTCTGTGTTACAGAGAATTCCTTATACCACATCTTCAGGTTCACTAATCATTTATTCTGCAATATCAAATTGACCATTCATACCATCCAGTGTACTTTTCACATCACACATTGTGGATTTTATCTCTATAATTTTGATTTAGGTCTTCATTTTTTAAAACATCTTCAATGACTCCACTTAACATATTTAATCTTTCCTGTGCCTTTTTTTTTAAACATATAAAATAGAGTTATATTAACTGCTTTAATGTCATTGTCTGCCACATCTGTGCCCGTTCTGGGTCTGTTTTGGTTGATACATTATTCTCTTCATTATGAGTTCTTTTTTCCTGCTTCACTACTTGCCTTGTAATCTTTAATAAGATGTCAGACGTTGTGAATTTCACCTTGTTGGATGCTGGGTATTTCTGTATTTTTATAAATATTCTTGATCTTGCTGTGGGAGGATGTTACTTGGAAACCGTGTAATCATTTTGGGTCTTGCTTTTAAGACCCGTATGTCAGGAATGGAGCAGCATTTAGTCTAAGACTAATTATTCTCCACTACTGAGGAAAAATTCTTCTAATGACTCTACTCAGTACTCCATGAATTATGAAGATTACCACTCCAGCTTGTAAGAACAGGCACTATTAATGGTCCTGTGTTATCACCAAGTGCTGTTCCCACTGGTCCTTTTGGGTGGTCTTCTCTTGGCTTCGGGTAGTTTTCTCACATGCCTATGCAGCTGGGTACTCTGTTGCAAACCTGAGGGGGACCCTTTATAAACCTGCAGAAGTTTTTCTGTGTAGCTCTCTTCTCTCCAGTGCTCGGTTTTGTTAATTCCATTATTTACTTTTCCAGAGCCTGCTAACAATATCGATTCAACTCAGGTAATTTGATGCATTCTATCTGGGTTTGCCTTCAATACACTGTGGCCCAGAAACTCTCTCAAAGCTTTAAACTAGGGCAATAGTAGACTTCTGTCTCTGGGAGAGCATATCCTTTATAGCCAGACATCCAAGGACTTAAAATCTACTCTTTTGTATGTTTCGTCTAGTATTTTATTCGTATCAGATGGGACAGTAAATTTAGTCCTTGTTACTGCGTCTTGGTTAGAAAAAGCTCCCTGTCATCCTTTCTTTGGAATCCTTTCTTCCTTTCTTCCTCGAGTGCATGGATGGTCAGCACATTATACCTTTGCTCTTGTCTCTGGAGGGAATAGATATTTCCCTTTTTGTCTTTGGCCTTGGATTAATCCTCCCTTAACTCTACTTACCATCAACTGGAAAGATGCTGTGGCCCAAGATTAATAAGTAAGATTACCTGGGAGTGAGGGGCCCTGGAGACCAGCTCGTCTCCTCTAAAATGTGGCCTTCACACAGAAGCACAAAGGCCAGCATTGTGTTTCAATTTAGCTCAGGAAGGACCAGGGTCCTCACACTGATCTTCCTCTCATGACACCAACAGTTGGCTGAGGATTTGGATATTCAGAATTACAGTCATGTATCTTTTCATCTTCTAAGACTAATGTGGTCAATCTATTTCAGAATAAAGTAGGAAGAAAGAATTTGCACTTAAATGCCAAAATTATATTTCTAATAAATTATACTGTGTTGTATGTGATTCTGTTAAAGTTAATTGTGTATAGTTCTCTCCCCCAGTGTATATTCAGTTTTTCTCAGTTAATCTTTATTATTTTTAGAGTTTTAATTAATAATCCCCTCAATACCTGCTTATCTGTAAGTACTTGAACTTGGTGGGCCCAGGTGATAAATTATAGTTCAAATGAACAGAATGTGCGAACAAGGTAAGCAACCCCCTTACAAGTGACTGGAGCCAGAAACATTCCTTTCTGCACATGTCATAATCCACACTAGTAAATCTGAATGTGCAGATAGTTGTCATGGAAGTTGAGCTCTCAAAAATTTAACAAATATCAAAATTTTATATTTAAAATTCTAGTCTTGCTCATGGGAGTAATTAGCCTTTACCCAGATAGAGACTATCAAGCGATTTTTCTTCATATACTTACTCTTATCATTTATGGCAAGAATATTTTACTGTATTGGAAAATGTCCTAATGGGAAAAAGGTTAACTTTTTTATGAGACTATGACTTTTAGGGTCAAATGACTGATAATATTCAGTCTTGCTTTCAAAAATAATAACTAAAAATCAGTTGAGAAAAGTGTTCCTTAGAAAACAGACTGATAACAGGTTTTAAAATACTTAGATTGAATCACCGGAAGGAAGTGATTGAAAATGCTTCTTCCCCCATTGCCTTTCCTTGGCAACAGAGCTAATCAAGTCATTAGCCTACAACTGCTCTACTGGGAGGAATCATCTTCCAGTCAGGAGGTCTTAGGAAGGTGATATGGTGCAGCTAAGAGCACTCCAGAAATTTTTGCATCTCAGCCCAGATCAGCCATGAAAAGATGTGAGTTTTAAGAGATCACGGGCCAAATTTACAATTTCCTATTTGTTAACATTCCTGCCAAAGAGTACATTTTTCATTCACTAAACAGATATGTTACGAGCGCCTACCCGTTATCATGTACCATGAACCAAAAGAAGAAACAGCAAAGGTGAATGAATGTGAGCTTTGCTTTAAGACGCTTAAGTTGAGGGCCATCGCAGTCATTCACAAGACATATCCACTATACCTCATGTTTCTCCTGTTTGATAAAGGGCATCGATGGAAAGGAGAAAGCTATAGCTTTTATGATCCTAACTCTGTTTAATTAAGACGGATTTGTTTACCTTTTGTGCTTTAATGCATTTGTCCTTTTCTACTAATTAACAGCCTCTCCAGAGACAGGATTTGTGTCTAAGATTACTTTTCCATGGTCCTTCACTCTTTTCCCTCTCCCCACTGGAACCGTAAGATAGGAGATAGCACGCACAATACCCAGCAACTGTTTCATGAGTTTAAATGATTCGAGCTCCTATGAGTCTCCACGTATTGAGCGTGAACCTAAAATCATCAGGAGTCAATAATGAAATCTAAGTGTTGATCTGGGATCAAAGAATTGCAATTTGGGGTACACAAATGTCGGCAGCAAACCAACTAGTGTCCTATTAGGGAGTAAAAGTCAGGGGTTTATAAAGCAAAAAGGGAATACTTGTATACATTGTTTACAAAGAATTTCTGATTGGGTGTTGGCAGCAGAAAGTGAATCTTGACTGAATATAACTGGTTGCTAAGGTTATCACTAAGCAAAGTCTGCTACCGTAGCACATTGCAGGTGTTTGAGCTGAGTCCTTGGAGTATTTGTGGTTTGGCCCACCTCAAAAGTTCATGGTTCCTCCCGTGAGGACATGCATAAGGTCCACCTCTTCAATGGCCTCCTGGCTGCATTTGAAAGCCCCTTGACATAAGTCACCCCATTTCATTTCCCCTTTCACAGAGGTAACATCAGGCACCTGCTACTTTTGAGAGATTTTATATGATCCTTATCTGACTTAGAATTGTGTAGTCTTGGAGCTGGAAGGGAAAACAAAACAAAACAAAACAACTACAGGGGTAGAAAATAGATCAGTAATTGCCAGAAGCCAAGAGTGGGAGAAGCAGTACTGACCATGAAGGGGCAAGAGGGAATTTGGGGAGCGATAGAAACGTTCTGTATTTTAGTATAACGGTAGTTAACTATATGCACTTGTCAAAACGTATAGAACTGTACACTAAAAGGGTGAATTGTATTCTATGTAAATTAGACCACAGTAAACCTGGGGTGGGGGAGGATGAGTTCTAGGGCATGGCCAGTGTCCTTTAGGACTTATTACTTTGAGTCTGTATGTGCTTAAAGGTGTAAACTCACACCGGGATGCAGTCCTTGGGGTAATATGTATTTCTACTAAAGGCAAGGGGTTAATGGGATGAATTGTAGCTATGACTTGAATTCTGGATGGGAACTATTATTTCCTAATGTTCTAACTAGAATTCTCAAATTATTAGAAAGTCAGCAAAATAGAGTGAATAAGGGTCTGGCTTCTGGAACCAGACTGCCTGGGTAGGAATCCTAGCCGCATCCATCACTAACTGTGTGACCTTTGACAATATACCTATTAGAAAACGACATAGTAGTTTGTACCCAGCTGTATCAGGCAGCCAATAAAAGGATAGGTAATTTCCTAATTAAGGTGGTGAAAGAAAACCATACTGTGGGGCGCCTGGGTAGCTCAGTTGGTTAAGTGTCTGACTTCAGCTCAGGTCGTGATCCCAGAGTCCTGGGATTGAGTCTTGTGTCAGGCTCCATGCTCTGCAGGGAGTCTGTTTCTCCCTCTGCCCCTCCCCCCACTTGTGTGCCTACTCTCTCTCTCTCAAATAAATAAATAAAATCTTTAAAAAAATAAAACCATTAAAAAAAAATCATAGTGCTTAAAGTAAAAAAACAAAAAATACCACTAATCAAGCTGACTACGTGCTAGGTACCCTTTTAAGCATTTTACATGTTGAAATTATTGAATTCTCACAACAACCCTACGATAGGTACCATTATCATCCCTTCTACAAATGAGGAAGCTGAAGTGTGGCACGAAGAGGCACACTGCCAAAGTCACACAGGGACTGATGCGGCTGGGGTTCAAACACAAGCAGTCTGGTTCCAGAAGCCAGGCTCTTACCCACTCCACTCTACTGCCTTTCTAATAATTAGAGAATATTAGTTACAACATGAGAAAATAAATTGTTCTCATCTAGAACTCAAGTCAAGTCTAATTTCAGGGTTCACTTGTAATAAACGAAGGGCAATGTTCTCCTCACCCACATCCAAAGAGTGGATTAATCAAGCGGTGTTCACGTCGTTCATTTCCAGTCACGTTAGTCAAAAGGCACAGGACTCCATTTTTGACAGGGAAGTGAAAGATAAGACAATATTTTGGAAAAAGAGAAAGCAATTTGTTTGTGGGAAGGTCAAAAGGCAGGCTATGTCGCAATTTATTATGAGTGTCAGCTATCTGTAGAACTGCTCTCCTCCCCCCAAACTGGCTTATTACACGACTTCTTCATAGCTGCAATTCATCGCATTAGCCCTACATGTGCTGATACTACATCACATTTTAAAACTGCAACCCAGTAGCAAAAGCCACCACTCTACCACACGCACAAAGTCCTCAGCTATATGTTCCTCTCCTTGGGTTTTATGTAAGTGAAAATCTGTAGGAAATAAATCCATTTGGATATTGTTACTTATTTATACTCTCCTTTGTTCAAAAAAAAAAAAAAGATACGGGATATGGCATTTGTTCCGCAAAGTCCATACACACACATTTAAAAATCTATATTTCTATAATTTTGTAAAAGATGATGTACTGACCAAATAAATACGCTACATATTAGAACTCATATTGGACATTGCACTCATCCTCAAGCTACCATCTCTTTCCATTTTTCTTTGTCAAAGAGTTCTGGAAATGTTACGCTAAAAATAACACTTTTAATGTGAGTAACAGGTTAACAAAATGAAAGTTGCTATAGAAACAGAATGCACACTTCAGAAACTGGAACTACGAGGAGAAATGATAGCTACTGGCTGCCGTGAGTTGGCAAGAGCTTATCAACATATATCCTGTAGTCTGTTTCAGATAGCTTGGTAGCTGCTAATAGCAATACTTCCCAATATTTTCCTGAGTTTTACGAATGTATGCAATCAAGGATGCTCAGCCAAGAGTCAGGAAGGGGGAAAAAACAAAAAAGATGGCTACTTCATGGATTCCTGCGCCGCTCAGCACAAGCAAAAGTGGGTCTATTAGGGCAGGGCGCTCGTGTCTCCTTAATGCCGTGATTTATTTTGCTGTCTTAACCATCAGTATCTGCAAGGTTGTCTGAATTACTCATGTCAACAGTGGGGAGTTCTTGAATCTCTGAGAAAGATCATGTACATGGGGTTTGGGGTGCTTGGTTTGCTCCCAGTACTAAGTCAGCAGTGTCCTTGAACGAAGATTTAATAATTGGTTTAATAGCCGTCTCCTGGTTAACTGCATGATTAAGGACTATTTTATTTATTATTGCCCTCCAACTGCAACTTCTGACTGAATGTTGCCATGATTTGACCATATTTTATTAAAGAGGAACAAACAGCAATTTCTTCCATCGTGCACCACTCTGCTTTTATAGCCTTCATTTCTCATGCCATAAATCCAGACACTTTACCACCATTAAGAATAGGTAAGGAGCCTTGGCTCCGTAACATCCTCTCTCCAGAGTTCAGCCCACGCCATAAAACAAGAGCCGCCACAGAAAACACTCGCGCAGGCTCGGCTCGTGGAAAGCCAAAACGCCCCGTGGGAAAGAAGTTCTTTCTGGTGGGAACGTCCTAGGCTGTGTGTGCTGTGTTCAAGGTTTTGCTACCTGTGAGCCGGGTGGCTGTTGCTTCCCTCCCCTTCACCTCCTTCCCAGGATAATTTGCTGTCTCTCCCAGCGTATTAATAATGGAGCCCCTGGGGGCGCCTGGGTGGCACAGCGGTTAAGCGTCTGCCTTCGGCTCAGGGCGTGATCCCGGTGTTATGGGATCGAGCCCCACATCAGGCTCCTCCGCTATGAGCCTGCTTCTTCCTCTCCCACTCCCCCCTGCTTGTGTTCCCTCTCTCACTGGCTGTCTCTATCTCTGTCAAATAAATAAAATCTTTAAAAAAAAAAAAATAATGGAGCCCCTGGTAGATGCACGAGGCCGTCGATGGGATGACTGTTACTGCAGTTGCTGGGACCCAGCTGGATTCTGCACTGAGATGATGCAAGGCTTTATCTAGGCGGGTTTTCCCCTCCCCTCATGCATCTGGAAAGCTCTCCTCCGAGGAATTTTGAGAGGCTTGTGAGGAGCGCTGCTCCGGAGTTCAGTGAAGTTGCCCTGGGACACCCTTATTCTCATGTGGTCTCCCCAGAACCTGGCTCCTCCTATGCGAGAGAGGAGGGCTGGTAACAGAGCTCTTTGGGTTACAGACAGAGGAACAGTGAAGAGGCGCAGACTTAGCTGCCTTCCTACCTGAGGCTGCATTTCCTCCTGGACATGAGAATGGCTCTCTGCAGAACATGGAACCAAGATAGATCAGGGCGATTTTCTGACGTTATGGCATTCTGGACGTAAAACAGTACAAATGGCCTTTCTTTCTTCCCTTGACCCCAAAGAGCAGTCCTGACAATAAGAAAGGATCGTGTTCAGAAGCAACAGTACCTGACGAAGACTGTGCCATATTAGAGCACAGGCACTGTTAATGAGTCTTGACCATATCCTGGGCATGTGCCTTATCTCACGCTTTAGCTCATTCCCACGTTACAACAGCCCTGCGAAGTAAGAATTATTCTTACAATGGTTAATCAATTCTCTTTTTCAGCCCAGTTCTTTTGAATGCTGGTTCTCTTTCTCATTGAACACAGAAAGAAGTCAGAATGACTGAATTCCCTTACTCCTTCTGTCATTTTTTTAATGCTACATCTTCCTCGGGTAGAGACCCTAGTCTTTTCTTCTTCACAATGTTGGTCTCGAAATGATCATTTTAAACCTTTTTTTTTATGGCATTCATCTTTTGATTTAATTTAGGAATCAGTATGGCCCTGTGTGGATGGACGTCAGTAAACTATCCATAAAGAGCCGGCTAGTAAATATGGTAGGTTTTGCAGGCTGTATGCTGTGTCTCAGTGACTCAACCCTTCTGTTGTAGTATGCAAAAGCAGCAGAGATAATACAAAAAGGAATGGGCGTGGCTGTATTCTGATAAAACTTAATTTACAGAAACAAGAGGCCTGCCCATAAGCCTCAGTGTGTTGACCCCTGGATTAAAAATAAAAATAAAAATAAAATAAAATAGATAAAAATAGAAATAGAAATAAAATGTAGCAGGAGATGGGGGCAAGGCAAAGGCACAGCCCTCAATTAATTAATTTCTAGGACCACGTCATTAGCAGTGTGGCCTTGGGCAAGTTAACTTTATTTCATTTAGGCTTAGCTCCCTTATCTGTAAAAACCAGGGTGATAGGTCCCCCCCTGGGATTATTGTGAGGATTAAAAGAGAGAAACATGCACTCCTGGGCTGCTCTTGTCTTTCAGTTTGGTTACCACTGTTTGGCTGTTTCCAATATTGCAGGCACTTGCTTAAATGCTGATGATACAACCCTAAGACAAGGCCCTTGTTTCCTGCACCACCTCCCAAGAATCCAGGGAACGTTCATTCTGCCTCAGAGGATAAAGGAAGGTTCCAGATGGGTGGTATTCAAGGTCAGCCTTGAAGGGTGAGCAGAATATTTCAGGTTTAGAAGCAAGAGAAGGACGTTCCAAGTAGAGATAACAGTGGGAGCAAAAAGGTAAAAGCTTTGTAGAAATGTATAGTATTTCAGAGAACTGTGAAAAACAGTCCAGTATAGAGAACAATGAGGATGCATAGTGAGGTACATACTAATAGAACCTACCTGATATCCATTCCCCCTTCTTGCTTACTCATAGGTCCATTATTTTGTCCAGGGCAGAAAATGCACTCTCCTAAAAATACTCAATCCCCCAGTCTCCCTGGTTAGCTAGAGTTCTAGCAAATGAGATGTAAGTAGAGGTATCTGGGAAGAGTTTCGTTTTCTGAATAAATAGGAAACAACTATACAAGGAGAAGGGTTTTTTTTTTTTTCTGATCTAGAAAGTGGATGTAACACTTGGAGATTCAGCAACCCTTTTGTAGTTATGAAACCAAAAGCTACACTTGAAAAGTGATGAGGCAGAAAGACAAAAGGAGCCCGCCTGTGTTCTCTGTGGCATTGTTGAGCCAGCCTTAATGACCTATTTCCAGACTTCTGTTATATGAGGAAAAAGGGAGTCCCATTATTTAAGCCACTCTGTGTTGTGTTTTCCATTGTTCACAAATGAACAAAAGACTAACTGATACACGGTGGCTTCAGAAGAGTTAAGATAAATGCTGCATAGGTAGATTAGGTCAAGGCCAAATGTTATCCTATGGAGGTTAGACCATCTTGTAGACAAGTGAGAAACAGTAAAGACTTGTAAGCAAAGGAGAAATCTAAAATAACTTACTCAAATGTAGACCATTAAGATCTAAGTATATGCCAGGTACTGTGGGGAACTGCACAGATAAAGAACAAAACCAAAACAAGGAGACATACTACCAAATACAACATCTATAAATGCTGATGCCTTATGAAAGAAACTCATGTTTTTGCTCAAGAATAATGAGTGGCCTATGTTAGATATGTAGGAAGACCGCTTGCGTAACAACAGAGCTCAGACCTATAAGATGAGAAGTCAGTCACGCAAATAATGGATGAAAACAGCATTCTACACAGAAGGGCCAGCATCCTCAAAGGGCTGAAGCCTTTGGGGGGGGAAAGAATCTAGCCGCTCCTAGGAACTTTTAAGAAATTCAGTGTGGCTGGAGCTCATTACCCAAACTGGGAGTCGATGGTCTGAGATGGTTTGAGATGGTTCAAGATAGGCAGGGCCTTGTAGGTTATGGCAACGAGTCTTAAATGAGCAGGAAGGCACTGACGAGTTTGAAGCAAGTGAGATGATCCAAGTCATGTTTTAAAAGAATGTTCTTGAATGTTCTTGATATGGTGTAGAAAATGGATTAGAAATGAGCAAGAGTGGGATGGTATAGTCCAGATGGCATTGTGGCAGTGGTCGAGGTGAAAGGTTATGGCGGGATGGTGATGGCATAGTCTCAAGGTGGTAACTACGAAGATGGAGACATGTAAGCACTTGAGGTACTTGACTTGCTGTATGGATTGGATGTAGGAGGTTAGGGAAAAGGAGGAATCAAGGGTGACTGTCTCTGAACTGAGCTTGCAGGTGGACAGCAATACCACTTACTGAGATGGGGAAGACTACGGTCAGGGGGGATACATTCTGAATGGGAAATTAACTGTCCTGTTGCTGACATGTTAAATTTGAGATGCCTATGAGACATCCCAGTGGGAAACCTCAGATATGTGGGATGTGTAAGTCAGATTCAGAGAGAATGCCTCTGGTTGGAGATCATCTTTTGACCCATTAGCAAAATTATGATATTTTAATCCAAGAGAATGGACAAGCTCCCCTTGGAATATTGTACAGAGAAAGAAAAGACCTGAGGTCTGTTTGGGGAAGGTAGGAGAAGGGGTTGGAGAGAAGAGAGACTTGGGAACAGGGAAATCAGCTCAGAAATTACTGGATTTGTTTTTGAGTGAGAAGTAAGGGAGGTCCGAACAAGAGCAGGAGCAACGGAAATGGAGAAAAAGGAATGAATTTAAGAGATAGTCCACAGAACTTGGAGGTTGATTGGATTGCAAAGGCAAGAAAGCTGAAGTCAAAGGCAGTTCCTCCTTGCTTGACTGACAGTATCCTGCCGCTCTCAATCAGTATGTGAGACACAGAAGGCAAAGGGAGCTCCAGGGTGAGATAACAAGTTTGATTTGGGTGACACAAGGGTGAACGTCAGATAGGCTTAATGCCTGGGACTGCTGGGTGCTGCTTTTTAAAAATTGCCCTCTCTTCGCCTAAACTGGAAGCAAATGCTCAGGAATGGTCTGTGGTTGTGGTGAAGCTGGTGGAAGGTAGGCAGTTTCCAGAATAACCATGTGAGTTGTGGAGGACTGTTAGAAGGTTTTGAAGCTCGGTGAGAATAGCAAGGGGAAATTCATGTGCCTAGTACAATACTTGGTCCGTGTTGGTTGCATCCTCCACAGCTGACTGTACCTTTGCCTGGAGGTATATTGTGGACCTTCTACTTCACTTAACCATCTCCACAGAAACTTTACACTTCTAGAGGTGTCTTTTGTTGTCCTTCTGTGGATCATATCACTGATTCACTGTTAAATGGAATTGCTGCCAAGCCCTTGGGTTCTGACAGCTAAGTTGATTAGGAGAACTACAGAAACAACGAAGGTGTTAATGCTATGTTAGCAACAAGGGGGCCATCTTGCTTAGGAAGGAAGGAAGGAAGAAAGGAAGAGAGAAGAAAAGAAAGAAAGGAAGGAGAAAGAGTGGCTAAGAATAAAGGAAGAAGTATTTCAGTGAAGTATGTCAATTGTCTCCTTGATTCCCCACAGCTTGGCACCCTGGGCTGAATACTGGAAGTGGTCACAGGTATAATTTCTTGGTTGCTTCTGTTGCTTCAAGCCAAAGGGTGAGAGATACCTGAGGTATTATAGCAGAAAATGAAATCACAAAACGCAGTCTGGGTAATAACGGAAAGTGAGAGCAAGGTTGTTTCTTGCAGATGGCATTTTAATGTGGAAGAAGGAGGTAGGGGATTAGTAAAGTTAATCAGAGATAATCCTTTTTTTTAAAGATTTTATTTATTATTTGTTGGAGACAGAAAGAGAGAGCACACAAGCAGGAGGAGCGGCAGGCAGAGGGAGAAGCAGGCGCCCCGCTGGGCAGGGACACCCCCCCCACGCAGGACTCGATCCCAGGACCCCGGGCTCATGACCTGAGCCGAAGGCAGACGTTTCACCGACTGAGCCACCCAGGCGTCCCCAGAGAAAATCCTTTGCCTTTTATTTTACATTTTGTCAGAGGCAGCAGATTTTCAGAACAGTAAGAATTTACAAAATAAGAGGTTATAAATGTGGGAGGAAGTGGAGGTAATGATGATAAAATGAAGTCCAGTTCTATCTTTACTGACCTGACTGGAAAAAGTGGATAAGGAATACCTGGGTCCGCATTAGAGTTTTAATTATAAATAATTATGCTTTAAATTTTGTGTACTAAATCTTTTCCTTTCCTGCCAGCTCTGACCTTGGAGCTCTGCTATTTGTGCAAACTAATTGGGGTTTTAAAAATGTGTTCTGAGACAGGCACTCAAAAATAATTTTCTCATTGGATCTGGCACTCTTCGAGTAGAAATCACAAGGGTTTCAATGAAGTATAAAACATCCATTGATTAAAGTGTACAAGAAGCAATTTCTTCTTGGAACTTCTGCTTGAAAGAGAAACGTTTGGTTGCATACAGGTTAGCCAGGAGGTGCTTGTTTAAATATGATTGAGAAAGAGATACCTCCACAAGTCATCATTTTCGAGATAACCCATGGTTACCGCATGTGAAATGGCGCTGTGACAGTGCCACTACGGTGGTAAATAATTGACTTTGTAATTATAGATACGATTTTGCAAGAAGGGGGTGGTTGGCCTCTCCAAAGTGCCAAGTCTTGGGGCTGGCAGAAGGGAACACTTGTATATGTTTTCAGTGATCTCAGAGGTAGGAAATAAGGAAGGATTTGACAAATCTACTCTCCCCGAAAACTTTAGTGAAAGATGAGGAAATACTATAAAAGTTTTCTTTTGGGGACACCTGGGTGGCTCAGTCGGTGAAGCAGCTGCCTTGGACTCAGGTCATGATCCCGGGGGTCCTGGGATCGAGTCCCACATGGGGCTTCTTGCTCAGCGGGGAGTCTGCTGCTCTCTTTCCCTCTGCGGTCCCCCTTCTTGTGTGCTGTGCTCTCTCTCCTTCTCTCTTGCTCTCTGTCAAATAAATAAATAAAATCTTTAAAAAAAAAAAAGGATTTTTTTGAACAAAATACCACAGACTGGTGGGGCTTTAGGCCAGAAATTGACATTCTCATGGTTCTGGAGCCTGGGAGTTCAAGATCAAGGTTCTGGCTGATTTGGTTTTTGGTGAGAGCGCTCTTCCTGGGCTGCTGACAGCCACCTTCTATGTCCTCGCATGGTCTTTCCTCAGTGCATTCCTGCAGGGGAGTGGGGGCAGGAAAGGGAGCACAAGCTCTCTGGGGTGTTCTTATAAAGATACTAATCTTATCCAATTAGGCACCTACCTCTATTACCGCATTTACTGCTTTTTAAGATTGTATTTATTTGAGAGAGAGCAGAGCTAGAGAGCACAAGCAGGGGGAGCAGCAGGCAGAGGGAGAAGCAGGCTCCCTGCTGGGCAAGAAGCCCAATGTGGGGCTCGATCCCAGGACCCTGGGATCATGACCGGAACTGAAGGCAGACGCTTAACCCACTGAGTCACCCAAGCGTCCCCCCCACCACCCCGATTACCACATTTAACTTTAATTACCTCCTCGAAGCTCCAGATACAGCCACACAGGGGATTAGGCCTTCGACATATGAATCCGGGGGCAGGGGACACACACATTCTGTCTATAACGTGGCCCAAGAGAGAGCAGCAGGTGGAGAAGCAGCCCCCACTGGGAGACTGTGGGGGCAGGGCAGGGTGAGTTGTCCCAGTTCCTGTGCAGGCCCAGCCCAGAGCTATGAAAAACAGAAGTCCCTCTTCCTACCCACCACTCATCAGGCATAAGGAAGCCTGAGAGTCAGGTGGGGGTCAGCAAGCTTAGATAAGAAGCCGCTGAGAGGCCAACTGGCTGGGCGGGGCCCCTCTCCCGTCCCAGGGCCGATTGAGCCTAAGGCCCAAGTGTCACAGACACCCACCCGGAGAGCGTGCTACTTCAAGGAAGTGACAGGAAAAAGGTCTTGGCAGGATCACACTTCAGGCAGGAGTGTTTCTACTCCCTCCGTGAAGATCAAAGAAGACAAGCAAAATGTGAAAGTCTGAAATTGCCAGTTCCTAGGACTCGCCTGGCGGGGAGCTGGCTGGGACTTACCAGAGGCCATTTAACAGTGTCTGCAGGTGATGACAATAACGATACACAGAGTAGCCTCCAAAGCAGGGTCTCTCCAACTGTGCACATCTTGGGCTAGACAGCTCTCTGGTGTGGGGGCTACCAGTAGTGTCTGCCCCCCACGATTTGACAACCCAAAAACGTCGCCAGATGTTACCAATGTGGAGAACCAATGGCCTATAGAGAGGGCTGCTGGTGGCCTCATAAAGACAATTCGTGCATCCAATTAAAACGACAGTAATTTGTCCAGTGAACTGAAACACTAAATAAAGTCGTAAGTCTAGGATAGTACTGAAATGGAGGCTACAACATAACATGCCACAGGGAAAATCCAGCCCCTGCGAGTCAGTTAATTGGTACTCAGTCTTTCAAAAAAGTGAGAGAGAGTAACAAACTGTTCAATTAAAGAAAAAGTTACATCAGTTCATTATTTAATTGTGCGAGACTGTCATCTCAGTGGCTAGTTCTAAAAGTTATTGCGGTCTGGCTGTGATGGCAAACGTCTACGCACTCACACTCATAAAAATAACTTGATGCAAAAGTATTCGATCCTGTGTCAGGGTACGGATTAAGGGGTATAACTCAGGCAAGCCTGAAGCTTGAGTCTTTGGGGGATTGTCTTGGGAAACTGGGCGCTTTATCAGGTGTGGCTGTAAACACTCAAGGGCACCCTGGTATTTTTATACACTTCTTTGCACCGAGTAGCATCCAGACTTTCCACAGGCTAGTGGTAGGCGGCCAGGATGGTATGAACTTGGACAAAGAGAGGTTCCATGTATCTGTGGGGAACTTCAGGAAACCAGACACGTTCTCTATCCAGCAGGGAGCACTGTGTCTTAGCTCCCGTGTCTGTAGGGTATCTCCGTAAATTTTTGCATCTTTTGCCATTGAAGAAATTTTCTATCTGCAACAAAGGTGTCTTGGTGTCTTTCTGTCAATCATATCACTGTCCTGCTGTGATGACTGAGCAGGTGCCTTTTGAATATTCTGTGCTTTCTTCCCATCCTACAGCGTTGCGTGCGAGGCATGAGGAAATGTAGAAATAAAACTTAAACTGGCACCAGTCTCTTGTCTTACCTTTGGGTTTTTCCTCTTCCTTTTATCTTTTGGGTGCATCAGAGGACCCTTGTGTAGTCACAGGGCTGTCTTGGGATTCCTCCTCCTTCTTATTTCTCTTTAGCCTAATTTCTTATTCCACTGTAAGAATTTCTAGAACCTCTCATCTGTCTTGAATATGTTTTAGAAACCCTGATCATGAGCTAGATTATAATCAAATTCTACCCGACTTTTTAAGACTATGATGTTCTAAAATCTGGGCTACCTTTTTTCCTGTTGCCAACGTTTCACTTTTCAAAGCTCCAAGATGATCACTTTCTTCCAAAGTTCCTGTCATACTCGTAAGAACTCTATTGTTCTTGCTGGTGGGAATTAAGCCTAGAGTAAGAGTTCAGCTTGATATTTCCCTCTGCATGCAGATATGACACTGTCAGTAAGAAAAGTCAAGAATGTGTCAAATACTTAGTAGACTGGAACTTTCTAGAGACATAGATTCCTTGCCTACACACCAGATATAGAAACACTATTAGGAAAGTGTCGTCTACTTATTAAGTCATAATTGCAGGGAAGCTTTAGATTCTGTTTTTAACTTTTCCACTGACATCATTTCAGACTTACAGAAACATGGCTAGCAGAGCACAAGGAATTCCATATACCCTTCATCCAGCTGCCCACATGTGAACATTTCCTCCACAGTGGCTCTATCTATGCAAATGATCTCAAATGAAAGACACAGGCAGAAATCCAAGATGCTCCTAAGATGTGCCCACTATGACCTGCAAAAGTGCCCCTCCCTCCTGTCATACAAAACCCCTCACAGCTGCACGGCCAGACCCTCCAGCTCCCTGGCTGCTCCTTCCTCTGACATCACACTGCATGTGTCTGCTTCCATCACTAGACACAGTCTTGCCACCCTGGAGAGTCGTGACCATCACTGATCTTTCACTTCCTAGCCTGCTACTCAGTGCTCATCACACTGTGAAAGTACTCAGGGGGTGTGGCCTACTGTTTTTCCCTTTGATACAGTCAGCTTTGCTGCTGGCTTTGAAGTTGCAGCACTGGTCTTCTTCTGAAACAGACGATCCCTTCCATACACAGGTCTTCCGGGAAACACAGACTTTGAGGCGTGTAAAGCCACAGCTGAAACTCCTAGGTCCAGAATCTATGAGTTTGATGCCAGAGAACATGTGGGCAAAGGAAATAATTCTCACTTAAGAAAGAGCAAAGGGAGGGGGGGCCTGGGTGGCTCAGTCGGTTGAATGTCTGCCTTTGGCTCAGGTCATGACCCTGGGGTCCTGGGATAGAGCCCTGCATTGGACTCCTTGCTCAGTGGGAATCTGCTTCTCTCTCTCCCTCTGCCCCTCCCCACTGCTCATTCTCTCTCTCTCCCTCTCGTTCTGCACTCTTTCTCAAATAAATAAATAAAAATCTTTAAAAAAAAGAAAGAGCAAGTGGTTGGTGGCGGTAAAGACAACTTTAAAAAAAAAAGCAGTTTGTCACAGGATGGCTAAGGCGTACAAATGCTGCAGATCGTTATGTGTTTGAATAAGGTTGTATTACTGGGTAACTAAAAACTGAAGGTTTGGAGCTTTCAACAGTGAGCTTTTAACCTAGCCAGTATAGCTCAGATTGTGGAATTAAAGCCAGTTAGTTTATACATGGAAATATTCAAGTATAAAAATGTTGAGAAATACAGTATGGAATCTAGCTGATGGAATCGTGGGCTTAAGAACTAACTAGAACACAAATCGAAGTGTCAGAAAAGAGAGGGATCCATCCACTGTTTTAGTAAACATCTATTATAATCATATCTTCCCATCATCTTTTGAAAAGCTTTTCCACATTTGAGGAAACCCCCACTTCATGAGTTCTGCCTCCGCAGTGTTGAAGTCTGAACTCAAATTCCCAGCATCCTTTGCAGCAAGTAAGCAGTCATGTGACTTAGGCTCCATGAGTCAGACAGATCTATAAGAGACTTCAGTGTAAAAATAAGCAAAAAGAGAGGCGCCTGGGTGGCACAGCGGTTAAGCGTCTGCCTTCAGCTCAGGGCATCTGATCCCGGCGTTATGGGATCGAGCCCCACATCAGGCTCCTCTGCTATGAGCCTGCTTCTTCCTCTCCCACTGCCCCTGCTTGTGTTCCCTCTCTCGCTGGCTGTCTCTATCTCTGTCAAATAAATAAATAAAATCTTAAAAAAAAATAAGCAAAAAGAGGTAACCTTGGGTATGGAGGTTCTGTGCGTGCCAGCACAGATAAATAGCAAGGGCACTTCTGGTTCCGGTTCTCGTGCTGCGAATGTTGAGCTCCTGCTGCAGAAGTAGCATCATGGCTGGCAGCAGTTAATGGCTGAGGAAAGTCAAATTCTTGGCATTTAGTGCTCAGTTGGGGCAGCAGATGTGGTTTTTCCTCAGGCCAAGTCCGGGATATGATTCTGACCAGTTCTCTAGGAAACGATCATTTGGGAGAACACCTTTGTCTTTATCTGTAATCTTTCTGAGTCAAAACAACTAAATTACAGGGGCGCCTGGGTGGCTCAGTTGCTTAAGCGTCTGCCTTAGGCTCAGGTCCTGGGGTTGAGCCTCAAATCTGGTTCCCTGCTCAGAAGGGGTCTGCTTCTCCCTCTGCTCCTCTCCCTGCTCATGCCTGTGTTCTCTCTCTCTCTCTGAAATAAATAAATAAAATCTTTAAAAAAAAACCCACTAAATTACATTCTGTTGTTTGCACCTGCTTAAGACAACATTAGGAATATCCCCCACTTCGTTCCTCAAGGAGGCGGTCATCGACACTCAAGTCTGTAGCTATCAAGAGATTAAAAGAGTAAATACAGCCTTTAAGAAAAGCAAATCCAGCAACTCAAATGGAATAAAAGCATTTTGGGGGTAGCTCACATTTCATTTGGCTCTTGGTATTTCATGTTAACCTTACACCCACTTTGAATTCATAGTCTGCCCCTCATAGGAGTTCCCCACAACAGAACCAACCCTACGACACATGATGGAAATGGATCTTTTCTCCGAGGAGTTCATGGACACATAAAGGACAGCTATCTCTGCACCACCTTCAAAGAGCACACCATGTTCCCATTAGACATCTCTGTTTCTTTCCTAAAGTCCTTATCCGGAAGACGGCAAGGCTAGAAGGAGTGGCTTCTGCTCTTAAGACCATAGGTATTCTTAACCATAGTTTTTGAAGTGGAGAATGCCTTGAAAATATACTACCCACAAAATGGGTACCGTGTATTTACAAATTCCTCCCGTTTGAAGATTAGGGAAAATCTCTTACCACTTATATCAATTTTGCAGGGTATCCACTACCTGGAGAACATTTGCTCTTCTTTTCCTTTCTTAAATGGAAATATACATGACCATACCCGTGGCAGATGGTGAAGGAGAAAGCAGAAGTTGTTCTTGGTTGTCTCTTTCAGTACACGTCTTCTCCTGTGTGTGTGTCCACGTGGGTGTGCGTGTGTTACGAGGGGATGGAGAGGTTATGTAGATGCATTTAAGCAGCCACGGGCAGGGTGCTTTCTGTGAATTCTCCTGGTATTTCTGCCAATTATTTAAACTTTTCATGTTAATGACCTTGCCCATCGCAGCCCTCGGGAAGAGCAGGCCCTGGTGGTCCCTTATAAGAGCACAAGTGTCTCTTTTCCCCATAGCTGACTGCCTCTATACGTTTTCATCAGTGGAAATGAAAACAAACGGAATCCCTAGGTGCCCTAGCCAGAACGGATTGTGCATCGCCCATCGCTGCTGTCTGCAGACTTGGGAGCTCATTCAGAAACGCGGATAAGAGATAAATGCTCTTGTTACACCTCTCCCCTTTAGAAGCTGGGGCGGGGGAGCCCATGGCTTTGAATTATTTCAGTAGAGGAGGCTCTCGGCCAATCAAAATGCAGCACTAAGATTAGCCTATTTTCAACCCAATGATATAGCTCGGGAGAGTAAGAGTCTTCTCAGATCTCACCATCTCCAGGCTGCCTGCTACCTCAGCCCAAATCGAGCCACCATCTTCAGAACACTGAATCTCGGTTGCTGTCTCTGGAGTTGCACAGGGACAAAGGATCTCCCGAAGAGCTGCAGTAAATTGTTGGGATTTGTGTTTACAGAAGTTCCTTTCCTGTCGTGTAAAGCCCGGCTCCTCTCTGCAGTGGGGGAAAGCTGCTTCCCCCTAGCAGATGCGCTGGCTCTGGCTGGCTGTGTTCTTGTCCACACTCATCTGTCCCGCTCTGCCATCCACTTCCACGACACAAGAGAGACTGGCAGCGTGGTTTCTCCTCTCCCCTGTATGGCTCTCTCCACTTGCCCACTGCTCTACTCCACAAGTCAAGCCACAGGGCTCTGCATTGCCCTGTGGGCTGCCGTGGCATCTGCTTCTGGGGCTCTTCACAGCAGTGGTGACTAAAGCCTACACTTTTTTTTTTCTCCCGACACCATCTCCTGAGGCTTGAGCTTTTCTGTCGCAGTGGCGACATGACCACTATAAAAATTCAGTTGGCTGTCAAGGATGTCTTAGAGTCATATTTGAACCTTTCCTCTCTTCTGGTTCTTTCCTATTGAAGGTAAATATGATTTGCTGCTGAAACGTGGGGAACGTTTGTCACTTTACTCATTATTACAGCCAAGTGCTTGATCGGATCTCTAAGCTGTTATAATAGCATCCTCATTGATCATCACATCTGGGGCCTCATTTCGACAAATGTTTATTGATAGACGAGAAATGTTTATGGAGAAGTTGCTTCTGAAGGAGACTCCCATTTTGTCCATGTTCTCAGGCTTCTGGAAAAGTGCGAAGATCACATATTTTTTGGTGTGTGTTAAAGAGAGAAAGAACTCCTTTCCTACTTTCTTCCAAATGGTCATAATGATAGGACCCGTCTTCTCAGGAAATGAGCAATAAGAAGAGGATGAGCATATGATTCAAAGAGGGGGGATTTTCTGAGACAGATCATGGCTCTGTGACAGGTCAACGGTACCTGGGCATCATGGGAATAAATTCACCTTAGCATGACACAAAGATGTGAACGTGAGGTTTTTTCCTCTACCCATTTATTGCACATTCCTACTTAGACCAAGATGTCCTTCCTCCCAGCAACCATCTGCACAGAGAGGCCTACAGAAGCTGCAAGAAGGGGCAGAAGGTTAGGAGGGTAAAGGTAGCTTCCCGAACTATCCACTGAAGATGTTAACATCTGGTCCGATGTTTTGTGGAGTTCTAAACACTTCCATGTGCCTCCACTGTCCCCTCTCTCCATGTGTCAGAGTGATGCTCAAATCTGGGTGTGCATTAGAATTACTGAGAAGCTTAGAAAATAAATCTAAACATCTAAAAATTGGTAAGTTTTATGTTGTGTAGATTTTACCATTATATAAAAAGATGTAGTGAGTCCTTTACCCTCAAGGAGGCAGAGCATAACTCTCGACTCCTTAAGTGTGGGCTGTACATAGTAACGTTCTTCTGAAGAAAACAATATGAAAAAGGTGGAGAAAGCTTAAGTTTACAGTGGAAAAACTTGACAAACCTCAGCCAGGTGCTCAAGGACATCAACGGTGATAAGTCATGTTGACAGCACACACCGCCGAGATGATGTGATGAAAAGGACACTTTACCTTTGTGGTCTTTCTCTCCAAAATCTATAACCCCAGTCTAATCATGAGAAAAACATCAACACAATCTCAATTGAAAAACCCTCTACAAAATACTTAACCAGTAATCCTCAAAATTGTCAAGGTCACACAAAACAAGGAAAGTGTGAGAAACTGTCACAACTCAGAGGAAACTCAGGAGACATGACAACTAAATATAATGTGGTATCCCAGATGGGATCCTGATACAGAAAAAGGACATTAGGGCACAACTGAGGAAATTGGAATAAAATGCAATAACTCCACAAACCTAAAACTGTTCTAAAAGAAGAAAGGTTATTAAATATTCTTGGATCTCACCCCAGATATATCTGTATCTTTGGGTGTGATGTCTGGGCAACTATTTTATAAGCTCCCCGATGGACTGTAATGTACAGTGAAATTTAGGAATCATTGATTCATGTGGCCCTGATCTCAAGATTCTGATGTTAGTCTGCTGTCTCATTTCATCTACCTTTGCCTTCCTCAGCTCTTACAGGTAGATTTATCAATGAGCCTCATCTCTTGGCCTGGACTCAGCCCATTTCCTGGGTCAAATCTGAGCAAGCAAAGAGATCCAGTTTATACTAGTAGTAAGCTCAGGCTGGGCTGGACATTTTCTTTCCGACACCCAACCCAGACTTGGATACTGTTTAGCAATCCCTGGCTCCTCCCAGCCAGCCATGAACCAGTGTGTAGGAATGTGATTCTGTGCCAATTCCTTTTCTGTGGTCTCTTTGGAGAACTGCTCATATTGAGACTTCCTCTTGGGTAGGGATCTCAGATCTCTTATACAGAGACCTCCCCTTTGCTAGTTGCCTTCATCATTGAAGACTTTGGTCCCCTCCTCAGTCACTGATTAGACCGACGAGAGTAGACAGAGGCTCTACAATGATTCTGCCTTTTGTGTCATTGACTTCCATTTGTCTGGAAATTTCCCCTACTGGATACCATATGCCAGGTGAGACCTCCTGAGCTCTGTGCCATGAACTGCCCAGCTTCCTACCCCAGGCTCTGCAGGCTTTGGGTAAAGTTCCCCAGTCTACACTTGGAATATTGGAAATGATCTTAGCTCAACTTTATCTTGATGACCTTCTTTTGCTCACAATAACATCTTAAAGCTTGAACCCATTCCCATTATAACAAGAGTCCTGTCAAGCCAGACTTTTGTTTCTCCTGCTGTTCAATTTGTACCACTAATGGATCTGCCACCCTATTATCCAAATGCTTCAGTCTGATAGCAACATTTGCATATCTTCCACTCTCCACTAAGACTTCATCTTTCTCCCACACCGACTCAACCCATTCTGCTGCATTTCATCTATATGTTCTTTTACTCTTTCTGTTTGACATTACTAATGGAATTCCTTCGATTCTTCTTCCCCCACCAATATCACTAGACATTTGAAGAAACAATGAAATCTGAAAAATTGACAGAAAACAAATAGACAGCAATAAAAAGAATTTAGAAGAAACAGAGACAATACAGGAAGTAGAAGAAAATTTAAAAGGGAAAAAAAGACCCATTATTATTATCCTCAAATTGAAGAGTGAAAAGAGGGGTGCCTGCGTGGTTCGGTCGGTTAAACATCTGCCTTTGGCTCAGGTCATGATCCCGGGGTCCTGAGATTGAGCCCTGCATCGGGTACCCTGCTCAGAAGGGAGTCTGCTTCTTCCTCTCCTTCTGCCATTCCCCCACCCCTGCTCATGCTCTCTGTTGCTCTCAAATAAACAAATAAAATCTTTAAAAAGAAAAAAGAAGAGTGAAAAATATTTCATCCATGAAACAGAACAAAATCCTATATTAAAAAATGTAAAATTAAGAAAGAGTTCTTAGAATCAAAAATCTACAGAAAATTTAAAGCATTATTAGAAAAATTTGCTTGGTTCGGTTTTTACTTGTGTTTTCAGTTCTGGGCAAGAACTTGATAGGTATTCTTGAACTACTTGCTTCGTTGAAATGAATAAATCAATCAGAGCCTTTTTAAGCTTCTGCTTCTGGGTGTGTAAGGCTGCTCTAGGGCCCTTGACCACATAGCTGGTTGGATTAAATGGACCTGAAGTCCATGCTGCAGGGCAATTCGTGTCTCTGGAGGGCCACCTAAGCAGGTGGGTCCCAAGACAAGATTTAGGTTGAGGACCAGAAAGTTCCCTTTCAGCCTCAGGACCAAATCAGATTCTTAAATTTGATCTTACTTAAGAGCCCTGTACTTGGTGGATATTTTCGATCACCTGTCAAACTAGTAATAAATCCTATCTGGGCCCCATCAGATCTTGACCTTTGTGTGTTTGTTTTAATGGACAGAATCCCAGATAGGAGGAGGAGTGAATGGTAACCAGAACCTCTGACATATCCCTCTCCTCCAGTGACTAGAAAGAAGTGTCAAAAGCCTGCAGCATGTCTCAAACATGGATGTTTAAAGAACTATTAGTAACTGGGATGCCTGGGTGGTTCAGTCAGTTAAGCGTCTGCCTTCAACTCAGGTCATAATCCCGGGGTCCTGGGATCAAGTCCCACATCAGGCTCCTTGCTGAGTGGGGAGCCTGCTTCTCCCTCTGCCTGCCGTTCCCCCTGTTTGTGCGCGCTCTCTCTCTCTCTCTCTGACAAATAAATAAAATCTTAGAAAAAAGAACTATTAGTAACCAAAAATAAAATAAGATAAAACAAAACAAGACATAATAAATTCCAAACACTGTATCAGGACATTCATGTCCCCCTACAGTCTACCTCTTCAGAGGGCTTATATTCTATACCCTCCCATTGCTCTTATCAATCAAAACAATAACAACAAAAATAACAGTTTTATGGGGTACTTACTTTGTGCCAGGCATTGTGCTAAGTACTTTACAAATGCTGTTTCATTGAACCATCACAAAAAAATTTTTCAAGAAGCAAGTACAGTTGTTATCGAATTGCCCCTGATATCAGAAGAAAGACTCAGGTTTAAATATAGGATGACTGACTCCAGGCATTATTCTCATTCCTAAACTTACTGTCCACGGTGCTTTGGCGAAATTCTGGTTCTTTGACTAGAGTCTCTCTCTCTCTTCCATGTCTGTTGAAAGCTTGCCTGTTACTCAAAGAACAACCCAAATGCCTTTTCTTCTATGAAACAGTCCTCTCTCAAAATTCCTCTCTCCTCCTCAGTATTCTCATCAATTTTTAAAAATATCTTTATGACTTAGGTCGGGTTTCCCAGAATCAGACCAGAAAATGAAGTTTTGTGTGCAAGTGATTTATGAAGGAAACACTCTCAGGAGAAACTGGTAAGAGAGTGGGGAAGCAGGACAGGGAAGGGGAGGGATCCAAGCAAAGGGAGGCTTTCAGCCAAAGCTGCAGCTTCCGGCTGATCCTGCAGGGTTCCTCTGGAGTGTAAATTAGGAGAGTTTATCTTGAACCAAGGCAAGGGGCCTAGAATCTCCCCTCACCTGCCAGTCATTGGTTAAGCCCCTCATCCCTAGAAGATATAAACTCCCAGGTGTTTTGGGCTTTCAGTAATGTCAAAGCAAAGTAGCTTTAACCACCAAGGGAAGAAGAACATGGAAGCCATGTTCGCTTAGAAGAAAAACCATCCAGAAACTGGGTGTGGGCTCACAGAAATGGTAAAAGGGACTCGAGGGCATCTGAACAGAGCCCCAACAGCATCTCATAATCTCTGTAATAGAATTTATGAAATTACGACATCTGCTCTATTTTAATATGTATATTCTTTACTACACTTCTTGAAACCCCCTACGTTTTTTTATTTGCACCTAACAAATTGTATTTGGATTTTAACCAACATAACGTAACAAAAAAATAAAATAATAAAAGAAAACCTATAAAAGAGAAAAAAAAATAGTGAAGAGAGACAATGACCAGACCCATAAATTCTCTATTCATATCCGGGCTAGTCCGAAAACACCTCCCTCCCTCCCTATCACCTATGCTGGGTCCCATTCTTGTTAAAATCTCCAAAGACAGGAACCTCTACTGAGAGTTCCCTTTTAAATACAATGAGGGGAGTGTGCAGAGAACCTAGCTAAGGACCACTGCCAAGAGCTAGTTCCATTTTAATGAAGAATTCAATACTGAACAGCCAAGTTAGCTGCTCTATCCTTCTAGAACCAAAGATTGTGCCCTCTCAACATCATCCGTTCCTCCCTTCCTAATCCCAACAATGAATAAAACAAATGTAAGGGTGACCGTGTAGGTGACATCAAGTAAAGAAAGCTGGTGCCATCACAATGTGCTTCAATGAATACGTCATTTCACACCACCAAGACGGAGCGAAAGCTCTGCACGTCGAGTTGCCACCATTACGGTGGTGAATTGTGAATTGCTGTGTGCGAGACCATCTGCTCAGAGGCTCAGAAAACCGTTCTGTGTCAGTGCTGGAAGACATGACATGATTGCAGAGCCGCTTGGTTTTCACAGAATACAGATAACAAGAACTGGAATGAAGAGGGATCCCTGAAATTACTTGTGTTATAAAGTAGAAGCAGGAGATCATTCTTTATCAAATTTCCACATAATAACGTTCAACGTTATTGAGCACTTACTGTCAGGCAGCCAATACATGAGTGTTAGAGATGTGCTATCTAGTTTATCCTCCTAACTACCCTTTGATGTAAGCCCTTAACATCCTCCCTGTTTTCTAGATGGGATCTGGGAACTTAAATCACGTGACCAAGGTCAGACAACCTAGACGTCGGAGAGACCAGAGATCTAAGCATGGGAATAAATGACGGACATCAGCATGCGCTCTCAGAACCTTCTGCTCTTCTTCCCCATACACGATCAGAATGTGGGGCTCATCGACAAAGCACTCTTATCAGTATCATCCAATCATTTTGGAAGTCCCACATTTAAGATAATGCTCCTCCCAACGGAACCTTAAAATAGTGAAACAGCACTGAACACAAATCTCTTAAATCCCTGATCATGTATTCTATTATAAATAGAATATGGGTTTGTAAAAATAATAAGAATAAGAATATGGGAAAACTATTCATCTTATGAAACAAAATGACTCGGTGTACATGTATTTGAAAGCAGTGGAATCAAGTAGTAACGTTCACTGAAATTGAAAAGAATGCAGATAGACTTCTGTTTTAGAGAATGTGGTTAGCCGTTCATCCATATATGTAAAGAACAATACATATATAATTCTATAGTTTAAACTTTTCATTATTTCAAGATAGCTTTACCTCTCTCAAGCCTATTTAATTAAACTTTTAATAAATAGCTTTCAATTAAACTATTAATTAAACTGTGTGCTATTTTTTCCTAAAGCAGTGATGATTTCTGGTATGTACATCTGTTGAGGGTAGACGGAGTTTTCAATTTCATTTGGCATTTTAAATTTCATTTCATTCTTTCTTCAGTTAAATTTAATGACGGGTATTCTAGGGCAGAAAACGTTGCATGCCTGTCTTTCTTACGGTATCAGGGTCCCATCAGGAAACAGATGGCATGCTTCAGTTACAATATTTTCTGGACAGTTTAATGAAACACTATTTACAAAGATGTGGGTGGGGTGGAGGGAAGCCATAAGTAATGGCAGAGGACCGAGGGCTAGTAACAAGGCTCTGGGCCCATCATCCATAACCTCCTCTTAGCCCCAAAGGTCTTTGGAGAGGGAGCTGTTACCAGGACCTAGAGACCTAGGAGGAGGAGAGCTGTTGACACGCACGAAGACATAAATGGCTTTGCTGTGGACCCACAGGAAGAAAGCTGAGAAAATAAATCCCCAAACTTGCTCTCCACCCTCCTTCCAATCCTCCCCCCACCCCCGCCTCTCCTCAAACACCCCTCCACAACTAGCAGAAGGCAAAGGGAAGCAGGAGGGCAGGGGAGATTGCTGATGGTCTACCCAGGTCCACCTCTCAGGGCACCAAGCAAGGAAATTGACACACTCAGAAAAAACACTGTGTCCCGGAAGTGTCGACACTGGGCTCCCTTCATCTCTGCCCTCTACGCAGAGCGGGGGCTTAGCTAGAGTGGGATGCAAGAGTGATTCCTCTCCTTGTTGGAGAAGAGCTCATCAGTGTAATCTGTGGAAAATCAAAAGAACAGACCCAGAGCTTTTGTGTTACTCCAAAGCACATCAATCAGATTTACTTCAAAACCCATTAATTTGATGCTTTCTCAAATTAAGAAAACGATGGGCCTACTCAGGAGCATTTCCATCTTGTGAGTTAAGTTTAGAATCAGACACCGAGTTTATTAATTGGAACTTATTTTTTCCTTCACTTAGTTCTGAGTTAAGTGCCAACCTTTCAAATCTGTGCACCAAACTGAAGTCTCGCTCTGGAACTTTGTTTTTCCATTTTCCTTGTTTTTACAGTTTTCTTGCTATTTCTCCATCTTCTCCCTTTCCTGTTCCTTTTCCCTTCTTCATTCAGTGGTTGAGGTCCTCAAGATATAGATAAAGGGTAACTCACTTGGGACAAAATCTAGGAAATCAAAAGCCTCTTTCTTTCTTTCTTTTTTTAAGATCTATTTATGTATTTGAGAGATAGAGAAAGAGAGAGAGCGCACGTGCACACAAGAGGGGGAGGGGTGCAGGGAGAGAGGAAGCAGACTCCCTGCTGAGCAGAGAGCCCAACTCAGGGCTCCATCTCTACACCAGGAGATCATGACCTGAGCCGAAACCAAGAGTCAGATGCTTAACCGACTGAGCCACCACCTAGGCGCCCCAAAAGCCACTTTCTTATTTCACTTTGGCCCAGTTAAGTGACACCACTGCAGCATATGCACTCAAGGCCCTCCCTTCCTTTTCTTTTTTTCTCTCATGTCTATATGGTCTCCATATCCCCAGCTCACCATGATTTTCTCTCACAGAAGCAAGGCAGAAACCACTCCAAATGCTCCCCTGGCTGCATTCCACACCCCACACGCAAATTACCTGATACTGAAGGAGGGAGGACCTAGTGGCCTGTGGTTCAAGTTGCCTTGAAGTCTTTTATCTCCTCCAGGGCTGTGTCCAAAAGGAATATTTGCTATCCCTTTCCCACATCGTTTGTCTCCTGTATCTCCCCAATGGCCACTTCCCTCTTTACTAATTCTGCCAATTGTCCTTGCTCTACCCACCCCCTTCCTGTCTTTCTATGTCCAAACTCACTGACTTAATTATCCAATGGACTTGTGGTCATGTCAAGCACAAATAAAGCCTTCTTCCTGCCCACAAAATTATATTCTCACTCCCTTTGACTCCAGCCTATGTTCTCTTCCTAACCTTGCTTCATTGGTTAACTCTCCCCCCACTTCATCCAATCGAACCTTACATATTCACTCTGACGTAATTTATTTCCACACTAAATTATTATTCCGTTGATAATTATTTTTTACAATTATCCTTACGGCTATGATCATCATTGTGAACCAGTGTGTGTATTTTCCCAGTAAAACTAGAAAATGAATTTCTGGCAATTACACCGTTTGCTGCATTTTATACGGAACAAGCTATCTCTCCTGCCTCAACCCTGAAACCCAGCTCCGTTTATAGGATTTTCTTCCTGAACACATTGTGTATTGATGACCAAGTTAGGCATGTAGTGCTCTGGAACATGAGAACAAATAACCCAAGAGAGGCGGCGCTGACTGAGAGAAGAGCAATCTAAACAAACTACCAGGAAAAACAACAATGTTTAGCTTTGGAAATGAAGTGCCTGCTTTCCTAAGAACGTAAGCAGGAAGAAGATCAGGCAAGTGAAGCGACAACTGAGATTTGTTGATCCAGGACAAGGAAAGAAATCACAGCCTCTCATCCAGGTATGGACTAGTGGCTTCACAGGGAAACAAAGTCAACTTCCGGTTCATGAAGACATGGAGCCAATGTATTCATTCTCTAGACAGACTGGCCTGTTCAGCCCACTATCATATTAATAGACCTACTCAGTGTGAAATGGAAACATGAACTTGGTTCTTTCGTCCTCTTTGTCTGCCTTCCAAAGCCTTGCTGATGCTAGTTCTTCATGTGACCTGTTTAGAAATGAGGTAGCTTCGTTGAATGACTATGTATTCATTTTCTTTAGAGGAAGTACATAACGATATTTCCCTCTATAAACAAGAGAACGTGATGGTAAAGATGGATTGAGAGCAAGGTTTTATAGATTGGAAGGTTCCTTCCCCCGACGAACGCCATTTTCAGGCTATGGGGTGCTTTGTTTGCAAATGAGCATGAGCAGTTTTTCGATCAATTTGGCACAAATGCTCAAAGACAACAGCAAAGTTTACCAAAGGAATACAGAAAATACCAGCCGTGGCCCCTTTCGTTGGTAAGAGGTGGAGTGCCCATAAATTAAAAGAGTATCACTGAAACTGAAATTATTTACTAAAGAGATTCAAAGCAATCACTTTCCCATACAGATGTTCTCATACTACCTGAGGCCTGGGCATTTGATTTTTAAAATCAACATCATTATCATCATTATTATTTGCCATTAATTATGCACGTATCATGAATTTGGCTCTTCTACTCACTAGCCCTCTATTTACCTCTCTATGCCTCAGAGCCCTCATCTGCAAAATGAGGATTAAAATTATACACACTTTAGGAGATTGGTGTAAGAATAAACAAGGTGATAACACACAAAGCGCTTATCACAATGTTTGATATTTATCCTCCTCGGGGACACTTATTCTTTGAATAACTGTTCCCATGTTTATCACGTTGCTTTTTTCATGTGAGTTCCTCTGTGAAGATTAAATTAACTATTATTATTACTCCAGTTTTGCAGATAAGGAAAACGAAGCTCAGAGAAGTTAGGCAACCCTCCCAAGACGATACAGCTGGTCAGTGTAAGGGGCTGTCTGAATGACTGTTAGTGGGTATAATCTGCATTTCTTTAATACCAGGCGAAGTGAAAGCTTATTGTTTTAACTATGCTGAAAATAGCCTGTGTTTGGTGCATGTATTCAGTGGTATTTTCATCACAAAAGGATCTCTGCCTCTCGGCTTCTTTGGTCCCATTCTTCTTCACACCCTTCCATCCTGGGTGCTTCCGGAGCAATTAGAGATTGTAGAATGGACCAGAAGAGGGTAGGGTGGTGAGCCAGCAGCAGAATCGGGGTGGAGGGAAGTGCTGATGCTCTTCCGTCCATTTATACCCGGGATTCAAATGCTCCACTCCGCTCCAGCAGTAATTCATCTTATAAATCAATTTGGCAAGGCATCGGCTTTACAATCCGCTACACTGAATCAGGAGTGGACTTTACAGCTAATATGCCAACAGGACGCTCGTACACGGCAGTGACCTTTTAAGCTGGTGTAAACCAGTGTTCTTGCTCTGCTCTGCCTCTCTCCGCGACACTGAGTCGGTTATGTTCCTGCCTGTTACGTGATGCAGAAAGAAGGGCTGAAGGGTTGAGCCTCATTCTCCTCAGAAAATTCTATAGGAGGAGGATGAGGACATTGTTTCTGATCCCAGATTATCTCTCCCAATTCTACTTACCGTAATAGCTGTCACCGAATCATTTTTCTTAAAGGGAAGAAGTTTCATTTTTCTTTTTACCTCTCACTCATTGTCATTACTTAAAATCTGGGTTCCCCTACCAAAACTTGGCAGAAATTGCTTTCTGATGCCCTACTCATCACATGCCGAAAGTTCTTGTTCTCCTGTCTGTTGCGATGTTTCTCCAGCATTTGACCAAGTGGACTGGTCTTTCCTTCCTGAATATCTACATTCCCTTTGCTTCCATAGCCTATTTTGGAACTCTGCTTACCCATCTGAGGGCTACTCCGTATCAAGCTTGTCGGTCTCTTTTAGCTAATTCGTGAACTGAATTCATTAACCTCTGTGGTCGACAGAATATTGGCCCCTCAAAGATGTCCACATTCTAATGCCCCAAATTTGCAAATATGTTACCTGACATGGCCAAGGGGAATTTTCAGATGTGATTATGTTAAAAATCTTTAAATGAGAAAATTATTCCTGAATCATCCGGGCGGGTCCAATATAATCAGAAGGGTCCTTATAAAAAGGAGGCAGGAAGGTCAGAGTCAGAGTACTGACAATGTGATGATGGATGTGGAGGTCAGAGAGAGCGAGAGAGAGAGAAAGGTTTGAAGATGGTACACTGCTGGCATTGAGGATGGTAAGGAAAGTGGGTGGTGTCTGTAAACTGGAAAAGGCATGGCCACGAACTCTCCCCTGGAGCCTCTAGAGGGACTACAGCCCTGCCTACACCTTGACTTTAGGACTTATGACCTCCCAAATGCTAAGATAATAAATTAATGCTGTTTTGAGTCACTAAGTTTTTGCTGATTTATTGCAGCAGTAATAGGGAACTAATACAATCTTCTTTTCAATCCTTTATTTCTCACTCTCAAAATTCTTCCAAATTCTAGAACAGACTTTTCAACGATCTTCTAGACATCTCTATGTGGATGCTTCACCAGCATCTCATACTCAACTCATCCAAAATTAAAATGATCTGTCTCTAAAACTGTATCCTTTCTGTGGACTTCTATGACCGCATTCATCCCTTCATTTGTTAACTATTTTATTAATTTATTTATTCACAAACGAAATGTTTAATGAGTGCCTACTATGTCAGATACTGTTGAGACTCTCAGAAAAGCAGAAGTGAACAAAAGACAAAACCTCTTTCCTGTTGAGGATCCCATGCTAGGGAAGAGATGGACAAAGACAGAAAACAAACAGATTAATAAAATAGCTCCAGCTAGTAAACGTTTTATGAAGACTGTGAAGCAAGGGAAGGAGATAAGAGAATAATGTGAGGGTAGGACAGGGTGGGGGCAGGGGCGGTAATGGCTATTTTAAATAGGATGGTCGGAGAAAGTTCGTCTGCAGAGGTGACATCTGAACAGAGACCTGATTGAAGAAGATCAAGAAGGACACTGTGTGGACAAATAGTATTGCAGGCAGATGGTAAAACAAACAGAAAGCCCCAGAGGCAAGAATATATTTGGATTGTTCATGTTCCAGTGATTGAAAGGTAGGGGACAGAAAGGTAGGTGAGACTTCTTCGGTCCGAGGTAAGAATTCTGATTGCTTTTCAAGTGTGATGGGAACCATTAAAGAATTTGAGTTTTTAGGGGCGCCTGGGTGGCACAGCGGTTAAGCGTCTGCCTTCAGCTCAGGGCATGATCCCGGCGTTGTGGGATCGAGTCCCACATCAGGCTCCTCTGCTGTGAGCCTGTTTCTTCCTCTCCCACTCCCCCTGCTTGTGTTCCCTCTCTCGCTGGCTGTCTCTATCTCTGTCAAATAAATAAATAAAATCTTAAAAAAAAAAAAAAAAGAATTTGAGTTTTTAAAAAATCACTGTCAAAAAAAAAAATCACTGTCGGGGTGCCTGGGTGGCTCAGTGGGTTAAGTGTCTGCCTTCGGCTCAGGTCATGATCCCGGAGGCCCGGGATTGAGCCCCGCATCGGGCTCCCTGCTTGGTGGGGAGTCTACTTCTCCCTCTGCCCCTCACCCTGCTGGTGCTCTCTCTCATTCTCTCTCTCTTAAATAAATAAATAAATAAATAAATAAATAAATAAATAAAATCTTGAAAAAAATAAAAAATAATTTAAAAATCACTGTGGCTGCTCTATAGAGAACAAAATGAGGGGAGAAAGAGGAAGTCCAATTAGGAAGCTAAGTAATGAATGTTAGTGGTTTGGCCCAAGGTGGCAGCCAAAGGGATGGTCAGAATCAGGATATATTTCAAAAGTAGAGCTGATAATAACTGCCTATGGATTGATGTGAAGAATCAGGACAGGAAAGAGTCAATGATAAGCCCCTTTGAGAAACTGAAACATGTAGTTGCTGTTACCTGAAATGAACAAGAGTTTGGGAACAAATACCAGAAGTCTGGTGTCTGATATGTTAAGATTGATATGTCTTTAGACATCAAAATGGAGATGTCACATAGGAAGTTGAATACTGATATGGAAGTTTCCTGCTCCATCGGGCACTCTGGACTGCAGACTGATTTGGAAATTATCAGCATATAAATGATGTTCAAAGCCACAGGGCTGGATGGATTCACTGAAGATAAGGAAGAGAAGTCTGAGGGATGAGCTCTGGGGACTTCAATATAGAAAGATATAAAGAGGAGGAGAAGCCAGCAAGGGAGATTAAGAAGAAGCAACCAATGATGCAGGAGGAGAGCCAGAAGAATGTACTCAAATGTCAAATGAAAAATGTATTTTCAAAAGAGAATTGGTCATCTCTGTTAAATGCTGTTGAATACCTGAATGAAAGGAAAACAAATAATTCAGCATTTGATTTGGTGACACGAGTTTCTGTTCACCATGACAAGAGTTGTTTCCGTGCAATGGAGAGAGAAGAGTTTTGGTTAGAGTGGGTTAAAGAGAGAAAAGGAGATGAAGAATTTGATCCAGCAAATATAGACAATGTTCTGCAGAATTTTGCCAAAAAAGGAAAGAGATAAATGGAATCTCAGCTGGAAAAAGACATGAGACAATGGCAGGTATCTTTTTTTTTTTTAATATTGCAAACATTATGTCTAAGGGGGGAGATTTTATAGAACTTTATATGATGAGAATGATCCTGTAGAGACAGGATAATTTCCAGAGCAAAGATCTCAGGTGGTAAAGAGAAGGGGGATCTAGTATATACGTGTAGGGGTTACTAGTATTCACTTACTTTTACAGGTGGCAGAGACAGAATACCAGTTCTGACAGAAGAGGTTATAGATTCTGTGGGAACAGAGAAGGATGTGGATAAGTTGGAGGGTTGGAGAAGAAGAAAAAAAAAAGGTAGGACACAGACATCTTTAAGGGTAGCAGAGCAAGATGAAGCATGTTGGCTACACATCAATGAGGCCCCCTCAGTCAATGGTTAGAAGTCCTGAGAACATTAAAGAATAGTTGGAAAAGGGGTAATAGAATAGTGAGCTGGAAATATAGAAGGCTGTGATGAGAGCTGGTGATGTTTGAAGTTAATCATGAATTAGGCTGAGGACCAGGAGTACTGTTATCTGATGACTTCTAAAAGAATGGGCCAGCCCTGATTGAGGAAGGCATCCTAGGACCTTGCTTGGAAAGCAAGGACTTTTGAGGAATGCACTAACCACTCGGCCTCTAGCATACTTCCAGCCTGCTGTTCTAATCTACAGATCTTGGATTTCAGATGTAGACTCCAGCTGGGTTTCCAACTTCTAGCCCAGCCATCTCTGCTCATTGCAGACTGGCCAGCCCTCACAACCCAAGCTGGCATGAGCCAGTTCTTCATCTATCCTGTCAATACTGTTTCTCTTGACGAATGGAGATTTTGTGCAATTCAGTGGTTTTGGTGTACTGACAAACTCCTTAGTTTGTCTGAAGTCTAAAGCTAAGGGGAGATTCTTGTCAGCAACCAAGGACTTCTCCCTTCAGTCTCAAACAGGCTTCTCCTCCAACTGCAACGCAAAGTTTTACATAGCTTCCTGTCCCCATAGAGTTTACTTGTGCCACTAAATGTGTAAGTGTATACACAAAATTTCCCACCCCCTAGATTCTTGATTGCTTAATATAAAACAATCCATTTTAACTCTACTTTTCAGACATCTGGACATAAGGCAAACATATACTTCAGCTCAGTATTTAATGATGAAATTTAAATGTATACTCTAAAACATGAAAACTATACCCCATGTTCAAAAAAATAAAAGAAAAAACAAAAGAATGAGCCAAGCATTGTGACATCTGGGGTAATGCAATTCAAAGACCTGCGTTTTCTTTAAGATTTTATTTATTTATTTGAGAAAGAGAGCAAGCAAGGAGGGGAGGGGGAAGAGTGGGGTGAGGGTCAGAGGGAGAAGTAGACCCCCGCTGAGCAGGGAGCCCGACACAGGATCGATCCCAGGACTCCAGGGGCATAATCTGAACCAAAGGCATACACTTAACTGACTGAGCCACCCAGGCACCCCAGATACCTGTGATTTTTGATAAAAAAAATATGGATTAAATGATAGGGAAGCAGCAAGGGCATGTACCCTACCTCAAGGTCCTATGAGTAACATTTGAAAGGGTTTCAAAGCAGGCACTGTCCTCAGGAAACAGCCAAACTATGATTAGAACAAGAAGATAAAGGCAAAACCAAGAGATGAGGTAGAAGATACAGGAGATTTTGCTGATGACAAGCCATGAGTTTCAGAGGATGTGAGACTGACAATCAGAGAAGCATGGGCAGTGAGATCAGACTTAACACATACGCAGAGTTGGATGGGGAGAAAGTCTGGATGATGACGGATGACCTGGGAGCTTTGGATTTCTGGTAGTAACTGATGAAAACAGGGATGGGAGGGAGGTTCATAGGCTGGGAGGAGAAAGGGGTTCATTAGGGTCTCCATTCTATTGAGACAGATAGTCGCTATCAGTGGCCCTAACAATGTCAAGCTGCGTCATAGACAGGGTCTTCCCTGGAACACCCTGAGTCCTATGGACCTATTTAACAGACTACAGAGAATGGAGCCAGGCCCAGAGGAGGAGTCCACCAGGAACAGGTGCTCCTGAGGCCTATCCTGAATACTGCTGTGGGTAGCAGTGTTGTGGCCAAGGGACAAGGCTGGTCTTACCAGGCCCTCTCACCCAGACTTCCTCTTTGAGTCCCAGGCCCCCATGTCCGACTGTCTACTCAACTTCTTCATTTCCTTGGTGCTAAGTTATCTCACATTCAACAAGTTCAACAAAGCATTCATGATCTCCAAACCCTACGACTCCAAATTTGTTCCTCTTTCAGTGTCTCCTCTCTTGTTAAACAGTGCAAACTGGAAATCCAAGAGTCGTCCTTGATACCCATATCAAATCTGTCTCCTAGCCCCACTGACTCTACTTCTTTAATATACCCTGAATCTATCTACTTTTTCCATTTCCAGTACAAACGCCCTTCACAGATACCACCCTGGAACAAACTACCATCATCTTTCCTCCGTTCTATTTTAACAGCCTCCCAACTAGACTCAGTCCTTCCATGCCTGCTTCAGACTGATTTTTTAAAATATAAGTCACTTTAAGTTTCTTTCCAGCTGAACACCCTTTCAGGAGTTTCCAATGGACTTAAAACAAAATCTCACTTTCCTCCACCTGATATCTAAGGCCCAACACGAACTACTCCCAGCTCACCAAATCCCAGCCTACGCTGGCCTTTCTGGTCTTTGATCATGATAAGCTTATCCTGAATGCTGCGCTCTTTCTTGAAGCTGTTTTTCCCCAACCTAGAACTCTCAGCTCCATTTTTTTTTTAATGGCTGTCCCTTTCTCATCATTCAGGCCTTAAAGCAAATGTCACCTTCTCAGCACAGTTTTGTCTTTTTTTTTCCTTTGTAGCTAACACTCATCCCTAGCCTGTTTTCATCACTGTCACGTTACCCTGTAATATTTTCTTCATCCCCACTGGAATTTATGTACTTGTTTACTTGCTTGTTGCCTGTTTCTCTTCTAGAATGTAATCTGTATAGGGCAAGAGCTTTATTATGCCCCCACAATATGCTCGGTGCCTAGAAAAGTGTTTGGTACGTAGCAGTCGTTCATTAATAGTCATCGAGTAAATGTCAAGGGTTTCTACTGTTCAATAATTACGTTCCCCATGGACTGGATATCTTCAGCCTCAGAAGATTACCAGTCAAAAATTTTAATGTATTGTTATTTAATGTGCAACCCTTTAGATTACTCCTTAAACTCTTCTTTGGGCTTACATTGCTGCTTTCGCTCTTTTGCAAGGATGAGGCTAGTCTGATGATTTTGAGGGATTTAGCAAAATATTACACTATCACAATAACTTCCTAGATCTATTCTGAAAAAAAAAAGCCATGCTTTTTAGCACACGAAATTATTTGGATGAAACCATATTTGAGCTTTAAATGCCTCTATTTACCACTGACATATTTCAGAATATTTACTTAGCTCTCTAGGGAAAAAAAACCCCAAGATTTCTCTTTGTCTTTCTCTAATTATATCTACACATACACATACACATATATATTCTGCTAAACTAGCCGTTTTTGAAAGTCAGTGTACACTGCAGAAAACATTTGTTTCATAGTAATAGCCACTTATTAGAAAGAGATGTTTGTTTCTAAAGGATTACCCTTTTGTCTTCTAGAAAAAAATATCAATACCCACTGGAGTATAGAGAAATCTTTACTTTCTTGATTTTTTTTCTCACTGCACTACTGGATATCATTTGCTGGGGAGGTTGAGATAATGGTTGGCAAAAGTTCGCATTTCTAAAAGAATCCTGCTGAGACTATGTGGAAAGATTAGTAATGGCTAAGAACTGTGAGCTGCTCAGTTAATTGATTTTTTTTCTGTCTAGAGGATAGCCATTCCTTTATTTTCACTGTAGTTGGCACATAATAGACTGATCTCAAGGTGCACAATTGAACTCTTTCCAGTTGTGAGAACATGTGCTTTGAAATGGAAAGCTTGGTACCAATTGAATAAAAGAAAATATGAGCTGACATTAACTCTTCCCATTTTTCCCCCTTGGTGTATGTTATCATCATTCTCATGGCTTCAAGCAGACCCAGAAGACAAGTAACAAAAGGACCATAAATAAGTGTATTTACAGCAAGTACTACTGCACCTCCTTTCATTATCTATGGATTCTTAGTTCTTCATGCACCTGGAAATAAAAGCTCTTTTAGATCCTATTTCTAAGGAGCATAGATAATATTTTTCTTTCAAACTCATCATCATCATCCTATCTGGCGTGTACTTTTCAGTTCTAAATCCATGAATCTTAATTTTGAGAGCTCCACTAAGAAGCAAGGGAGGTTAATCCCACAAATTAGATATTCTATCCCCTTGCTGCCAGGACACCATGCAGGATTTCCAGAGTTAGGTTGGAAACAACTGTCCTCTCCTATTCCGTCTTCCTAACAGGTAGTTACCTGGCAGTTGGTGCAGAAAACACCCTATTTCTTTCTGAGTTAGTTCAACCTTATTGGCAAGTCTGAATTTAACCAAGATCCCATTGCTAACAGGGTAATGTGGTAGTTATAATTAATACATTAAGTTGTAAGTAAAGCAGGTTTGAACTAGCTATTTCATTTCTGAGACTCTTGGTTCAGTTGGACTTCCCAGATCAGGTACAACTTGAATAAGAATGCAGAACTTCCAACTCCCCTGGCTCTGAGTATCATCAGAAGATTAGGATTCATGGTTGGCATTTCAATCATTCAATAATATTTTCTTTTCTATTGAGAAGAATTCGGGGCGCCTGGGTGGCTCAGTCAGTTAAGCATCTGCCTTCCGTTCAGGTCATGAGTCCTGGGATTGAGCCCGGCAGAGGGCTCCCTGCTGAGCAGAGAGTTTGCTTCTCCCTCTCCCTCTGCCCTTTCCCACTGCTCATGCTCTCTCTCTTTCTTTCTCAAATAAACAAATAAAATCTTAAAAAAAAGAAAAGAATTCAATAATTACTTTCTGTATCCCTCCAAAACACTTGCATAGGTTTGAAGGAGGAGAAAGGGATCTTACGTTTTGTAGAAGTTATAATCCCTCAGTGTTCTCAAAATATTTTTTGTGTATTAGGCAACTCTTTTCTTCTATAAAGTAAAAGGATAATTTGTGAAGAAAAATATTTATCTGTCGTCACAGAACATATTAAAATGCTGGCTGAAACTCCTGGTAGCTGGTTTTCCCTTCAAAACTACTTCAACTTACTTATATTTATGTTGAGGGGAAATCAACATTTTAATTAACATTATAAATCTCAAAGGTGATTACCAATTGAAAAAGGGAAAATACTCTGTATTTCAGAGTATAACAAACATATCAGTTAACTGTTGCTATATAACAAAGGACCCAAAGGCTTGGTGGTTTAAAACAGCAACCATTTACTGGACCAACCATTCTGGGGGTGGACAGTTTAGGTGATGCTCACCTGAGGAGTCCTTCTGGTCTCTGTCTGGGTCATTTGTGCATTTGTGGTCAGCTGCTGCGGGTGGGCTTTTCTTGGATGACCTCATATTGGGCAATCCATCTCTCCTCCATGTCTCTCATGTTGCAGCAGGCTTCTGGGCAATTTCTAAGAGGTCAAGCCCAAACATGCAAGTCCTCTTGAGGTCTAGCCTCATAATTGGCGTATCATTTCACCTACATTCTACTGGCCAAAGATCATCCCAAGACCAAAGGGTGGGAACCAATAATTCAGAGAAGGTAGAGTCAGAGATTGTTAAAGTGGGTATGATTCCATGCATAGAGATATCCTGGCCCAAGAATAAGTTTAATGATGGAAGTCAGAGCCTGGTGTTCTTCAGGCTGAAAAATGTACAAATGAATCTTCATGCTGTGATTTCAAGCTCAAAATGCAACCTTCTGATTTAATTTGGTTTTTCACATGGCATGCTGAGAACTTCCTGATCAACATATGTCAGTGTCATTTATATTTCTCATTACAAATGGGTAAATTGACACTCAGCTCTACTTAGCTCTTCCTTCTCCATCTTTTTTACTTCTCTCCCTCCCATTACAAAAGCAGCTTCTTTCTCTGTCTAAACCCTGAGTACTATGGTACCCAGATATGGGAGGTATGGGTTCTGTTTCAGCACAGGCTCCTTGACACAGCTGTCTCTTATCATCATGGATCATCTCCCCTTCCTCTGGGGGGCAAAGACTTGGCTTCAGCATGGCCACCGTCATGTTTACCCCAGAAGAAGCCACAATGGTTCCAAGACCCAGGTCTGATCACCTGGATCAACAGTGGCTCTGCCTTCCTAGGTGACTGTCTAGTGAGGTCAGGTGTTGTACTAATGCCCCATAGTTGAACTTTGACCAATGAGACAGTCGATAGAAAGGCACTAGCAAAAATAAATTGCTTTCCCTTCCTCTTTTCTCAATATAACTGGATGGTTCAAGAAAACTGGTTCCACACATTCTTTCTAAAGATATCCTGCATGACCCATCAATCGGCCAGTTTTCCTGTGAAAACCATGTTCATCTATGAACATCTTGGTACCACTTCACCTTGTGTTATCTTTTGCTCCCTCCTTCACTGAAATTCCCTTTTCCCTCATTCTTGGTTCACTAAGATTGCACCCTACCTCAAAAGCAAGCATGAAAATTGTGTATCATACCTTCATGCTCTGTTTTTTAGAAAACTTAGGGTGAAACAAGACAGGGAAGACTGTAACTTCTCATGCATTTGTTAATTTCTGCTAAGTAAATATGGACTTAGAGGATTTGTTTGTATTGAAGTTTCGGCCAACAAATGGATAACAGGGGGCGCCTGGGTGGCACAGCGGTTGAGCGTCTGCCTTCGGCTCAGGGCGTGATCCGGCCTTATGGGATCGAGCCCCACATCAGGCTCTTCCGCTATGAGCCTGCTTCTTCCTCTCCCACTCCCCCTGCTTGTGTTCCCTCTCTCGCTGGCTGTCTCTATCTCTGTCAAATAAATAAATAAAATCTTTAAAAAAAAACAAAAACAAATGGATAACAGTCCTATTTAGGAATTACCCTCAACTGGCTGGGGCATGTTGCAGTTTATCTTGCTGAGGCATAACTCTCAATTTTCCATGCTTTGAGACAGATGAGTGGATCACCTAGCTAGAGAATGAAGGCAGCCTGCCTGCAGCAAAACCATACTGAGACGGAAACGATGACTAGTCTGTATGAACTATGTTCTGTGTGGGTATTTTTCTACTTATAAAGCAAAAAGGAAATTTCTGCTGATCCACAGTGATGACAGAAACTCTTATTTTATTATAATGGCCTATAAATATGTATAGATGTAACCTAGGAATAAACTTCTTATGCTACTATCTCTTATACTATTATAAAATCAGAATTAAAAGTCAAATTCATCATATCACACAACCAATAGAATTTAAATAAACAACATTAATTTTACATAGCAAAGAATGTTTTGTGGAAGTCAAACTAGTGCTCACAATTAGTATCACTTATACAAACATGGTGTGTCATATCTCCTGTTTTCTTTGTTCAAACAATTTTGAGGCCCTTTATTTTAGTTTCTGGAATATCAGTTAGTCCTTTCATCATGTGAATGGGCCATTCACATGTTAACTCTGCCTGTCTCTTTCCTTGAGCCCAAAACAATTTAAGAAGAACAGTGCTCCAAAGCACACAGTAGTTTTCAGGATGTCACATGAGGCTTTTATGTTAATAAATAGCTCAAGCCAAAACTGAATACTTCCATAGACTGTTGTTTTATAGCAAGAGTCCAGTCCCCCCCACCATAATTATTTAAGGAAATCAGTATTTGCACAATGGTAGGTGTTAGAAAATTTTCATTTGTAGCATTATGGAAGGTGAACAAGAGCGAAGAATGTGCTTACTAGCATATGGGAACTTAAATGTACTCGCTTCGTGATTCTTTGTGCAAAGTGGTCACTTAGGCACAACGGCAAACGTGCATTGAAATAATGCTCAATTATAAGGTAATCAAACACATTATATAGCAATGCTATTCTTGCTAATGTCAGATGTAATTTGAACGAAAACTCTCACGTTAAAAATATATTGTAAGAAACTCCTGTACACACAATACTTTTTCCAGGAGCTGCTACAAAGATAAGGTACGTGGGCTACAGCTATGATTTTAAACTTATTTATCATCTCTTTGTTACGTGGGTAAAAAGCCATTTATCCTCATCCTAGAAAAATGTATGCATGTGTATACGAACAATATTTTGAATATAGTTTCAGTAAGTTTATGAATGCCCTGATGCCAATCCAAAGACTAGTATAATTACATTATTTCATTGAATTCGTCCAATTATCTTGGTAAGTAGTATCCTGTAGAGAAATCTCAGAGTAGCACAATTACTTGCCCTTTTGTATGTTAATTGTTTTTTTCCCAAGATTCCCTTAGGATACTTTTTTCCTTAATCTTTGAATATCAGTAACTTCACCAGTAACTTCTCCTAAGAAACAATCAACCTAATTGGATCATCAGAGTGAAGGCTTTTATTTCAAAAACACTTCTATTGGGGCGCCTGGGGGGCTCAGCTGCTGGGAGGCCACGCCTCTTGATTTTGGCTCAAGTCACGACCTCAGGGTTCCTGGGATCAAGCTCTGCGTCGGACTCCACGCTAAGCGTGGAGTCCACTTAGGATTCTCTCTCTCACGCTCCCTCTGCCCCTCCCCCTCCCATGTGCACACACATGTGTGTGCACACTCTCGATGGTAAATAAAATCTTTTTAAAAACCCACTTCTCTTAAAACTTTGAACACCCTTTTTTCATCTTAGCTGCTCCCTTTTCTTTAATCTTTATTCCATATCTATCACCTTTTTAGATAATTTTGTATCTCATTTCTTCGTAATTTCATTTCTTGTGATATTTTTTTAAGCTTGACTTCCACGTCTCCGATTATGGGTTCAAATAGTGTTTATTCTAGCTTTGGTGGCATCCAATGTGACATTTACTTCTTCAAACATTTTCATTGACTTCTAATATTTGTTTTTATTTCTCATAGTTCTTTTCATTGGCAGCTTATTTTCCAGCTCCTGCTTAAGTCTTTTTTTAAACAAGATTGTGCTGCCTGTACATTTTCTGAAATTATAATTTGTCTTTAACTCTTAGCCTTTAAGTCATGCTTATTTTAGTACTTGTGATTCATTTGCTTTTGATTATGTTTTTCCTCTCTTTGTTTTGTAATTTTGTGATTTCTACTCATGGGTCAAGTAGGGTTTTTTGTTTTGTTTTGTTTTGTTTTTAACTGGACCAGCTATTAAAGAATTGAAAGAGCCCTCTTACAAGTCCTGGGATCCAGATGTTTTTATGTGAAAGAATAACACTTTCATCAGTCTTTTTTTTTTAAGATTTATTTATTTATCTGGGGCAGGGAGGGGCAGAAGGAGAGAGAGAGAATCTCCAACAGACTCCCAGCTGAGTGTGAGCCCGAGGCTGTACTAAATCTCACAGCCCTGAGATCATGACCTGAGCTGAAATTGAGAATCAGACATTTAACCAACCAGCCAGGCACCCCAAAACTTTCATCAGTCTTAAACTACTATTTAGAAGGATGTCTCTATTACTCATAATCAAACATAATTTCTAATTAGTACATGTTCAATTTACAATGGAGATGTAACATCTATACATATTTATATACCAGATATCATTTTATTATCATTCATGAAATAGAAACTACAAAAAATGTAAGTAAAAAATACAGACAATTACATAAGTATCATAAGGCTTTGACTACTCTTCCTAGGTCGTATCAGATCAACTATACAAAATTATATATATGAAAGGAAAAAAATGCCATACTTCAATATGTTGAACATAAATTAAATGGTAGAAAAATTAGAAAATATGCAGGCAAGTTTATAAAAGACTTGAATAATGTGATTCATAAACTTGACTTTTCAGTAACTGAGGAAGGCGAATTAAAATTTACTCCAATTCTTTTGAATTTGGCTATGGCTTCATTTTGTCCTGTCAGTTTTTGCTTCATATGTTTTGGGAGTATGTTATTAGACACATACAAATCTAGAATTGTCACATCTTTCTGGTGGATTAACCTTTATATCATAATAAAATGTCTCTTTTATTAGGACTGCCTTTTGTCTAAAAGTTTACTTTGTCTGATATTAGTCCAACTACACCAGATTTCTTGTGGTAAGTTGTTGTATGTATATTTTTCTAACCTTTACTTTCACAGTTCTTGTATTCCTATTGTTACGGTATGTATCTTATAAGTAGAATAGAGTTGAGCTTTCTTTTTTTATTCAGTCTGATGATCTCTAGAATATTTACATAATTTACATGTAATGTAATTACTGATGTATTCATATTTAAATCTTCATTATACTAGCTTTTTTACATATACTATATATTTTATGTTTATCCTCTCCTTTCTTGCTTTCTTTGCATGGATAAAATATTCTTTTTTATTAAAGTTCTCCTCTGTTAGCATATTACTTATACATTCTCTTACTCTTCTTTTCAAGATTACTCTAGAGATTAAAACATAAATTCCTTATTCATCAGGCTATAAAATAAATTAGATATTTTCCCACAACCCAGAAAATATAAGGGCCTTAGAACACATTAATTTCACTTATACTCTGTGGCAGAGTGTATTTTTTTCAGATTCAGAAATATGTTTTGATTTCTGTACTCTTTGTAAAGGATTATATAGTCAAGCCCATTGTCGCATGATTTGAAGTACCTCCCTGTGGTCAATTTTCTTGACTCATTGACATAAGGCTTGGCTATATGACTTGCATTGGACAATGGAGTGTAAGTAGAAGTGATTGTGATATTCAAGCAGAAACTTTAAAGCAACTGGATAATTCTGCCATTTTTCTTTTTGTTCTGCCATGAGAACAGTATGTCCCATAGAATGGTTACTTTATTGGCTGGATATTGAAATGAAGACAATTATGTTATTCACTGACATTTGGGGGATTGTTTGTTACTGCCACATAACCTATGGATGTTGACTAAATCATCTCTTAGTATCCCCTGTGGTATTGTTGAAGTGTTGAAATGTATATAAACCATCTTAGACATTATCATTATAGTTTTATGCAGTCTGTATTTATTTAGAATGACTTACATGTCCCCCCCCCTTTTTTTAACCTCTTCATTCCTCCTGATCTCTTTGTGTCTTTATCTGGGATCATTTTCCTTCTGCATGAAGAACTCCTTATGGTAATTCTCTGTAGGAGGGTGTGCTGGTGATCAATTTTTTTTTAAGTTTTTGTTTTTCTGAAATGTTTTTAGTTTTGCTTTCCTTTTGAAGAATATTTTGGTGGGTATAGAATTATAGGTCAGCAGTTATTTTCATTCACTTTGAAGATTCATCCCTTTGAAGATTCCATTGCTTTCTGGCTTCCATCATTGCAGCTGAGATGTCCTCTAAAATTTATAGTATTTCTCCTTTGAAGGTAAATATATTTTCCCTCTGGTCGGTGTCAAGATTTTCTCTTTGTCTTTGGTTTTCAGTAGTATCACTCTGATGTGTTTAAATGACATTTTCTTTATATGTATTTTGTTTGTGGTTTCTAATACTTCTCCAGTTTCTAGGCTGATGCCTTTCATCCATTTTGGAAACTGCTCAGCCATTATCTCCTTAAATTTCCTTCGATGTCCTTTCCTTCTGGAATTCAAATTTTATATATGCTAGATGTCTTCACTGTGCACCATATAGATCTTATACTCTCTCTCTCTCTCCCTCTCTCTTTTTGTATTTTCTTTTTGTCTCTTCATGGTTCACTTCCGAGGATTTTATTCTAAACTATATTCCAATCTTATAATTTGTTTCATTAGCTACATCTAATCTTCTCTTAAATGCATCTGTTATGTTCTTAATTTTAGTTATTATATCTTTTCTGTTATAAAATTTCCATTGAATTCTCTTTTTATTTATAGTTCCTATTTCTCTACTGGGATCTCTGAATATATTAACAACATTTATCTTAACGTTGTACTTGATCTACTGAGGGCCTATTTCTACTCTTCAATTTTTCTCCTTGACTATTTGCCTGCCTACGTCTACTGTATATTGTTCCCTGTGTACGAAAACCCGTAGAGACAATTTGAAGCTCTGGATTATGTTTTCTTCTTCCTGTGAGGATTTGACTTTGTTTCTGAAAGGCCATTATAGATGGGGCATATCACCTTTACCGATCAGGTACTGAGCGGCTTCAAAGCTGGATTTCAGTCATTTTGAGGGCTGGAGTATTGGCCATTCACCATCATTCTTAAATTCGAGGTCTTTAGGAATCCCAACTTAAAAGCTGTGGTGTTTAGCAGGGTCCCTCCTTCTTCACAGGCTCTGAACTTTAGTCCCTCCCCTAAGTTGATTAAACTTCAGAAGCTCTCCTCAGCTTTTCAGCCTCCTGGCCATCACCATTTCCTTAGCTTTTTTTTTTCTTTTTAGACATGATATTTAGCTCAGTTTCTCAGCCTCTCAGAAGGCAGTTTTGGATTATTTTTTTAAGATTTATTTATTTATTTGAGAAAGTGGGGGGGAGGGGCACAGGGAGAGAATGTTCAAGTGGACTTCCCGCTGAGCACAAAGCCTGATATGGGGCTCAATCTCACAACACAAGATGAGATCATGACCTGGGCTGAAACCAAGAGTCAGATGCTCAGCTGCCTGAGCCACCCAGGTACCCCAGTTTTGGATTTTCAAGTGTCTATAACTATGTATTAATTTGCTATTGTGGCTTAACGTAGCTCACGTTTATTATCTTATAGTCTCTGTGCCTCAGGGGTCTGGACCTGGCTTACCTAGTTTTTCTGCTCAGGGTCTCATAAGGATGCAATCAAGAGGTTGGACAGGGTACATTCTAATCTGGTATGACCTCATCTTAACTTGATTATATCTGCAAAGACCCTATTTCCAAATAGTTACATTTACAGGTATGGGGGGGTTAGGACTTTAACATATATTTTGGGGAGACACAATTCAACCTACAATAGAAATGAAATGCTGCCACTTGGCCCCTTCTGTCATTCTCGGTACACGTAGAGATTCCAGTTCTATGGGAGCAGTTCCGCTGTAATTTCTGACCGATAGTAAATAGCCAGCACAAAGCTCATCAAGGATGCTGGGACTCCCCTTACAGATTTATTTCTCACAGCCAGGGTAAAAGGTGTGTTCTTAGAACACTCTCCACGCGAGTGAGCAGATGTTATATGATAAAGCCAATTTGACATTCCAATATCCCTAAGCTTTTGGATACTTTCCTCTACAGTTTACCAAGGCAATTCTGGCATTTCAATTTCATTTACTTTAGATCATTGGGTTCATGTTTCAGCCAACTGATCAAGCAAACTGTTAGAGTCATTTTAAGCCCCTCAAGCTAATACATGAATACAGAACCTTTGCTTAGTGGGCCCTGTTACAGACTGAACAGTGTGTCTCCCCACCCCAAATGCATATGTTGAAACCATAACCCCCAAGGTAACTGTATTTTACATAGGACCTTGACAGAGATAATTAAAGTTAAATGAGCTCATGAGGGTGGGGACCTAATCCAACAGCACCAGTATCCTCATAAGAGGAAGAGACACCAGAGAGTCCCCCCTTTCTCTTTGCATGTGCATACAGGAAAGGCCATACGAGAACACAGCAAGAACGTGGCCATCTGCAAACCAGGAAGAGATGTCTCACTAGAAATCAAACCTGCTTATACCTCGATCTTGGACTCCGAGTTTCCAGCACTGTGAGAAAATACGTATCTGTTGTTTAAGTCACCCAGCCTATAGAATTTTGTTATGGCAGCCCAAACTAACTAACACAGGACTATATCAAAGAATTCAACCTGATCCAACTTTATATTCCTTTCACGTTGACCCCATATCTTTAAGATTGATTCACACACATAGTCCTTGGGTTTTTGACTATGTAAACTGACAAAATCATGCGATTTTTTTTTTTTTTTGGTGTGCATAGCAGGCCCTCATGGGTCACACTTTCTACTTCACCCTTTGGATCCCTGCTAGGACTTGAGTCTAGTTATAGGTCTGCAAGCAAAGAGGAGTGGTGGAGGTAGGTCCTGAAGAGGATCAAGGGTGCCTTACAAAGTGACTACCACAGGGCAGACCACTGTGATTTCTTCAGGCAAAGGAGGGCTATCCATCTCAGGCAAGGGCCGCAAAAAAAGGCTCAGTGGATCTTCAAAGTTAGAGATCCCAGCTTTATCAGGATCTGTCATAGGTCCCCACTCCAGTTTTTCGGGATTTCAGTCTTTCCCAATCAATGCCTTGACTTTATTAATAGAGCTGCCTCGAGGTTGGGAATTCAGTTTACATAATTCAGCCACTGGTAGGGAGAAACTCTAGGTTTGGTTTTCAGAAACCTCAGCCCTGTGGCTACAGAAAATAAGGATTTATTTCAGGCCAGATGTAGAAGCTTTCTGGTCCTTTATGTAAATATTGAGCTGGGAATTCAAATCTCTGAGCTCTGAGCTCATCCTATCTGTACTTTGTGTAGCACAGTTAGGAACACCAGCCAATTCCATTATACTCCTTAGTTTCATGAAAATATTCTAAAGCATCAAATACATGGTCATCTAGAATTTCACCTTCTAAAGGCATTTGATTAGGAGTATCCAATGATGATATTTTGTGTATTTCTATTGCCACATCATGCGGGTGACTGCTAGCACCCACCCTCCCCACCAGTGGAAACAGATTCATTAGTGCATTTTTTTTATTATTTGTTTCAATTTATTTATTTATTTATTTTAGGGGGGAGAGGCAGAGGGATGGGGAAGGACAGTCTTAAGCAGACTCCATGCTGAGCACGGAGCCTGATGTGGGGCTTGATCCCACAACCCTGGTATCATGATCTGAGCTGAAACCAAGAGTCAAATGTTTAACTGACTGTGTCACCCAGGCGCCTCGATTCATTAGTGCATTTAAATCTAATCAGATTAGGGAACCATTTCCAGAAGACTCAAAGCCAATTCAGAGAACTCATCCTTAAGATTTCATTTCTCTGGAGGGGCAACTGGCTGGCTCAGTCAGTAGAACGTGTGACTCTTGATCTTGGAGTCGTGAGTTCAAGCCCCATATCGGGTGTAGAGCTGACTTAGAGAAATAAATAAAAATAAAGACACCGTATCTTGCATTTTCAGCATAACATCAACAGCTTTTGAAAGCCCCATCTAAATTTCCTTCAGAAGAGTTCATTCCTCTGGAATCACTCTTGGTAGCAAGATCTGTATCAGTTGGAATTAAACTGGAGAAGCAGAACCACTAGGATCCATCTATATCTGTATTTATATCAGAGTTTCTCAATAGTGGCACTATTGGAATTTTGAGCTGGATAATTTTCTGTAGGGAGATGGGGGCCCATCCTGTATATCATAGTTTATTCAGCAGCAGCCCAGGTCTCTACCTACCAGATGCCAGTAGTACAGTTCCCCCACCCCCTCTAAATAACAACAACCAAAATGTCTCCAGACATTGCTAAATTTCCTGAGAGGCAATACTGCCCCAAGTTGAGAAACACTGGTATTTCTATCTGTCTCTATATCTACCTGTGTATATCTATATATGTATATCCATATATGTTTATCTGAGAGAGACTTGTTATATGGAATTGGCCTTATGTGATTGTGGGAGCTGGTTAAGTGGTCTCTGTAAGGCTGTTTCTCCACATATGATGCTAGGGTTTCAAGTGCACAGGGAAGGCAGTGAGGAAGGGACAATCACAAGCAGGCTGGAACCAACAAGCTTGAGCTGGAGTCCCATGAGGAAGAACTGGAACTCATGTAAGCTAAAAAAAAAAATGGCCAGTGCTTCTCTTCCAGCCTCCAAATCTCCTAAGAATCTCCCTTGAGGCTGACCTTAACTGGAAACAAACAAGGCACTGAATTCTGGGAAATGTAGTTCTGTCTAAGTGAGTTGACACATTAAAAACCGTCGCAAGATAGTCTGTTCAAAGCAGAATTCCAACTAAGCCCGCATTCAAATGACAATAATAATCAACCTGGGAGAAATTGTAGTTACAAAGACTAACTATAAAAGAAATGATGAGCTTAAATGGGTCAAAATCATATTAAGTATCTAGGAAACTTCAGAACTCCATAAATTGAAAGTATGTCATGTATGAGCACAAATTGTTTTTCTTTATTAATAAGGGTGAAAAGGGATTTGTCTGGCACAAATTTATGACCCCTTTTATATCCAAAATGACTGCAGCCAAATCAAAATGTTTAACAGAAAGATAAATTTAATGTTAGCAAGTACATTTGATAATTGTCCCAGGAAAGATTTTGGGTAATTGAATGGAAGTATTTTTCAAGTAATCTTCGATAGTCAGCATTTTATTTTTTTATTTTTTGATGGTCCATGTTTTAAATGTGCCGCAGAGACATTTATCTCAGAGATTCAGCAAAGCAGCCTCACCTCCTGTGTCAGAGTAAAAGTGATCAGCATCTGATTGGAGAAGATGCTGAACGTTTACTCCATTTGTAGCAAGAATATCTCCACTTTTCTCTAAGATTTCCCAGAACCCTCCTGAGGCCTCAAGCAATTCATGCAGTCATCCACTAAACATTTATGGAGCCACTGCTGTGTGCCAGCCACTCTTCTAGGTGCTTTCCATGTAGCAGAGAATCAAACAGACAAAGAATCTGCTTTTAAGCAACAAGACTTCCAGTGAGAGAAGGTACACAATGAATCAATAAGCAAACAGATAGGTCTAGTTGTGATAAGTGCTATGGGAGGAAATACGGCAGGGTCAAAGGATGGATTGTTACAAGGTGGGCTGCTAGTGCCTTTTTAGAGCAGCTATTCGGGGATAAGTCCGCTGAAAAGCTAACCTATAAGCAGAGATCTGAATCAAGTGAGGAAGTGAATGAATGAAGATTTCTAGAGGAGGAGCATTCTAGGGAGAGAGAATCATAAATGCAAAGGCCCAGCTGGTGTTGTAGAGGTCCAACAAGAAGGCCTGAACGCCTGGAGTCGAATGAGGCAGGAAAACAGTTGGGAGATAAAATCAGGAGAGACCCAGGGGCCAGTCCTCAGAGATCATGGCTAAGATTTTCTACTGAGAGACAAAAGAAAGCCATCGAAGAGTTTGAAACAGAGTGACATGACCCAACTTTTGTTTTAAAAGGAACTTTCTGTTTGCTTTGTGTGGAACAATGGTGGAAACGAACAGATCAGTGGGGAGGCTATTGGAATCATCCAGGAGAAAAGGGTGACAGTGATAGAAATAAAGAGAAGTGGTTGGATTCTGGATATATTTTTAAATAGAGATTATGAGATTTGCTGATAGACACTATCTGGGGTGAGGGGGGGAAAAGGGGGTCAAGTCAATGCAATTATTAAGAAGAATTCCACGTTTAACTTGTTTCTCTTCCTTTTCTCCAAGAGCCATCTTTTATCTCCTGAACATTCACTTGCTTTTAACTGCCTGAAGTATTTACCATGCCCCCAGCCCTACAAATGTAGGCTCCAACACAACTCTACCATTTCTACTTCTTTTTCCCGAAAAAAACCCTCTGAGCCTTATTCCTGCCTGTTCCCTATCCAATGCTCACCCACCACCCCATTCAAAACCCTGTGCCCTGACACTAACTTTTTCATTTAGGTGTTAAGCAGAAAATACCTGATGTAATTAACTCATAATCCAGATAGAAAAGACTAACAGCCTAAATTAGAAAAGCTTTCTTCTTAGGGAGGTTATTTTAAAGAGCTTTCAAATCACCCAAATGAGCCATTTTCTTGTGGGTGAATACTCTTAAGTAGTAATGGGTTTTATGATCACTTGTGAATTACACTCAGTTGATGACTGCCCCCAACCCACGCAGGTCTTATGATGACTGGGCTCAGAGCTCAGGCTTTATAAAATAAAGGAAGCTACAAGGGAAATGAATTATTATCGTTATCTTTAAAAAGCAACACCATCATAGCTTGCTTATCATTATTAATGAAAGAAGAAAAGAGGTGGAAAATGTGAACAAAACCTATAACAAATGCAGATATTTGTCTTTATTTGGACCTAGCAATTTTGGAAGGTTCCTCACAGCAGCCTGACTTGGTATAGATGCCCAGGGAAAGGCTCAGGACTTAGCCTGCTATATCATCTGACTCAGAGTGATATTGGGGTGTCCCTTCCTGTTATCACCTTGAATTATCTATTGACATGGCTGGCATTTAGTTTCTATCATTCTGGTTTTGCAGATTAAGTTTCTAGGCGGACGAGAAGAATCTGGATATTTTTGTGTCAAATCTGGCACGCACACATGCACACACACACACACACACACTAAAACCAGAAACTAAAAAAAACCCCAAAAAACTCTCATTACTCGCTATCCCTTTTCCTTCGAGGAAATATGAACAAATAAAATCTTATAGGTTGTGTACCCGGATTCGGGTATCTATTGAGTAACTAGAATAGTGGAGCTAGAGGCGGTTTCATCCACTTCAATTTTGTCATAGCAATGAAAGCACATATACTTAGAACCACACATCATCTCAAATGGAGGGTGGTGTATGGAAAATCAGCTGGCTGTGCTATGTCAGACTGCTGGTTGCCAATATAATATCCACTCTGTCTTTCTCCCTTTGTTAAAAATTGCCAATTTTAATTGGGAAGGTAACAGATCTAGCCAAAAAAAAAAAGTTATCTCCCAGCCTACAGTGTTTCTAGGTTGCCCAGGTGACTAAGATCTACCTAATAAGATATAGATGGAGTTGTTGGGAGAAAATTTTGGAAAAGGTCTTACAAAGAGAAAGAGACAGCTAGCGAAGATTCCTTTTGTATTTCTCACTTTTTAATTTCTCACTTGAATTTGATGAAATTATTAGAGATCTAGCCACCATCTTGGATCACAAGGCAACCTTCAGGATAGAAGCCGTTTGCTAAGGATACCACAGCAAAAGAGAGGAAGACACTATATCCCTGCTGCATTGAATATCTTTAGACTTATTTCATAAAAGGGAAAGATAAGCTCGTAGTTCTTTTAAGTCACTATTATTGAAAGTCACTGTCACAAGCAGCCACATGTAATTCCTAAATGATACAATGATTTACAGTACTGACTTGTCCCTTGGAAGCCAAGAACATTTTGGCAAACAATAATAAACTAACTAAAAGATATATTTTTAGATTCCTTCTCTGACTACTCCTGCCATTGCCCAATGAGTTCTTGAACAAAGTGGCCACGGTGGCAGGGATGGGGATTACGCATAAGCTCAGCAACGTGGGCTTCCATTCACCAAGGCTGACCTGGCTACAGCCACTGCTGAGCACCCAAACTACCAGCAGCAGAAACCAGAGTCTTTAATATGACACCATTCACCGTGGTGATCAGCCAGCTATCTGTTTCCATCATGGAAGGGGCGGTGTTTTATTCTTACTGGAACAGACATTCCATTTGGTGTGGATTTTCCTTCTTTGGACAAAATGCTTCCAGCAAAACTATCATCCATAGACTCAGAGGATGCCTTATCCACTCATGGTTTTGCACGCAGCCTTGTTTCCAACCAAGGAACTCACTTCATAGCAAATAAAGGGTGACAGGGGGCCCAGACTCATGGAATTCACAGGTCTAACCATGTTCTGTAACATCTTGAAGCAGCTGACTTGATAGAGTAGCAGAATGGCCTTTTGAAGATGCAGGCGCAGCACCAGGTAAGTAACAATACCTTACAAAGCTGAGCAAAGTTCTCCAGGAGGCTCCATAAGATCTAAATCAGCATCCAATATATGATGCTGTTTCTACCTTAGCCAGTTTCCATAAACCCAGGAATCAAGGGGTGGAATTGGGAGTGGTACCTCTCACTCTTACCCCAAGTGATACACTAGCAGAATTTTTGCTTTCCACCCCTGTGACTTAAGGCTCCAATGGTCTAGAGGCCTTAGTTCCAAAGAGAAGAATGAGGGTCCACCAAGGGACCCAATCATGATGGCTCAAAATTGAAAGTTGAGACTGCTGTCTAAGTGTCCTGTGCCACTGAATGAATAGACAGAGAAGATGGTAACTCCGGATGGGTTGATTAATCCTGGTAACCAATGGGAAATTGGGTCACTACTATCGTACAATGGGGACAAGGAATGAGAAAGAATGTCTGCCTCTTGGTGCTCCCACATCCTATGATTAAAGTTATGGAAAACTGTAACAACTTAATTCAGGCAGGGGTCTTAAAAGCCCAGACCCTTCAGAAATGAAATTTTGGGTCCCTCCACCAGGTAAAGATCCAAAGGAAATGAGGTGCTTGCTAAGGACAAAGGGAATAGTTATAAATACCTACCACATGCACATGACCACTGCAGAAATGAGGACTGCAGTAGTTATATTTACTCTTTATTGCAATATTTGTATTTAATAATTTAATTTTTATACAGCATTTAATATTTTAATATATTGCTCTCTGTCATCTCCTTTTCATCTAGCATAGGACCTATTAAAAACTGTTAACTTTCTGTCATCTTTAAGTTACATAAGAAAGGATGCATAAATTGACAAGGAGAAGAATGACTGCTACCCAAAGACACAAAAGGAAATTTCTATCCTCTTCTGGGAAAAGAAGTATCGTGTTTTCTGTTTTATGTAGTATAATCTTTATTTGGGGATTAAGTCTGGTTCAAGGAGAGGTACTTGAGTTTGAAGTCAACAAAAATGGACTGTGGTAGCTTTGTAATGTGTCAATCAGGCTAGGTTAACTACATTTCCCAGAATTCATTCTCTTGTTTCTGGTTAGGTTTGGCTACAAGTATATTCCAAATCAGTTGCCGCAATTGTCCACTGTTGTAATTCAATCATTAATGTACCTGTGGTTGGCAGAGAAATGGTGCCCCAGAGACGTCCATATTCTAATCTCTAAAATATGTGATATGTTACATTACATGGCAAAGGGGAAGTAGGGTTACAGATGGAATTTAAGTTATTAATCTGCTGACCTGAAAACAGGGAGATTCTTTTGGATTATCCAGGTGGGCCTAATGTTATCACAAGAGTCCTCAAAAGTGAAAGTGAGAGGCAGAAGAAGAGTCGGTGTCAAAGTAATTAACACTTGACCAGCCCTCGCTGGCTTTGAAGATGGAAGGGGGCCATAAGTCAAGGAATGTGGGTAGCCTCAGAAACTGGGAAAGGCCAGAAGATGGACTGTCCCCAGAGCCTCCAGGAGAGAACCCAGCCCTGCCAACGCCTTGATTTTTAATCCCAGAAAGACCATGTTGAACTTCTGGCCTCCAGATCAGTGAGAAAATAAATTTTGTTGTTTTAAGCCACTAAATTTGTGGGACTTTGTCACAATAGCTGATACAGTACCTGCACACTACCTGATACAGGACACTTCATTGACCTTCCTCTGTTGTGTGCCTTAATTACTCACTACCTCGCTATCCTTGAGTCACTTCCCAGATAAACTCATTGTACCTGAATCCTTGTCTCTGGTCTGCTCTCTGGATATCTAAACTAAGACACTCCCTGTCTTCAACGAATTCTACTAAAATGACCAAAAATATGTAAAAATCAGGCATAATCTGTATAATGATTAGGAGGTAAGGACAGATATTAGTAACAAGCCAAAAATGCATTGTACAAATTGGCTTACCTTGAGGAAACTAATAAATATGGCATATTTCAGCAAGATTGGCTGGCAAATAAAAGGAAGCAAGTAATTACTATCACTCCACAGAACCAGGAAAATCCCCATCTGAGAAGGAGGAGCTATAAAAAAGGGCTTCCAAGACAAAGTAGATGTGATAAAAGACAAAGTACACAAGGAAGCATACCAAAATTTCTCAGAAAGATTAGGTAAATATAGCATTCACTCTCAGTTTTCTCTTGGTTGCAAACAAAAGAAAGTAAAAACTGGTATTATATTGATTCTTACATGGGTGAATCTCTCAGAAGGAGAAGGCTGAGCTCCCACAACCTACACATTAAAAACTAGAACAAAATAATTCAGAGAAGAAACAGCTCCTTTTCTATTAAGTTGAGTTCTTACTAATTGTATTCTTCAGGTTTCTCCAGAGAAACAGAAGCAAGAGGACCTGTGTGTGTGTGTGTGTGTATCCTTCCTGCTGAGGTCAGTCTTTGTTCTGTTAAAGCCTTTAACTGATTGGACGAGGCTCACCCACATAATGGAAGGCAATCTGCTTTACTCAAAGTCCACCAATTTAAATGTTAATTTCATCCAAAAACATTGTCAAAACAACAGAATAACGTTCGACCAAATATCTGGACACCATGGCCCAGCTGACACATAAAATAAACCATCATGCTTGTTCCCAAGCCCCTTCCTGGGAAGGAAGTTCTTCCTGGGAAAATGGGAGTTCTATCCTGACCCAGGAACACCATGTTCCCAGTGTGAATGAGCTAAGCTGTGGAGGAGGTCATCTGAAACCAATCTAAATCCTACAAAGGCTGTTTGAGCTGCACCCATCAGAACTCACAGGCAGCCACTGAAAAGAAACCATTTGGAAAATCAATTAACTTTCCTGTCATGAGGTTTTCTCTCCATAGCTCACTCCCCACTGCATGTAGACAATTTAATTCAACGTCTAACAAAATATAGCTACAGGAAACAGAAATACTTTCATGTTCCCAATTTCTGGGACTAGAAGATTTGGATTCTGACACAGAATCCATCTCAAATCTCAGTATTCAAAGAACTTGGAGTCCCCTTGGTAAAGCTGAGGCTATAAAGAAAAACCACTAGACTTTTGAAAAGTACTTTGAGCAAAATAAAAAGGCCACTTGGGGATTCAGAATAAGTGTATCCATGTGAAACTGTTTTATACCAAGAAAAGTTAAGTTAAAAAAAAAGTTTAATTTGCATCTTCAGTTATATTTGTTGGAAATCTGTACTCATTGTGTTAGAGTAGGCAGTTAGTCAGGCTCTAACAGGGTACCTGGAGGTCAGCAACAAGGAGTCGTGGCCAGCTACGGAGAAGGTCAGAGGCCTGTCCTGTTGGTACTCCAGAAGAAGCTGGATCAAACTAGACAGGCCCAAGATGGCGGATGCCATGACAGGAAACCCCTGACCAAATAAGGAAGAAAAAGCACAAAACCCTGCTTCCTGTCCCAAGTAATAAATATTCTTCCCCCTAGTTAACAACAGTCGACGATAGATAGAAACCTAACCTCCAGGTCGCCCAGCTTACTAGCTTGCTAGCTCTCCCCACCCCACCCCTCCACCCTGGCTCTCCCCCCTTCTCTCTCCCTCTCCCACTCTCACTCTCCCTCTCCCTTGAGCTCACCAGCTCTCATATCTCAAAAGTGTACTTTTCACTTTAACAAGCTTTCCTGCTTCTGTTACTCATTTGCTGTGCTGCGTGTCTGTCTTTGAATTCATTCTCGTGAAGAACCTTTGGACACTCCTTTGGGTCTGGCTTGGTGGAGGCCCCAGGGCCCAGGGTCTCCCCAGTTCACCTGGCAACATCTTTTTGGTGACCACGAAAGGAAAAGGTAACAGTGGGTTGGGCCACCCTCTTCATCAGTGAGTCTCCAAGGCTCATCTCCTTGCGTTGGAGAGTTGCTTAGTCCCTGTTCTTTTACTCTCTCTTTCTGATCTACCCGGGAACCGGACAGTCTGGTAGCATTTATGACACACTGATTTTCAGCTCTAAAGAATAAAAGGACACTTGTTATTTCCTGCCAAAAGGTGTACTTAGGCAACTAAGGACCATGGGAAATGTCTCAGGTTATTTCTAGAGACGTGTAGCAGTCCTAAAGGGAACTCACTTTTCTTTTTCTTTTTTTAAGATTTATTTATTTATTTGAGAGAGAGAGAGAGAGCAGGGGGAAGGGCAGAGGAAGAGAGAGAATCTCAAGCAGACTCCCTGCAGAGTACAGAGCCCGACACAGGCCTCGATCCCTGGACCCCCCTTTCATGGTAATTAATTTCTGGCTTGCCAGGGGTCACACACGTAAGGATTGATCATCCAGTGCTCTGAGACCCCCTCGTTGTCTTAAACTCACAGCGGAAGAAACCCAGACTGCTTCACGGCCACTAATGAAGTGACACAAGCACCACACACAGAGATCCATTACACCGATCCCTAGGTGAATGTCCGGTATTCCCAGGCTGTCTGTATCTCATCAGAAATATTTCTTTTGGTCCTTTTCTTTTATGTTAACATGTTGTGCTTATTTCTCTCATCTTTTCTGACTAACTACAGACACTCCTCTCAGCGCTTTTGCGTCGGCTCCATCTGACAACAGCTGGAAAGGGGACGACTCAGAACCCACACTGGGCAGATCAAGTGCATTCAGGCTCGCCTTATTTTTTTTTTCCCTAACTCATTTGTATTTATTACAACCTTTTAAAGCAGAATGTGACTTGAGCACTACATCTCCACTCACAAAACTCGCTGAGTTATTTTTTGGACAGCTTTACAACACACCTAGGTAGCCTTATAATTTTGCTACTCTCAACAATGCTCTTCTTTGGAAAACAAGCCCTATAGCTAGTTACTCCTATCAAATTGGTTCAAATTGGTTCAGTTTCACGTACTAGTTTCCAGAGGCCTGGTACATGCAGTTGGTAACTATTGGGGGGGGATAGAAGATTTAGAAAGTAGGTCCTAGGGGCGCCTGGGTGGCTCAGTCGATTACGTGTCTGCCTTCGGCTCAGGTCATGATCCCGGGATCCTGGCATCAAGTCCCGCTTAGGGCTCCCTGCTCAGCACAGACCCTGCTTCTCCCTCTCCTTCCCGCTCATGCTGTCGCTATCTTTGTCTCTCTCTCTCTCAAATCAATAAATAAAATCTTTTATAAATAAATAGATAAATAAATAAATAAAGTAGATCCCAGAAGGTGAAAATTGTTTTGACCAGTATTTTTCTTTAAAACTCAGAATGCTTCAGTGACAAAAAAAATTCAGTCTTACTAAGGAATCCGCTTGATAGCTAAACACTTCAAACTACACAGTTAACATTAGGTTATGTAGCACATGTTACAAACAAACGTTACCTTACCCTGTTAAAATAAGCCAACACAAAACTAGGAAAGGAAAGCTAGGCTTCAGCTCTGACATATCACAGTATCACACTCAGAAATAGAAATCTCATTTTCAAGGACGGTTCTTCTTTACTTTGGTTAACATTTTAAAAATCTGTATGGCATGACAAGAAGTACTTAAGGGGAAGATAAGATTTCGATTTCTGAGTGGGTTCACTTTAAGAGATGATCCTGAGAGTGCGGGAGGCTTGCCCTTATGCCAAGCAGTGTTTGGAGGTTGGTTTCATGTCTCCTGGATCATGGGATGCTCTGATCCCTCCCCATGCTTCCTCTCATACCTACTTTCACATTTTCCTCCACCAGTGGTGGGGCAAAGGACACCTGCAGGACGTTCTGCCACCTATCACAGAGATCTTATAACTCTCACTGTTGTGCTTGCCTGGGTCACCATAAAATTAGCTATAAGCCATTTCACGTCCTAGCAAGGGACCCCAACCAATGAGACTTTTCCCTGTGGATTTGCCTTATTCACCACTTAATTGAATGCCATTCAATCCAAGCAATTCAGGGATTCAGAGAATTGGAAAACAGAGGTTAATTCCACCTGCACTGGCTGCCAAGTAGAAGGGATCGAAAGACCTCTGCGGGTCCAGACCAGAAATATATAGACCATTAAAGGGACCCCCACTCACGGTGGCCACTGTTTGCCACCAACTGTTGAGAGGCCTATCGGTTATTCAGCTATCTTGGACTCATGACAATGTCTACTCCTAACGAATCCACCCCGGGACTTCAGGGTTACACTGTTCTCATCATTCCTATGCTGGTCTTTAGGAAGGCTGACATTCCTGGAACCGCAGGCACTGGATGAGGTATAAGCCCTGGGATGCCTGGGTCAGCCAAGTCATCCCACAGACTGCCAGCCATTGCTGTGGTGACACGGCAAAGGGGCAGCAGCCTGGGGATGCCCGTGGTCCACTTGCCATCAGAACTCTCCGAGAGAAAGCTCCTAATTAAGGTCCTATCAAGATCCTGGGAGAGAATCAGCTCTCCACGGGATAATAGGACCCTGGGCTTCTATCGAGGTTCTCAGGAGAAGGCTGGAGCCCCCTCTCGAGAATGTAAACCCAGGAATAGTTGTTCAGGAGTCAACTCTCCCTGAAGACAATGGAAAATTCCACTTCTGTCTGCAAAAATTCTCCCCTAAGTTGCATCTTGAGACACCATGATCAGCTCCCATTAAAAGGCCTAAAAAAAGAAACAAAAATTGCTGGTTCACCAGATTACATACAATCTCAGGGCAGGGGAGGCAAGTCATGTTGATTGAAAGGAAGGATGGGCAGGGGCTTTCCCTTTGGGAGGCAGGCTAGACCAAAGACGTCTGCAGGTCAGGGACACTCAACTGAACCAGGGACGATAGTTGGATGGTTCCAGGGAGATGTCCCTGGGGCCCAGACTATCCAAGGCGACACCCATCGGGTTCATCAGGGATGCGTCTAGCCCAGAAGACTGTCACTATCTTTCCTCTAAATGGGTAATAACCAATCCTCGATCCCATCTGACAGTCCCTTAGGACGCATCTTGAGAAACTGGAACCAGTTTGACCCTGACACCTTGTATGTTTCCTTCCCAAGCCCACTTCTCTTGTAACACTGTTGACCTCAACGTGAACTAGAGGACAGGGACGCCTGACAAAAAAATAAATAAATGGTAGTCTTAACTGTAACACCATATTACAATTTGATCCCTTCTGGAAAATGGACCCAGGTCCCATATGGTCACACCTTTATGGCCCTATACCAAAACGCTGTTTTGTCCATACTCCTTTAGAGGGCCTGAGGACACGCCTCTCCTAACCCTCTATTCCACAATTCACCATCAGCTCAGCTGCTTCAGGTGACTTCTACCTCTATTCTGTTACTCCTCCCCCTTACCTATGTTCTGTCCTGTTCTCTGTGTGCCACACCCATCGTCTCTCTTGTAAATAGTTGCAGCCAAGGTGGCATACATGCCTCCCTTTGTTTTTCCCCGAGTCACTTGTCTCCTCTTTGTTTGCTTCTGCTTTTGTGTGTAAGATCTGGAATCTGTCCTGAGAAGACTGGATGAGTGTTGCCTGACTCTCGTGGTATGGGGGGCTTTCTCCCTCATTCATTTCCCGGGCTAACGGCTGTGATACTTGGAGCTAATTGGCTGGCTGGTCTACCTCAGGATGGGGACTTCGAGGAATATTCTCAAGCAGCTGCCAAAACTCCTTTTGCTTTCGGGGAGGTTCCCTGTCTTCTCCGGCCTGACAAAGACTGCCTATTTATATTTTCTGTGGGTGGAAAGAAACCATACGTCGGTTCATTTGTCTGAGCTGATGAGCTTTAGGGCTAAGAGTCCTCTTTCTCTGCCCTCTGGGCTGTTCTCTGCCTCCAGCCTTGTAGGCAGCACCTCATCTCTTCTGCCTCCCCCTCCCCCTCCCATTCGCACCACCATGGACATAACCAGCTCCCATACCATCCTCTGTGCCTCCAATGTCACTGGCTCCTGCCCCTCCTACCTTCACTAAGGGGGTAAAAAAGCACCCCAAGCTGTTGGGCTACCTCCTTATGAGGTTCAAACTAAGTCCACTCCCAAATCAGCATGAAGGGGCCCCAGGGTTCCCCTGGAATCAAAACCATCCACTTCAAATTTCCCCACAGGAGCCCCAAGTACAATTGACAGTGGGGAACAAATTGAATTTTGGTGGACACAGGTGCAACATAGCCTGTATTAAAGCTAATTAAGTGTGCTGGCTCCATTAAGACAGACACGTCTTTAGAGTTATTAGCATTAAATATAAAACTTTTGTTCTCCCAAGGTTTACTAAATGTCAAAGAAGCTCGTGTTATCTCTGTTGCAACTTGTCAGCAAAAAGATGACTTAATATGATGGTTAATTTTGTCTGTCTCATAAAGTTTTCATGGGTGATAATTAAGAACAAATAGGTTGGATAAACAAAAAGGTTTTATAGGTAAAACTTTTAAATAGCTTTCAAAACCTTCAGTAACTTGAAACTTTGAAGTTGTGCTAACTTAAATGATAATTGGGTTGAATTCATTGGATACCTAAGTATTTTTCAAAGAAGATAAAATACTAAAGCATTGATTACCGAATGCAGATTGTCCACTTTGGGCCTGTTTTTGGGGAAAAACAGGATACTTGGGTCTATTAGTACACATGCTTTTTGTTTTCTTGAAAGATTGTACCACGGAAAAACATAGGTCTTTAGAAATTATGAAATGTATTCATAGATTTCAGATAAAGAATTCTGATACAACAGTTCACAACTGGTTACTACCTAACTTTCATTAGAGACTAAGGGTTCTGAGAGTTAAAATTCTGCTAAATATAGGGACATCTGGGTGGCTCAGTCGGTTAAGCACCCAAATCTTGGTTTCAGCTCAGGTCATGATCTCATGGGCCATGGGATCGAGCCCTGTGTCGGGCTCTGCGCTCAGCGTGGAGCCTGAAAGATTCTCTCCCTCTGACCCTCCCCCCACTCATGCTTTCCCTGCCCCCCTCTCTCAAATAAATAATAAATAAATAAATAAATCTTTTTAAAAAATTTTGTCAAATGTAATTAAGACTGATAGAAATAAGGGAAGCAACTCTGTATGAAAGGAAAGTAAGATGTATTTTTGATTAAAAAAAAGGTATGAGGCATGAGAATACATTAAGAAGTATGTGCAATTAGAACTACGATTGAAATGAATGGATTTTTGTTGGGGGGGGGGAGGGACAGAGGGACAGAGAGACTTTTAAGCAGGCTTTGGCCTTGTCTCACAACCCTGAGATCATGACCTGAGCTGAAACTAAGAGTAGGCCACTTAACCTACTGAGCCACCCAGGCACCCTGAAATGAATGGATTTTAAAAGTACATTGGTATATGATTGAAATTCTGCTTTTCTTTCTGTTAAAGAGACAAAGTTTTCTTGGATTGTTCATCTGCTCTTGGTAAGAAATTATAAACAAAGGGTTTTGTTTTTAATTCTTTATCTGCCCAGAAAACCAAAGCTTCTACGTTTTATCTTTATCAGGTCTTTGATTACTTAAGAAATTTAAAACTTCTCAATACCAAAGGAGCTAAGTTTTGCTAACAACTATATAACTTCCTGTGGAATTGCTTATTGCCACCTTGGTTAAACATAAATATTGAAATTTGTAATGATCTGTAATCCTATTTAGGCACGTGCCTTAAAACTTTCTGAGGGTTTTAACAAACTTCCTGAGATTTGAACTGTAAAGGAAGTCTCTTTGACTAGTTACACTTGTCTATTTTGTCTGTTAAGTTACATGGGAAGCATTGTCAAACAAATAATGATAAGCCTTAGGTTGTATATGGCATGTGTAAATGCTATAAATGTTCTAGAAATTATATGAAATTCTTAAAGTTTTAATATGTTCTGGCAAAAGGTTATCACTTGACGTTCTAATTATTAAAATGTTCCATGTCACAGAAATAACTAGATTTCCTTGTCAGCTGCATTATAATGAACTCTCATCAGATCTTTAACCATGTCTATTTCTGAGTTTTTTTGTCGTTTATAGTTATTGTTCTGATGCTCTTGCAAAATGTGTTTCGTCTTCAAGGAGATTCATGGAAAGGGCTTTTGACAAATACAGATTTCTAATATACTTAAGATCATAAAACTAAACTGAGTAGGAATTTCCAGAACTAATGGGAAAGCTGCATTCAAACAGAACAAGAATTAATAACCTAGGACTAAATGAATTTAGGAAGGTGATTATGGGTTGTTTTTTGGTTTTTGTTTTTACTTTTGTTTGAAACATTGCTGGTTCTCTGATGTTTGCTCTTCTAGACTTAAGGAAATTTTTAAAGATATCTATGACTTACAGAAATATGATAAAATATTCCTTTGTGAACCAATTGAAACACTTATCTTTTCTCCCTACCTGAACCTCCTGAAATTCAGAAACTCTCAGGGAGTATTCTTTCATGGCAATTTAATTTGATTAAGTTCAGTGAGAATCTATTCTCCTGTTAACAGGACACCATTGGAATCATTGGTTATTTTACCAAGCCTTTGACTGGAATGTCGTATTTGAGAGACATGCACAGACTCAGATATGATCAGGTAACTTTAAGGAATTAAGGCTGACTTTGTGGGGCCAATGAAGCCCCTTGGAAATGTTGGCCTGGTACCTTGCTTACGGAGTACTCAGCCACCTTACCAGGTGAGTAAAGAACGTCACTTTCTGGAGGGTGCAAGAAACTCAGGACATTTGGGGCACCTAAATCTATAGGTAATGCAGGCAAGTCTGATGACAATTATTTGGCTTGCATCTGGCCACGAGAGGCTATTAAAAGTTCAGTCTAGAGACTCCTTGTGAAAAGTTCTAGTAAAGTAAACTTTAAAAAGCTTATATGGCCAATCACTATTCTTGTTGCACTTATGTAAATAATTCAGCCAAATTTGTTTAAACTGGACTTGTTTTACAAATTAGTCTTGATTTGGCTATCTTTGATAAAAATGAGGGTGATTATAGAGAGAAATTATGTTTCAATAACACATCTTTTTAATATTTGATTTTAATACTATTTATTATAAACCAGACTAGATCCTAAATTCTTCTAGTGTCCTCAAATATCTGGCTCTGGCCCTCCAAACTATGGTTTCTAATCTTCTTTCATTCTTTGGAATTTAAGTCATTAAAAACTAAAACTGTCCTTTTTCCTGAAGCTCTGCAAACTAAAGCTGGACAAATTTAGGTCAACTTCGGAAAAACTGCCACAAAACTCGTGTACAGACAATCTTTGTGCCTGTTCTATAGGCCATTCAAAATGATCACCAGAGACGACTGAATTACAAACCAGAAAAACCCATCTGATTGCTACTGCCTTATCCCACTCCATCTGAGGGTGCTTTGAGCCTGACATTTAGAAATCTCCTCACTGACAGCACTCAGGGATCAGGCACTGGGTTTATAATTTACTCCAAACATTAACCTATGTTTTTCTTTTGTTTCCATAGAAGTGCCTCTTATTAATTACCTGATTGCTTGCTAAACAAAACCGAGTCTATATGATGGCCCACACCACCTGCTATACCCCTATATTAACTCCTCCTGTGAAGTAAGAATCCATCTGGAGAAAATCGGCCAGCAAGCTACTTGGGCAAGAGGCCCTTGACTACATTCTCACAAAACTGAGGGGAGTCTACACATTGTGTTGTGTATGGATCAGTTCATCTGGAGAGGTTAAAGAAAGCTTCTAGGTCATTGGGACAGTAACTAACTGGACCACAGTTCCCCATAAACCCACCCCTACCTCCTCCTCCTGATGAGACTCCTTGTTCTTCTGGCTTCCAGGCCTTTCACGGCTACACCTTCTTGTTGGACCCTTAATAACCATATTCCTTATTCTAATGTTTGGACCTCATATCCTAAAGTTACTAACAAAATGGATTCTCTCTCACCTCAGTCAGATAAATCTCTAGATGGTGGTCTGCAACAGCCCTGAAATAAATGACTATCAAGACCCACTAGACCAAGTCACAATGTCCTTTACTCTCCACTGGCCATCCAGGCTTCCTAAAACATAGATAGCAAGGATTTCTGGAGCCCTCTGGCAGGGTGAACATCCCACACCAGCATGAAGTAGTTACAAAAGATGGACCATGGCCCATTTTCCCTTAAGATTTCAAGGGCCCAGAGTCCTTGAGGAAGAAATGTCCGAGTAGACAGTCAGGCTCTAACAGGATACCTGGAAGTCAGCAACAAGGAGTCATGGCCAGCTATGGGGAAGGTCAGAGGACTGACCTGGTAGCAGTTCACAAGAAGCTGGATCAAACCAGACAGGCGCAAGATGGCGGATGCCAGGACAGAAAACCTCTAACCAAATAAGGAAGAAAAGGCACAAAACCCTGCTTCCTGCTCCATGTAATAAATATTCTTCCCCCTAGTTAACAACTGTCAATAAAAGATAGAAACCCAACCCCAAGGGTGCATTGCTCGCTTCCTGGAATGCTCTCTCTTTCTCTGCCTCCCTCTCCCTTCCTTTCTCTTTCTCTCTTTCTCTGTCCCTCTCCACCCCTTCTTGGCTGTCATATCTCAAAAGTGTACTTTTCACTTTAATAAACTTTCCCATTTGTGTTACACATCTCCTGTGCTGCATGTCTATCCTTGAATTCATTCCTGTGACAAGACCAAGAACCTTCGGGACTCCCAGTTCACCTGGCAACAAGTGAAAGAATATAACATTGGGAAAGATTGCATTCTGATGAAAACTAAGATTACTAAATGTAAACATACAATAGAGATGGTAAAGAGTGGACTGAAAAATGCAAAAAAAAAATAGTTCTTTTAACAATTAAGGAAAAGACAGGATGAGGAAATAAAGCTTATAAATAAAATGAATAAAAATATAAGGATATGTTTTTCTCTTTTATTTTCCACAGAATCGGATGACGCAGGTTAAATGGAATAGGAATTTCAGGCAAATACCCTGTTTGTCCCTCCAGATCCACTTGCTGTCTTTTCCACCCTGCTCTTTGTCCTATGAGGCAGACCTATCGAGATGGCTTCAAGGGTTCAGTCTATTAGAGGCACTGGCAGGAGACGGGAATGTGGGAGGAGAACAAGGCCCAGATATCTATTCCTCCAGCTGGCCACTGCTTTACAGTGGCCATGTTCCTCTACTGAAGGTCACAGCCCCTACACCTAGCCCTCTCCTAGACCCAGGTGCAGCCCACAGTTCTTTCTACATCCTGGAAAACTCTCCTTCCCTGTACCCTTTCAGACCCAGGGCTAGTAATTGAACCTCAGCTGTTTTATTCCTCATGCTTCGCCATCCCTTTGCTTTCCTTTAACCCTTTCCAAACCTTTGTAAGTCATTTAACTCTACTCAATTACCTTATTTGAGATTGCATCATTATTACGCTACCCGAAATTGGCACGGATGTATCAATGAGCCCTGTTGCTCAACTATAGACCCCAACAGTTGAAACCAGAAGTAGATGAGCTGGCTTAACTCATGCTCTAACTAAAACCCTTTGTGCTCATTTCTTATCGCACTTTCTTTAGGCATTAACGAAGATGTTTTGCAATGACCAGAACTTCCCAACTGCCAGGCCTGGAAAGCCCTGATAAAAACGGAATGCCTAGGCTAGAAGGCCATACCCCACAAGTCCCCTTTTCTGCCCATGGTCCTGTGCTGAACACACACCGACCCCCAACCATGACCACACACTCTCTGCCTGTTTTCTTGCTCATTCCCCCCTGAACCTCTCCCTATAAAACTCTAGCTGTCCATGCTGTGGGCGGAGAGGTTGGTTGGTAAGACTTGAGCCTGCCACCTGCCCGGCTGCCAGCACTCAAAATAAATGTCTCCCTGCCTCTTTTTCAAACCCTAGTCTCTTGAGTTATTGGCTTCTCTTGCAACGAGTTTATCTGAGTTTGTTTGGCAACAGTGTTGTCAAACCCAGCGAGGAGCTGTGCTTTCAATTTGTCCAGCCCCCTGCCAGAATCCCCTAGGACAGAGCATTTGTCCAGGGCAGCATATGGGGCTCACCGGTTCATTTTCTGAGTTAGCGGCAGTAACAGAAGCACTAATTAAAAAAAAATAATAAATAACACGAATAGAGGAAAAACTCCAGGCTTTAGGTCAGAGTGACCCATCTAGCAGAGAAGATAATGAAATAAATCTCTTACTTTGAAATGAAAAAAAAAAAACCCTAGGATAACACAAAGATTAGAAAGAGAATCATAAACTCACCCAGGCAGGGGGAAAAGAAGTTACCAATGATAAAATAATTTTAAAAGATCAGGCTGGTATCAGACCTTTTTCCTGTAATGCTAATTGTCAGAAGACACTGAAGCATCATCAACAAAATTTTGAGAGCCTACTTAAGCTGTAACAGAAAGTTGTTTACAGCCATGCAAGAACTTAGGAGAGTGTACCATCCACAAATAGTTCTAAGTGATCTTTTCTTTCTTTCGTTTTTTTTAAAGCACTTGTGAGCATTTAATGAACCTCCCTCCATGTGGCTTCAAGCTACCAGGACACAGCCCCCCCTGCCCCAACATACACTCTTAATCTTCTCAGCTCTTCTACTGAACAATTTGGACTTCACAAGGACAGGCTGTTTGGGGAGTTTTTCCTTCCCCAAAACTTCGTAGTAGCTCGATCGTGCCACATCAATGTTAGGAGGAGCTCTGGTCTTGTTTTTGGCAGCACTTACTCCTGTCTGCTCACTGACTAACGTCCACAGTTCATCAAGACTGACCGTTGGGCAGAAGCTCTGGTTCCTCTTTAAGTGGGAATGCCTCAGACCAACTTTTCCAAAATAACCTGGGTGATATTTGTGGAATTGGATCCTGTGGTGATGGGTGCCACCAGCATTACCCCAGCCCCCTAAGTGCTTCTGGTGCTTGCTGATGAGGCTGTGGCCATGGCTCACGTGGCCCTGAAGTTTCCGGTTCTTTCTCAGTCTGGATGGCATGTCAGCAGCCCAGATGAAAGACAGTCTGAGTAATATTTTCCAAAGAAGGATAAATTCCAACAAACCAAAAAGTGTATCACAATAAGTAATTTCAATAGAGAGAAAATATGATTTAAAAGCAATTCTGAGGGATGCCTAAGTGGTTCAGTCAGTTGGGCGTCCAACTCTTGATTTTGGTTCAAGTCAAGATCTCAGGGTGGTGAGATCAAGTCCCACATGGGGCTCTGTGCTGGGGGGGGGTCTGCTCACTCGGGGTTCTCTCTCTCCCTCTCTCTCTGCCCCTCCCCTTGCTCACCAGTTTGCTCTCTCTCTCTCTCAAGCAATTGTGCTTAAAAAAGTAATTGTGCTGACTACTTGAGATCAGTAATATTTATGTTCAGTGTTGAAATAATTGTTAACACGGTTATAGAATGTAATAAACAATTTTTGAAAGGACATACAATTATAAAATAAACTAATCTAGGTTTAATATCCCAGATTCTTCTTACAAAAACAGTAAAATAAGGGGGAAGAGATAAAAACGAAATGTACTAATATTTCTTTTTCATTTCTGTTCAAATGAAAAATAGCCCATTATTTTGCAGTTATTTCAAAGGAAAAAAGTATTTTAATGCATAGATAATTACAAAATAACTTAAATAAAACTTCTAAATCACAAACAAAAAGAGCAAGTTATAGCAAAAAGTCTGAAAGAACACGCAGTAAAATATTAATAATATGTTAGAAAACACGATTCAACTGACTAAATTTGAAGATCGAATTGACTTTATTAGATGATGTAGGAATTGGGTAGCATCCCGTCTAGCATGTAGAGAGATGCTCTGAGAAGCTGTACAAAATGGAAGATTTTTATAGGCAGGAGGGCGGGGCAAGGAAGCTATTAACAAAAGAAAAGACTGTTTCAGGCCAGGACAACTTTAGGGGGAAAGGGGACAGCAGGATTTTTATCATGCAGGTTACCTCACCATAGTGCTGATGAGGGAAGTTCAGAGTGACTGTTACAAAAAGGTCACGTTCTGGGAGAGGCTGAATCTAAGTCTTGGTTTTCTGTCCTGAGGGGCAAACAATATCAGTTTGGGCTTGTTGTTTCTTTTTTAACCAATGCTTACTCCTGAACTGTGAAGTCCTGGGGATTTTTATTTTTCATTTTTTGCTCATCTATATTTTATATTTTTCTATCATGTGTATATATTTACTAGTGTAAAAATAAACTCATGTGCATTTCCATATCTTATAAAATGAAATTCAGCTATAATGCTTTTAATTTCTTGAAATTTGCATTTCTCCTGTGGGGTTTTTTTGCCCCCCCCCAGTATCTGAGACCGTTTAACAGACTTAAAATGTAAGACAGATACTGGGTCTGTATCAAGTTGAGCAAATTTTGTTTTTGGAGATTCCTGGGAACTTAAGAGCAAGAAGGTATCCCAAGTATAAGTAAACATACCGACAACATTAAGAATAAAATAGACAGTTATTTTACTAGCAAAATGAGTTTATTCAGGAATAGCAGAGGAATTGCAATTCAGGTCAAGGAAACTATGGCAAACCATAGGCAAGTCCGAAGAGACAAAGGCAAGGTCAGCTTTTATCAGGTTTTAGGCGGCAATTGGGGAAGGCTGTTTTGAACAAAAGTTCACTGGGGAAGAACAAGAGTTGGAGGTTGTCGTGGTTTCTCACTGGCTACAAGTGGGCAGGGAGGGATCTTCCTTTTTTTTTTTTAAAGCAGAAGATAAAATTCCTATGTGAAAAACGTCTTCCATTGTCAAGATAATTCTTATCTTCCTTCTTCCTGTGGGTGATGTGGGCTGCACTGAGTGGGTCCTGCATGAGAGCTCCCCCTTCAGGGCTTCCTGACTCCATTTTATTTTTATTTATTTATTTATTTTTAAAGATTTTATTTGTTTATTTGAGATAGAGAGAGAGCATAAGAGAGCAAGAAAGAGCATAGGCGGGGGGGGGGGGCAGGGGGCAGAGGGCAGAGAGCGGAGGGAGAGGGAAAGGGAAAAGCAGGCTCCCCACTGAGCAGGGAGCCAGATGCAGGACTCATGACCTGAGCTGAAGGCAGAGGCTTAACCTACTGAGCCACCCAGGTGCCCCCGACTCCATTTTAAATGAGGTTTCCTTTATTTATCTTCACAAGACTAATTAACTATAATATAATAATTTCCAAAATATATGAAAGCATCCTAGAAATACCTTAAGTCAACAAAATGATTGTTAAAAATCAACAATCCCCAATGCTATTTAACTTCTGACAGACCTGTAGTGTACCTCTTTCAGGTTTTCTCCCTAACTCCCCTTTTTCTAAGAAAGTCCCCCTCGTCATGCACAGGGTGGCAGTGGGGTGGCCATCCATCCTGCTGTTACAGTGCGATCGTGCTTTACCACAGCTCATGGGACCACAGGGGACAGCTGAACCAACCTGGGACGTTAGACATGGACTTGAGAGAGCCGGGCCATTCTGTCTAGAGGCTTTACCTGTTAGAAACACATTGTTGGGACTGTTGCTGGCCTTGTTCCTCCTTGTGGACTGGAGAGCTGAGGAGCTGAAAGAGGGCTTTGGCTGCCTCCATTTGGACCTCAAATTTTTTAGTGGGGTTCTTCTTTCCAGCTTATCTCTTGGCTCAGGCAGAAGCCCCTTAGGGTAAAGCATTGCCTGATGGGAACCAAAACTACCCTTTCAAGCAACAGGGACTGCCCTGAGCCAGCAAAACCCCATCTGTGATTAACCTCAAGACAGTGATCAATTGACCCCTCCCTGCCCACCTGCATGTACCTACCAACCCCCTCCCCGGATTTTCCTTATATAAACCCGGAAGTATTTTCGGTATCTTTCAGCATTTGCAGACAGTAGTCCGCTGTGTTCCTGGCGTTGGCCTCACTGAAATGAATTCCTTTCTTGTTTCAACCCCACTCATTTCTCTGCCTTTGGGTTTTGTCAGTGGTGAGTGGCCGGACAAGGTCTGTTGGGGACCTCTCCCAGAGCTAAGTGATCTCGCACCTGCACATGCTGCCTACAGAGCTGGTGTGCAGAGACAGGAAAGAATGAAGAGAGACAGAGTAGGTATGACAATGACTTGATATACTAGCTTCTTCTTCCAGGTTTTTCCTGCACACCAGCTATGTTCTTGTCAGGATTCCAAAGCCACCTAATGCCATGGCCTGGATTCGAATCTTCATTACTAAGTATGAGGCCATTTGCAAGTTCCACTATCATTTTAAGCCTTGGCTTCTTCATGTCTAAGATGGAAATAATATTAGGCCCTATTTTATAGGATTGTGGTGAATATTAAATGAATTGATACATTTTAAATGTCTGACATTAATTAAGTACTGGATATTAACTATTAATTATATTCAAGACTATATTTTAATAAATTATGTTAATATTATATAATATTAATTATGGTACCTATTAATTAACTATTAATACCCTTATAATAAATTAATTTTTCTGCTTAAGTACTTAGTATCAAGAGCCCATTCAGATCTGCATTTCCGTTCTAGAAGCACACCAGGGATGATTTCAAAGGCTGGTCATGGCGTGGGAGGTGGGGTCACAACCAAGGAAGAGGAAAGGGACATACTCAAATAGTTAAGAGTATGAGCTCTTCAGTCACTAAGCACATTATTTATGTTCTGTTTTTGTCTTGTTACTCGTTATGGGATCCTAAGAAAATTACTGAGCATTAAATTCTTTATTAGTAAAATTTGTGTAATAATAGATCTGGCTCAGAGAGAAGTTGTCAAATTTTTTTAATGAGAATATATGCCAGTTATCCAGCATATAAGAATGCTAAGCATGTATTTTATTATTTTAATTATTGTAACTAACTCCACATTCAGGTGACGAACACATCAAGTGGCCAAGTTCAAGTTTGAGATATAAAGGATATAGACACAGTTTATACTTGTTTGTAAAGAGCCACAGACTCATCAGCATGCCTCTTCGCTAATTTATAATGTCCCAGCTACAGTCTGCTCTTCTTATAGATGGATTACTTTAATTTCCTGAGATCTTACATTGTTACTGTGTGTTAGTAATAAGATTTCTGCTTCAATGTCTTAAATCCAGCAGGGACTACTGAAGTTAATTTAGCCAATTGACAGGGGGTATGTATTTAAGGTGAGAAAGGACCTAAGATCCACAAGTAAATAAAAGCCTAGAAACCTATCTTCCTGTTGAAAGTCCTTATAAGACAGGAGTTGAAGAGCTACTTGAATGTTTAAAAATCAAAGTTACGAAGGTTTATTTTGTTTTTCCACTAACAAACTTTTCCAGGCCCCTGCTAACCCTCTACTTGACATGTGTGCAGAAACGAATGAATGAACATATTATCAGAGCAAACCAAATCAACAAACATGAGGCCAGTGAAGAGGTATCTCCAAGCACTGATTCTTAACTTGGGTGCACCAGGGAATCACTTGTGAAGCCTTTTCAAAACATACATTTCCAGGCTCCATAGACAGCTCTATTGAACCAGCACTTCTGGGTAAAGCAACCGGGGAAACTGTATTTTCAAAAACCTGTCCAAAGGATTGGAAGAAGCACCCAGGGCTAGGAATGTAAGCAATTCCTGGGCTGAAAGGCTTCAGAAATGCAAATTACTCCCCTGAGTTTAAGGGTTCCCTGAATGGAACTGACTCTCTGACCTTTAGTTCTACTCTGAATACATCCTCGAGGCTGTGCTCTGACTGGGGGCCTCTTGGAAGAAGGAATCAGAATGGGCCAAAGAAGCACATGCGTCTGTGGGAAGAGAATTCTCTTTCCACATAAAGTTGGAAAGTTGGCATCCTTACGAGGTGTGATGTGGCCTTCATCCTATACCCTCTCTGTATCTATACCCTTCGCCCTGTATCTTTGAAATACCCTCCCACTCTGTGTACAGTGTCTGCCCCTTCCTTGGCTCTGGGGTCAGCCATATGACTTGCTCTGGTCATTGGGATTTTAGAAATGTGAACAGGCAGGGGCATGGAAAATCACTTCATGTTCCTGCTAGCTCTCTCATGTGTAGGCCTTTCCCATGAGAATGCAGCCTTCTGGAGAATGAGGTCTGTGGATCAAAGCTAGATAGCTAAATTGTCCTAACTGGGGTGACTGATCATCAGCCAACCTCCAGAGCCTAGCTTAAAGGTTTGATCTCCGTAGCCAACATGCAGTTGACTACAGATGCACAACTGAGGCCAAGTGAGACTAGAAAAACTCTCTCACCCACCAAGGTTTCATGCGTTAATATATCCTTATTGTTTTAAGCCATTTGTGGAATGCTTTGTTACACAGCATAATTGTCACAAGAGATAACTGATACACAAGGAAATCTAGGTATTTGTGGTCCCAGGAATCACAACCATAAGAATTATATTAATTTAAAAACACCCTCAAATATTTTTCTGAACCCATCTTCTTCTCTGTATCTTCATAGGTATTATCAATACATTGCCTAAAATTGGTAGGGACCTATGAGGGGTAGAGGTAGGGGCAAGTAAATATGAGTAGCAGAGGAGAGAAAAAAATGATTTTCACTCTATCCATCTTAGGTCCATTGACTGGGGCCCACAAATCTAACTGATAAAAGAGAAATTCACAAGAGAAAAAAAGTTTTAATTAGTATGTATGAAGCACAGGCGTTTCACCAAAAAATGAGACTCAAGAAGGTGGCCAGATGACTGAGGCTTATCTACCTCTTTTGCTAAACAAAGGAAAAGAGGGTTGGGGCTTCTGGATGGGGCAGGCAAGTTACCGGAAAGTGACAAGGAAAAGTGCAGGAAAGAGGGTTAGCTAGTACAGTTTTGTCACACAGATTTAAGTTGGTGCCTTTTTTCCATTGCTAAGGCTTGTTGTTTATGATAAGGAGAGGGAAAGAGCTCTACAAAGGGAAATTTCCTTTATAAATGGAAATTTTTTTTATAAATGGAAATTTCCTTTTCAAAAGGAGAACTTGTATCCTGTTTTTTAGTGCTTTTCTAGTGTCTGCTGGTTATAAATGGCCTTTAGCTCAAAATAATCTATAAGCCAAAGAGTCATGTTTTGGGGTGGCATCTTCTTGTACCCTTCACTGGAAAAGTCTCTAAGAAGAGGAAATCTGTGGTTAGAGAAAGGTGTGGACTCTAGGGCCAGAAGGGAAAAAGAATGTAGGCAACAGAACAGAGCATGAAAAAGTGGTCCTGAAGAATAACAGTTAAAGACTCTACAGTGGAACCTGATTTTTTCCTTCGCTTTTTAATCATGTACTGATTCTTACTAGAAAGGGTCCACTTAACCACTGCTGTAATTCCAGAGATTCTACTGTGATCCCAGATTGAGATCCTCGGCTGAACCTTTGGTTTGAGTCTGCCAAGGAAGGCGGTGCACTCTTGTTTGGAACAACAGTTATGTGGGGATACGGATTGTTTCAGCCCATCTGAGCTAAGTCCCAGCACCTGCTTTTAAGGAATAACAGCAAATTAAAATGAAGAAATGAAAGGGGTTTGTTTTAAAATGCCACAGAAAGTGCTCTGGGCTATATAGTCTTTCCAGAAACCTGCATTCTGATTCCTAACCTCCTTATGATTCTTTATGATTTTAGGCAATATCATAAAATAATTAGAAGACAGTGTGGGTACATGTAATATTGGTACATTATCCAATGGCAGAATCAATAAGGAAGACTACCAGGAGAATAATAGATCTGATTAAATAAAAACTGAAAGTGATCACATTATAAAAATGCAATAAATCAAAATGAAAAGCAAATAACAAATGAATAAAATATTTATAACATATATGACAGATAACAGCTTGATATCTTTAATATAGAAGAAACTCTTCTAAAATAATGAAAAATGACAAACTGCTATAGTAGAAAAATGGGCAAAACATATAAACTGTCATTTCACATAATAAGAAATATCATGGCCAACAGGCATATAAGATATTCAAACTCACTAGTAATAAAGAATGCAAATTAAGACTTTCACTTCTGGCCAAGATGTGGTAACAAGGACTAGAATTACCTTTACACTTGAAACAACTAAATAAAAGAGAAGCAAATATAAGAAATGACAGTTTTCAAAACACTGGATACCAAGCAATGAAGGACAATGATCCCTATGGGATGAGAAACAAATGAGGTGAATCCTGTCATTACTCAGGTTACTGACAGAGGAGTTTCCAGGCTGAGGCACACGGAGGGACAACCCAGGCAGAACACAGGAAACTCCCTGAGTTGAGGAAACAGAGCTAAGAGTTCAGGGAGACCAGGACATCTAGAGTTCACAGGACGGGATACTGGAGAGGAGATACATTCAGAGAGACAGAACTTCAGAGTACTAATCAGAACATGTGTGATAGGAAACTAGCCAAAGCCAGGGAAACAATCATTTGGAAGGATTAAGGTACTACACAGTACTCATGCAAGGCTGGGAACAGTGCCTACTTCTATTAGCCAAATTGGAAAACCTGTAATTCATGGGACATTGGGTAAACAAGTTAGAAAGATTTTGCCTGAGTACAAGGGAGTAATTAACTCTGATGGGGTTTAGGACACATTACTGCAAAATATGGCAACTTGGCATATTGAAATTTTAAGCTGAAGGAATTTTCTAAATGGCAGGTATACAGGAAGGACTTTCTGATCTTCTGAAGCAGATCATAAGATCCTTGTGTGAAAGGTGTCCTCCTTTTACCCGGAGAAAAGAAGCATTCTTATCTCCAGATAAGGGACACCCAGAAGAATCTGAAGGAACAGATCTTGCTGTTTCTCCCAGTTTACTACACTTAGCTCATACCCCTTTGTCCTATCACATTTTCCCATAGCTTTTCACTTTTCATCAAACCTAGCATAAAAAATGTTCAGGCTTAACTGCTTCTTCAGGTCTTCATTTCCTTATGAAGGCTCCCATGTCACATAAAACTTATATTAAATAAGTTTTTAAACTTTTTTCTTGTTAATCTGTCTTTTGTTACAGAGTCCCAGCCATGAACTTAGAAAGATAGAGGGAAAATTATTTTTTCCTCCCCTACACCCCTATAGTGTGCACTGCTCCAGACCTAACAAATCATAAAAGCAAGGCATGAGAGATCAAGTGTTCACAAATAATGTGACCATATAGCAATAGAAGAAGCTTAAAAATATTTATACAAATACAAAAATATCCAAGACCCAAGTTAAAATTCACAACATATGCATCTAATCATACATTTTCAAGCATGCACATAAGCAGAAGAGTCCAGTTAGAGTTGATTTATATGAGGATAATCAATCAATACAAGGTAACACAAAATTGACACAAATGCTTAAAATTAGTAGGTTAAGAACATTAATAGGTATTATAAGTTATTATATTTTTATATTATTATTATTATAAGTTATTATAAGCTCAAAAAGTCAAGTAGAGACATGGAAGATATTAAAAAGTCTCAAACTGAATTTACAGAAATGAAAACTATAATGTATGAGATATATTAAATATACTAAATGGGATTAAGAAAATTTTACTCAACACAGAAGAAAAGATAAGTGAACATGAAGACATAGCAATAGAAACAATCCAAAACAAAACACAGAGAAAAAAATACTTTAAAAAGCCATTAGTCTAGGGGCGCCTGGGTGGCACAGTGGTTAAGCGTCTGCCTTCGGCTCAGGGCGTGATCCCGGCGTTCTGGGAGAGCCCCACATCAGGCTCCTCTGCTATGAGCCTGCTTCTTCCTCTCCCACTCCCCCTGCTTGTGTTCCCTCTTTCGCTGGCTGTCTCTATCTCTGTCAAATAAATAAATAAAATCTTAAAAAAAAAAAAAGCAATTAGTCTATATGCAAAAAAACATAGACATATATCTCACATCTCATACAAAAATTAACTCAAAATGGATCATAAACCTAAATGTAAAACATAAGCCTTTAAAACTTCTAGAAGAAAATAAGGCAAAACTCTATGTAATATTAGGTTTGGCGATGAGTTTTCAGATACAAGACCAAAAGTATGATCCATAAAGAAACAACTGGCAAGCTGGACTTTAACGAAATGTAAAACTTTACTCTACAAAAGACATTGTTACTAATATGAAAAAAAGACAAGCCACTGATCAAGAAAACATATTTGCAAATCAATTATCTGCTGAAGGACTTAGATTCAGAGTATCCAAAGAACTCAAGAATAAGAAAATAACACAACTAAAAATGGGCAAAAGATGTGAACAGACACTTTGCCAAATAGAATATACAGATGGCAAATAAGCAGATGAAGTGATGCTCGACATCACTGCTATCAGGGAAATGCAAATTAAAACCACAATGAAATACCACCATGCAAGTACCAGAAACGCTACAATGAAAGTAGTATTTGATAATACGAAGTGCTGATGAATATACACAACTGGAGTTCTCCTTCATACCTGGTGGGAGTGGAGAATGGTACAGCCTCTCTGAAAAACGGTTTGGTATTTTCTTATAAAGGTAAGCTTACACTTATCATATGACCCAGCAGTCCCACTACTAGGCAGTTACCTGCCTGAGAGAAATAAAATCTCAGAGCCATGTAAAATCCTGCCTGTGGATGTTCACAGCAGTTCTAGTCATAATTTCTAAAAACTGGAAATAACCAAAATGTCTATCAGCAGTTTAAAAGATAAACTGTGGTATATTCCCACAATAGAACACCACTCAGCTATAAAAAGGAACAAATTATTGGTATATGCCACCACGTGGATGAATATCAAAGGCATCATACTGTGCGAAAAAAATCCAATCTCAAAAGATTATATACTGTACGATTCTCTTTATGTGGCATTTGTCAAAAGCAAAATTATAGGGTTAGAAAACAGATCATTGGATACAGCAATTAACGGAAGGAGGCTGTAACTACATGGGGGGCATCTTCTGGGCGATGAAACAGTTCTGTACCCTGATCATGGTGGTTGCTCTACAATTCTATACATATGTTTAAACTCATAAAATGAAATACACTATGAAACACTATACACCTATCAAGATGGCTTAAATGCAAAAGACAGATAATGCCAAGTATTGGCAAGGATGTGAAGCTACTGGATTTCTCATATACTACTGGTGGGGTACACATCTGTGTACTGAAATATTATAAAAACCAAAGAAGTAAGAAACTCTCTACATGTAACAACACAGATGAATCTCAGCAACATAATAATATTGAAAAAAAAAACCCAAACAAACCCCAGACACACACATATAAATGCTTGCCATATGATTTCATTTTTAGAATGCTCAAAAAGAGACAAATCAGATATATTATAGATCAGAAAAGTGATTATCTGTGGGGAGGAAGCAGGATTTTTAGAGACTAGGGTGTGGTGACAATGACACAGGATCATCCCTGTGGTGTTGGTAATACTCTGTTTCTTTTTCCATCAGCTGGTGATCGTTAAAATAAAGAGTCACAGAGTAGATTGTCAGATCTAAAGGTGCTAATGTTTATTTGTCCATGTTTTGGCCGTTTACTTTTATATTAAAGTCAATAAAGTCCAACCATTTTAGTTTACAGGTACAAATAAAATTAAAATATAAATACTGCCTAGGAATAGGAATAACAAATATAGGACATGCAAACTGCCTTCCCCAGAACAGTGGAAGTTCCAGGTTTCAGGAACCTTCACCAACTGCTGAGCTTCAGACACAATGGATGGGGAGGGAGACCTCATAGAAAGAGCTTTCCAAGAATAACTTGCATAAGAATTTCGAGCTTGACCAAGCCAATTGTCACAAATAATTTGAACGCCAAGAATAAGGATCTATGTTGGAGTTTTTCCATTTTTGGTCCATTTGTGGATTGGCGTCAAGGAGAAAAGTTTGCAAGCAGAAGCTGCAGGAGAGATTTTCTTGAGCAATCCCTACTTTTTTCTCCACTCGAGTGTCCCAAAGTGTTTGGTTTAATCATTTCCAGAACTCTATACCTTTGAGACAGTATTTCAAGCCTTTCTGCGTAGATATTTGCTTCTTCAGTTCCAACACCTGTCACTGCCCATAGCATACAGTACAAATCCAATCAATCCAAATTTATCTCCTGGAAGAAGGAGGATAGAAGAAAGAAAGGGAGAAAGATGTTTCATAGGAATGCTAGAAGAATGGATGGAATGGTGGTGACTCGATACTTGAAATGATAACGATTAAAAGAGTCCAAAATTTGGGATGCCTGGGTGGCTCAGTCGGTTAAGTGTCTGCCTTTGGCTCTGGTCATAATGTCAGGGTCCTGGGATCAAGCCCCACATTGGACTCCCTGCTCAGCAGGGAGCCTACTTCTCTCTCTCCCCACTCATGCTTTCTGTCCCTATCTCTGTCTCTGTCTCTGTCTCTCTCTCTCAAATAAATAAATAAAATCTTTAAAAAAAAATAAAAGATTCCAAAATTGAAGAAAGATATGCATCTTCCTAGCATAAGGCATATCAAATAGCAGACAAGATGAATAAAAATAAATTTCCTATAAACATCTTAGTGAAACTAGAGAAACCAAAGATATAAAACCTTAAATGCTGCAACAGAAAGAGAGAAAGAGACAAAAGAAGAAAAGGATGCTTTTTCTTTAAAAAAGGAATACACTTTGGTCAAGATGGTATTGTAAGAACACGCTTTGACCTTCAAGCACATTGAAGCGACGGATAAAACATTAAGAAGGGAAAGGAAAAAGACACAATTGGATTTATAAGCAAGATAAACATCTCAAAAACTAAAAATGAAATAAGAACCGGAATACAGAGCAGAGGAAAAGCCACAAGCTAGCTGGAACTTAGGGCTGAAACCAGAGATGACCAGGTATTTAGCGAAAAACAATAACAAAAACGAACAAACAAAAACCCACAAAAAACCCAAAACAAAACAAAACACAAAACAAAACAAAAACACCCAAGGAATTAAAATCTTCATTTGAGTAGGTGAGGAGAATCGAGGCCGCTCCCTGAAACAATCCTTCCTGAAAGGGGGTTGAAAATTGCTTCTGCTGGTTTGTAACTAGAACTTCAGCTCCTGAACACGACAGGCCTGGGGCACTAGAAGACAAAGATGAAGCTTCCAGCTAGCTCCAACTAAATCAGCCATATCCCCAGTATCACCACAGGATAAGTACTGCCAGTTGTTCAATGTGACCTATCTCCGGATGGGGACGCTACACAGCTTGAGTGGAGGGATAAGAGGAGAGTGACAGCAAGAGAGAAAAAGAAGAGAAAAACAGCTTAAATAGGCCTACCATGCGTGGGTGAGCTACGGCCATCATTTTCACTGCTGTCAGTGAGCCAAAGTACGTGACTGCTTCTCCTAACGCCAGGCCTACAGCAGATAGCCACCACCCAACTCCCCAACAGTGCTGGTGCTCTTCCTAGCTGAGCACACCTGATGATTTGGGTGAGCACTGTGCCCTCTTTGTTCTTCCCTTGGAAGGGTTAATTTCACTTCTAATTGTTTTCTACGAAACACTAGTGCCAGGAAGTGAATATTTTCCTATTTCTTGCATTGTTTGACTTCCTGAGCAAAGAAAACGGCCGTGCTAGAAGATGTCTCCTTTACCCCAGACCCACTGGCTCCTCACATTCCTCTGGTAGAAGACTAGGAGCTCCCATTCAAACGTGCTCCCATTCAAAGTGTAATAAAATGTATCTCCCTTGAGGGCGCCTGGGTGGCTCAGTCCTTAAGCGTCTGCCCTCGGCTCAGGGCGTAATCCGGGCGTTCCGGGATTGAGCCCCACGTCAGGCTCCTCTGCTGTGAGCCTGCTTCTTCCCCTCCCACTCCCCCTGCTTGTGCTCCCTCTCTCGCTGGCTGTCTCTCTGTCAAATAAATAAATAAAATCTTTAAGGAAAAAAAAAATGTATCTCCCTTGGAGTCACGGAGACATCCCAGGCTAAGGGTGACAAGCCCCTGTGAAAGCTTCCAGATTCTCTTCCCTACTGACAGTAAGTATGGAGGGCATGTGTTGACAGGGCATAATCCCAAATCAAAGTAGCCCAAATTGCTGAGGTAGTGTGGGGGGGGGGGTTGCCTTGGAGAGTCTTCTAACCTACAGCGGACTTTGTATGCAGGAGAAATAAAATTTATGTGGTAAGCCACTAAGATTTAGGGGTTGTTTATAACCAAAGTCTAAGCTTAGCTTATCCTAATACAATAATGTTATCTTCTTTATTGACTTTTTCAAAGAATAAGCTATTTGATTTATTTGTTAAATATAGCGGTTTCGTTTTCTATATCAACAATTTCTGCTTTTGCTTCATTTCCTTTCTGCTTCCCCTAGGTTTAATTTTGTGTTCTTTTCTAACCTACTGAGTTTGATTAATTTATTTTTATTTTTTCTTTGTTATTAATATAAGTATTTAGGGCTAAGATTTTTTTTCTCTGAGTAATGCTTTAATTTTTATCTGATCTATAGCAGTTATATAAGTGTACTTATTTAGTTTTGAAATGATTTTTTCCTCTTACATTAGTTGTTCAGGAAAAAAGTTGTATTTTACTTTAAAGGTGGTAGTATTTCAACTTTGGTGTTATTGTGATCGGGAATATTTTCTGTTTCTTCTAAACGTGCCAAAGTAGGTCAATCTCTTGTATCATATTATACAAATCTTCTAGAGCCTTATGGTTTTATTCTTTCCTGCTTCTTCTAATTTGACACATGTAGAATATTGACCCCAGCAATTATAGATTACGCGTTACTTACAAGGGCTTAGAAAACATTTATTAAAATTTACCATGTGTTGAGCCATAGAATACGTTTCAAAGGAGTAAATTCATTCAGACTATGTGGAAATAAGCCAGACATCATTAACAAAAAGATAACCAGAAAATCCCCTTGTGTTTGGAATTTAGCAACACAAGTTTCAATAGACAATGAATCAAAGAACCAATTACAATAGAAATTAGAGAATATTCCAAACTAAATAATAATTAAAATACAAGCTGACTTCTGAAATGCATCTAAAGCTCTGTATATAAGGGAATTTATAACCTTAAATGCATATATTCCCTTTATTCCTAAGGATATGTGAAAAGGTGCTCAACCTTATTAGTTATCAAAAAACGCAAATTAAAACCACAATTAGATACCACGGTATACCTACTGAATGGCTGAAATGAAGAATAAAAATAGCAAGTATCGTGAAGATGTACAGCAACTAGAATCCTTATACATTGCTGATACTACTATAAATTTATATAGCCATTTTTGAAAAGTGGAAGTTATTACTATGTTCCACATATCCTATAATCCAATAATTTAATTCCTAGATATATACCCAAAGAAAAATATGAATCTGTGCATCAAAATTCATGTACAAGAAAGTTCATTGCAGGATTACTGCAATAGCCTAATCCAGGCAACAGCTCAAATATCCATCAGTAGAGTAGATAAATGAATTGAGTATATTTATACAAACTGTAGCAATAAAAATTAATGAACTACTGCTATGTGCAATGATACTGATGAATCACGCACATGAATAGAATGTTGGACCAAAAAAAAAAAATCCAGACATAAGAGAGTACATAATGCATGATTCAATTTACATAAAATTCAAACACAAGCAAAATTAATCTCTGGGGTTGGATATTAAAACAATGGTTACCTTTAGGGAAGAGAGTGAGGTTAACATCTGAAGGGGGGCACAAAAATCACTTAGGGACTCTTGATCATGTTCTAGTTCTTGATCTCAGGGTTGTGAGTTCAAGCCCCACATTGGGTGTGGAGCTTACTTAATGATAATAATAATAACAATAGATGGTAGTTCATATTGTGATTATTTCTTGAGCTAAAACTATGATTTGCATTCTTTATTTTATGTACTTTACATTTCTTTAAAATGTTCAACAACTGAATTGGAAATTACCATTTCATCATAGATGTAAGCTAGGAACTGATAAATACTGATCTGGACCAAATTTGAGCTGCAGCGACAGACACAAAAGAACGCTTAGGTTGCAAAACAGCAACAGCTCAAATTTGCAAGCTCCTATTGCCCATCGGAAGCCCGAACTTATGTTCTGAAAAAGGAATGACCAATTCCATTTTTTCCTCCTGACACCAAATATTGTGATGTCTGTTCCAACCCCACTCGTCCAACTCTCTGACACCAACTAGGTGTCCAACAATTCAGTTCAATTCTGATACTAACCAACCACAGTTAGTGAAGACCCCATAGGTTGAGGGCTCAGTCCCATAAGGCTGCCCCCACTTCAAACACCAGTTGCAAGTACTGGATCACCCAATTACCCACACTTCTGTCTCACTTGGCTACTTATTGGGAGTTCCCATGATCCCCCCACCTCAGGTTCAATAATTTGCTAGAACAACTCACAGAACTCAGGAAAGCACTTCATTTACTATTACCAGTTGATCATAAAGGATACAACTCAGGAAGAGCCAGATGGAAGAGACATGCAGAGCCAGGTTTGCGGGGGGGGGGGGGGGGGGGGGGGGNGGGGGTGTGGAATGATGAAGAACCAGTCATCTCATTAACATATGAAAGATACATTGATCAGGCAGGAGATTCCAAGGGTTTTAGGAGGGATGTGCCAGGAAACAAGGACAAATACCAAACATATATTTTATTGTACTGCAGAATTGCAAATAATAAGTGCTACTTGATTCTTCCCTGAAATAATTCAGTTTTATTCACGTTAAACATTTGCTCTGTTATTTAAGCCCCTTCTGTAATTTTACTTTTCATGATCCTGCTGATTTTTATAAATGTCTAACTTTCTTGGCTTTTTTCTTTCTCCTGCATCCCAGGACTTCTTGCTTTAGCCTCAAAATGTATTTAGGACCAACCAATCATTTCTCATGCTTTGACCATTCTGTCTGATCAGAGCTACCTCATCTTTCCCCTGAAGAAATAAAATATATTCCTAACTAGTCTCTCTGCTTTGACCCAAAACCCAGTCTAGTGTCCACAAAGAAACCGGAGGGATCCCATTAAAGGTAAGTTAGATAAAATTACTCTTCTATTCAAAACATTCAATGGCTTCTCATTCACCGAAAGTCAAATTTGAAACCTTTACCCTGACCTACAAGACTCACCCTGCAAGATCTGACCTCTCTCTTCCCCTTCTGCTAACTCTACTCCAGTCACACTGCTTTCCTTTGTACTTATCTCACATAATTCGAATGGTTCTACCCCAGGATCTTTGCACTCGATATTCCTCCAACCTGGAATTCTCTTTCTACAGATGGCAGTTTCCAGATCTGAGGCAGGAAAGGGCTAAGTGAGCATAAGAACTTCTCACTGTACTAGAAAACTAGAAAATGCTCAAAGACAAATGGGATCATGTCAAAACCATGCAGGAGCTGGTTTGAAAGGGTTCCTGCTAGCCCAAAGTGGGACAGCTGAAGCATCAAAAAATTTAAATAACAGCAACTTATTTTAGCAAAACAAATAACTAAAAATACAAGAGCCCATAACAATACAAAGAAAGAGAAAGAAAGGTGCTTCTTTGAAAAGTATGCCCGCTAGGAAATGTGAAATGAATGATAAAACTATAAAGGCACCATTTTGTAATCCCCAATGTAATACATAATTCAGGAAGGATCATCAGTGGATATGGAGACTATTAGATAAGTTATTAAGGAACAGAATATTTGCATGGTGCTAGTCAACATGTTAGCTCACAGATTACTTACAAATTGCAAAGGGAAAAATGTACTTTCACAATGGAGAAACTGATAATCCCTTGCCATAACCAAGTGATCAAACCTAGCATCCACTAATAGCGGGACAACCTGGAATTACGAGCTTCCTGATATCACCCACACGAAGTACACAGCATCATTTAACCAAGCCTCTAGATCAAATGTTTTATCTAGATCACAGACTGGGAGAGGACTAGTTAAATTATACCACGAAGAAACAATCAGACAAATGAAGCATATGGGACCTCCTAGAGGACAGCTGGCCTAGAATCACTGTTAGAGGAGGCCATCAAGTGAACATGACTGCAGGTTGACCTGTGACCTGGAGCTGGGCAATCAGAGGCTCCTCACTCCCTCCCCTGTCCTTGGAATATATGTTCTACCCTCTGTCCTCACACTAAGAGTTACTCAAGAACATAGCCTTGAGAGAGTAAGGTGTTATTGAGACTATCTCGAACACGTATGTGACCGAATCCTGTTTAGGCGCCTATATAAATTTTTAAGATTCTGGCAGGTGGGTGTGGGGATCCACTCTTCTTATAGCCGCTCAAGGAAAGCCTCACATGTAAGTGCCCTTGCTTATGAAATCTGCCATCTACCGATCTGGAGTAGACTGCCTTTTTCTTTGCTTTCTCCCTGCCCTCTTGGTATGGGGACTAGTTTGCAACCCAACAATCTTCGATAACCAATGTCATAAAAATGAACAGGGGAAGGGACATGAACAGTGAAACGTAATGCATGAATTGTGACTGGACCCTGGTTTGAAAGAAAATTACCATAGAACACATTATAGAGATAGTTGCAACAATCTTAATTGGACTCGGTTATCAGATGGTATTATGAAATTACTGTAAATAGTTGTGGGAGATTATTTATCAACACCAGTAATCAAAACTCCAAATTTTAAAATTAAGACACAACTTGTCCCCTATTTGGTTGGCAGTGATTAAAAAGAATTCTAAGAATTCTAAATACTAAAAAGGAAATTTTAGTTCTAAATTAAAACGAATTTTGGGGGTCTGGAAAAATGGAGTCTGCAAAGCACTGTGCAAAGCCATGTGAATAATATTTGTCGCCTTAAACCATTTTTGGAAATTGATCTTCGGACATAGTCATGGATATAAATACGGAAACAACCTTACGATAACCATTCTGTATTTATAGAATCAAACTTAATGTTCAATAATAGGGTATTGGCTACATAAGGAACTAGCGTGTAGCCACTACAAATGATAATAAAGGCTAATATTTATCGACAAGGACAGAATTTCATGATACATCAATGAAGTAAGACAATGAATTACAAAATAGTGCATAGATTTTGAGCCCATTTTATAATATATTTATTTATAAGGATACGCTCAAGAACAGAATAATATAGCCAGGGAGCCTGGGTGGCTCAGTCAGTTAAGCATCCAATTCTTGATTTTGGCTCAGGTCATGATCTCAGGGTTGTGAGATCAAGCCCTGTGTCAGGCTCCACATCCAGTGGAGCTTAATATTCTCTCCCTCCCCCTCCCTCTGCCCTTCCTCCCCACCCTGCTTGCACTCTCTCTCTTAAAAAAGAAAAAAAGGATTGGAATAATATAAAATCCAAACAGCATGTATCTTTCAGTATCAGAGTCGCATTCAGCTTACCTGTATCTTTGAAATTTTCAGCATAACATATATTTTCACATAATGAAATTATCTAAGGTAATTTCTTTTTAAAAGCCATTATTTCAGGTTTTAAGCACATTAAAACATTAAATATTAGAGGAGAAAGTTCTTAAAATGGCCTAAATGTGTGTCTAGTAGTGAAGAAGAATTCAGGTTTACAGTTCTATTGGATTATTTATTACAGTATATAAAAGACAATGTAACACTCTGGGCCTTTTTTTTCAGGGTATGAGGCAACAAGGCTTGAATACCAGATGCCCCAGAATAAGTGGATATTTGAGATTCCAGTTGCATATGGTGTTGCTCGTTTTACCTGCTTTCACACTTGCAGGGGCTCAGAACAAGAGATGTGGGGCTAGACTCTCAGAGACCACCTTGGCTGGGGAGTGATTTGAGTCAAAAACATAGATTAGAATCAGATTCTGGACTAAGACATATTTAAACTGATATCCTCTAAGTATTTAACATTTGTTTATTTTTTTTTTTTAAGATTTTATTCATTCATTCGACAGAGAGAGAGACAGCCAGCGAGAGAGGGAACGCAAGCAGGGGGAGTGGGAGAGGAAGAAGCAGGCTCCCAGAGGAGGAGCCTGACGTGGGGCTCGACCCAGAATGCCAGGATCACGCCCTGAGCAGAAGGCAGACGCTTAACGACTGAGCCACCCAGGCGCCCCTAACATTTATTTATTAGAAGTGAGGGACACGGGTGCCTGGGTGGCTCAGTCGGTTAAGCGTCTGACTCTTGGTTTCAACTCAGGTCATGATCTCATGGGTCATGGGATGGAGCCCCGTGTCAGGCTCTGCACTCAGCAGGGAGTCTTCTTGAAGATTCTCTCTGTCTGCCCCTTCCCCCATGCACGCTCGCTCGCACGCACTCTCTCTCACTAATAAATAAATGAACTTTTTTAAAAAAGAAGTGAGGGACAAGCTGCTTTTCTATCAGTCCAATTTCATCCCCTTTTATAACAGATTCATTCAAGTTTACCTTATCTTCAGCTGTGCTATTCTACACTGTTCTCACCATAAATGGATATCATGAGCCAATCACACTAAGGCTATAACAGGTGCATTCAGTAATTGGGGCCTTTGTGGTGGCTAACCCCTCCATCTGGTATGCTCTTTTCCCAGATAACTACATCTAAACTTTCTCACTGCCTTCAAGTCTATGCTCAAATGTCACCGCCTCATGATTTAATTTAAAATGTCTTGTTCAATACTTAAATGTTCTGTTTTTCTGACTCTTGTGTTGAAAAAAAAATCAATCCATTTTTCTTTTAGGTTGTGCTCTCTGTTTTTCCTTTGTGATTTGTTTTCGCAACTAGACATCTTCTTGGAAGGCATAATAAAGGGTTTAAAATTTAGGTAATAAAATAGGTAATTTGTCCCCAGGGAACAAAAAACCATCCCCACTGTTATTATATTTGTGAAATTTCGGCAGATTCTGTCCTACCATCACCATATGATTCAACTGACCAGGAACAACTAACACCTGTTTGCCTCAAAAATACTGGAAAAAAAAAAAAAAACCCAAAGATGCACTGGCTCTGGCTCTGGTAAGTTGTATTTCTGCTTATATCACTTCTCTATTGCTGCATAATGTAGGGGAGGAAAAGACTTTTACTCTACCCTCTTAAGTTCAGTACCTGAAGCCTGTGAATTAAACTAATAAAAGACATTAACAAGAGGAAAAAAGTTCATTTACATGTGCAATGCTGCATATATGCAGGAGTACTCAGTGATAAGTAAATCAAAGGGGTGATTGTATGCCATCTTAATAGGTGATGGGAGGGGTAGGAAAGGCACTTAGGGAAAGGGAAAACGACTATTTGGAAAGATAAATGCATCCTTGGAAGACTAGGTGGGAGATAGATATAATAGTCTTGTGACAATGTCTGTTTGCTGTTTGGGTGTGGTGCTGACTTCTTGTCTCTAGCTCCTGGGGAAGGAATTATGACAATCGAGTTCTTTTGAATTCTTTGCAGGGGGCTCTGCTTTTAGGTAGATAAGGAAAGCTCTGAGAAGGCTTCTTTCTGGATCTGTTGATTTTCAATCATCTTCAGCTCAAAAGAATCCTTAAACCAAAGCGGCATATTTTGGGGTGGCCTATTCTCATCCCCTTCAATAACAAACCACCCCCAAATGTCACGATTTGAAGTAACAACAAAACATTATTTCTCACCGTTTGGTGAATTTGCAGAAGAGTCCTTCCGTTGGTTTCACCTGCGCTCACTCGTCTAACTGTTGTTAGCTGGAGCATTAGCTGGACGACAAGGAGCCCCACTCACATGTCTGGCCGTTGGGTCCCCTTAGTTCTTATCCTCAAGTAGAGTAGATCAGCTTCCTTATGCCATAGTCTCGTTGGGGCATTTTGAGAGAGTCACCGGGGAGGCTGCATGGTGTGACTGGCACAGTGTCACTTCCACTGCATCCTATTAATCAAAGCAAGTGACAGGGTCAGTCCAGATTCAAGAGAAGGGGGAAAAGACTCCATCTTTTCATGGGAGAAGTGGAAAATTTACCTTGCAAAAGAGTATCAGAGGACATGTTGTGACCATCTTTGACGAGATGTGTGACCACACCACTCCAAGACACTGTCCACTGTGGGGGATACTGGACCATTCTGGATCATTTTTTATTTTCAGTTTAGCGAATTAAATAAGAGTTTTTGAGGAAACCTGAGTTAAATGACATTTTCATTCTGATTTATTTCTGGTGTATATTTGTACCCTTTCATAAGTGGTATCAACTAGACCAACAAAGTCTGGTGAAATTAAGGAATTTATGGAAAGGGGTATTACAGAGCTTTTGGAAACTCTTGATGAGGTTTAGAAGCTCCCCAGTCAAGGATGATGCCCCAAATCATACTCTGGGGGTCACAACACTGGCCATGCGGCTGGATGCTGACACTAGAACTGCCTCAGTACAGAGGAAATGGAAGCCACTGCTACTGTCACCATTCACTGGGAAGGAGTCACCCCACCCATCATTCAGCAAATGATGCCAAAGAGCTTCTCTGGGGCAGACATGGAGTGATCTAAGCCCCAGGTTACAGCTGGGGCAAAAATAAAACCCCCAGGGGTGCCTGGGTGGCTCAGTTGCTTAAGCATCCCAATTTATGATCTCTGGGTCGTGACATCAAGCCCCATATTGGGCTCCATGCTGGGGCTTGGGACCTGCTTAAGATTTTCTCTCTCTCCCTCTGCCCACCCCCCCACACACTCTCTCTGTCTCAAATAAACAATAAAATCTTTAGAAAAAATGTGGTAGGGATGGACAGTACACTGAGAGAATGACTTTTGTCCCAAGGGGTGAAGAAGTTCTCTGTGCAAATATATACAGGAAGAACATTCCAGAAGTAGAGAACAGCCTAAGATGTGCATGTACTTGAGACAGCTGAGGATCGCAAAGGAGGCCAGGGTGGCTGGAGCAGAATGAGTGTGGGAGAGAAGTAGGAGGCACGGTCAGATTGATAACAGGGGAGCAACAATCACAAAGGACCATTGATTTTAAACCACTGACTGGACTTTGGTTCTTATCAAAGTGGGCAGCCATTGCCAGGTCATGGGACAGAGAAATGACATGATCTGACTTACTTTTTCAACAGAGTATGTGCTTTCCTCAGTGTATTAGCTTATGATCAATCTGTACAATAATGATGTAAGAATCAAAATAAAACTATCAAGTTAATTAAAAATAATAGAGAAGAATATCTTTGTCCCTCGTGGGTGATTAGACAGAATAAACAAAACCCCCCAAAACACATACCATGAAGTAAAAAAAGTAATGAATCTGGTTACCTCGAAATTAGGTATTTCCTTTCAATAAGGCGCATCATCGCTGGTATTTCCAGATTGGAAAAAACTAGGAGTGCTTCACAGTGTGCAAGGACCTCCTATAAAACAACCAGAAAATGACATAAACCTCAATTTTTTTAAATGGGCAAATGATATGAACAGACAATATAGAGAAACTTAAAGTCTTATAAATTAATAGAGATGTTCACAATCATAGGTCATAAGAGAAATGCATATTATAACCACCAGGAGATACTATATATGCCTGTTGACTAGCATCATTTAGAAAGTTAAATGATATCAAATACTGGAAGGGAGGTGGGAATATAGCAGCCCTCATGTACCACTGGTGGGAATGTGTACAGGGTCAGCACGCTATTCAGTCAAATTTCATATACACTTCACTCTATAACCCAGCAATTGTTCCAAGATATATATATTCAAAAAAAATTCTCGGGGGGCGCCTGGGTGACACAGCGGTTAAGCGTCTGCTTTCGGCTCAGGGCGTGATCCCGGCGTTATGGGATCGAGCCCCACGTCAGGCTCCTCTGCTATGAGCCTGCTTTCCTCTCCCACTCCCCCTGCTTGTGTTCCCTCTCTCGGCTGGCTGTCTCTATCTCTGTCAAATAAATAAATAAAATCTTAAAAAAAAAAAAATTCTCGGGGAGCCTGGGTGGCTCAGTCGGTTAAGCAACCGCCTTTGACTCAGGTCATGATCCCAGGGTCCTAGGATCCAGCCCCGAGTTGAGCTCCCTGCTCAGCAGGGGGTCTACTTCTCCCTCTCCCCCTCCTCTGACTTGTGCTTTCTCTTTCACTGTCTCTCTCAAATAGATAAATAAAATCTTAAAAACAAATTCTCACTTGGTATACAAGTGAGCGTAGAAGAACATGGAACTGTCTCTTCAGCTGAAAGCCTGAAATCCAAAATGTCCAAGTACACCCATAGTTGAAGAGAAGAGGAGAGTGCTGGGGGCAAGCTCCGCCCAAGTGTCCTCTTGCCCCCCCACCATCCTGCCCATGATGGATAATCATCAATGGGTTCCTTAGAAGCACAACCAAAAAACTATGACCAGCACAAGGGCTTTGAGAATCCTAAAGGAGGCACCAAAACATAAATAACTAGACGTGGCAAACTGGATATTATAGGACTGTCATACGTAGGAAGGAAGGGGTAAGTGGACGTGAAAATAATGAGTGAGTCCTGAGAGCTGCACCTTCACAGTAGCTGGGAGACCTTGCTTGATCTACCAACCTAACCTCTGGCCGAGAGAGAAAAGCTCAGGCTTTGTCCTGCATCAGTGATTTGCTCAGCCCTCTTCTCCCCTCCTCCACGTCACAGCCTAGCCTGTGCTTGTCAAACAGTGCCATTTTCTCTTCTGTGATAGAATACTGCGACATGTAATTTCATTGTCTTCCTACCTCAAATGCTACAGGTCTACCGCTGAGGAGAGGCAGGAGGAGACAGGGAGGGGAAATGGGATCAAGCCCCGCCACTCTTCCAAAAATCACAGGGCTTTGCCTCAGGCAACACTGCCTGGCAGAGGGATCAGAATAGCTCATTTTTGCAGACAGTTTGTTTATTGCTGTGAGAGGCTTTCAAAAGGAAAGTGGACCTGCCAGACTGTGTGAAAATCCAGTTCCCTGAGCCAGCCATGGATTCCTTCACTGGAGTGAAGTGACCTGACATTATTGCTTATAACTGTCCCATGTCCTGGTCAGACATTCCGCCCCAATAGCCAGATGTTCTCACTGCTAGCTCTCTTTCCTCCTTTCTCCCTCCCTAGTGCTCCATCCCTACCTTCCTCCATCTTTGTCCTTTTCCCTCACGTCACAATGAGTCAAAATGGCTTCTCTCAGTACTTCTACAAGCAAAGACCTTAAGAAGTACTATTAGTATTCGCTACAGAGCCTGCGGACTCCGTCTCTAACTGCTCTCTACCTGGGCCCCAAGTAGGAGAGGCACCGGTGAGGGAACTTTTACTCCAGTTTGCAAGTTTGAATTACAGAAGTGGTCAAGAGAGTGGGAAATCCTTCCATCTCTCAGGATCTCTTGTGTGTTTGTTTGCCTGGCTTTGCTAAGAATGGAAATGCCTTTAGTATTTCTCCATTCAGTAAGATACTGGTTTTAGAACTAAGGTATACGTACCTTAGTTAAGAGAGTAACTAATATTCTTCAGCTCTTATTTTATTGAGAGGTTTTAGCATAAATGGTTGTTAGATTCTGTCAGTGGCTTGTTTAGCATCTGTGGAGATAATTGTGTGGGGTTGTTTTTGTCAATGTATTAATCTGGTGTATAACACTAACTGGCTTCTTAATAGTGACCCACATTCCTGGAATAAATCCCACGCAGTCATGGTATATTACTTTCTTACTGTAACCTTGGGTTTGGTTTGCCAGTATTTTATCTGTTTGTAGCTTGTTGTTGTTGTTGTTGTGTTTACATTCCTGAGTGATATTGGCACCTAATTTTCTTTCTTGTAATGTCTTTATCGGGTTTTGCATTATGAATGGAATTAGGATGTTTTCTGTTATTCTCAAGGCTCTGGAACAATATAGAGAGCTCTGAAAAAGTATCTTCTCTAAGGGTTTGATAAAATCTCCCTGGGAAAACATCTAGGCTTTGCTCTTTTTTGTGGAGTAGTTCCTTAATGATTTTCTCTATTTCTTTAATGGGAATTGGTCTTTCTAACTCTAATGGAGTAAACTCTGGTAATGCATATTTCCCTAAAAAATTATCCATTTGATCTAGATTTTCGAATTCAAATTCTACAGAGGTCTCTGAAGTAGTCTCATGATTTAAAAAAAATTTGTTCTCTTCTGCTTCAACAGTTAATCACTACTTGTCATTTCTTATTTTATGTATCTGTGCCTTCTCTTTTTTTGTTTTTGAATAAGTTAGCTAGTGATGTGTCTGTTTTGTTATTTTTCTTTAGACAATGGGATTTTGTTTTATTAATGAGGTCTATTGCTTTCTATTCTCAATCTCTGCTTTTAAGGTCATGTTTCCTATTCTCAACCTCTGCTTTCATATTTATAGTTTCTTGTGCTTTCTTTTGGTTTACTTTATTCTTTCCCTAGTTGTTTTAAAAACTATGAATTTTCTTGCATTCGCTGCTTTAAATATATCCCATAGATTCTAATACGTACTGTTTTCATTATCATTTTTCTTAAAGATTCTGTAATTTCATTCTGTGCTTCCCCTTTACCCAGGAGTTGTTTAATAGAAGGCTTTTTCATTTCCAGGCGGAAGAACCAATTTGTTTTGTTTATTTGCTTATATGTTTTGTTAGTAATTTCCAGTTTTTTTTAAAGATTTTTTTATTTATTTGAGAGAGAGAGGCGCAGAGAGAGAGAGAGAGAGAGAGAGCACAAGTAGGGGGAGGGGCAGAGGGAGAGGGAGAAGCGGGCTCCCCACTAAGCAGGGAGCCCAACCCAGGGCTTAATCCCAGGACCCCAGGATCATGATTTAAGCCAAAAGCAGACATTTATCCGACTGAACCACCAAGGCACCCAGTAATTCCCAGTTTTATTATACTGTGATCAGACATGTTATTTATCATATTTCTACAAAATGGAAATTACTGATGTTTTCCTTGTGACCTAATATATGATCAAATTTTGTCAATGTCTCATGGATACTTGAGCAGAATGTACATCTAGATGTGCAGTTCTGGGGGAGCCTGGCTGACTCAGCTGGTAAAGCACGCGACTCCTGATCTCCAGGTGTGTGAACCTCATGTTGTGTGTAGAAATTACTTAAAAACAATTATCTTTAAAAAAAAAAAAGATGTGCAGTTCTATATACATTCATAATATCTACCTTATTATGTTGTTCAAGGATTCTATCTCCTTAGATATTTTTTGTCCATGTGATCTGTCTTGTACTGAGTATTAGAGCAATGTCTTTTATTATTAGTGTGTGTCTACATATGTTTTCTTGCATATATGATGGTTTTTGTTTTCTGAATGTGGTTGCTATGTAATTTAGTACATAAATGTTCATTTCCTTGTATCTTCATTTTGTATGACAGGTTTTAGCACAAAAAATGTCCTTAGTCACATTTGATGTTTTGGGGCTTGAATTAAATTTTGCCTGATATCAGAATCTCTATATCTGCTCTCTTTTTGTTTCCATTTGCTTAGCGTAATTTATTTCTTCAGTTTTAGCCTTTCTGAATCACATAGTTATAGGTATGTCTCACATCCATGGCATATACCTGGGTTGTGTTTTATGAGAAAATTAAAAAATATTTTTCTTCTAATAAATGAGTGTTAAGTATCTGTTGATAAACAAACAAATAAGCAGCTTAAAGCAACAATCACTTATAGTTTCCGTAAGTCAGGAATCAGAGTTCCTTAGCTGGGATCCTGTGTCTCATGGTCTCTCACAAGGCTGCATTCAAGTTGCTGGCCCAATGAAGGGCTCAATCCCGGGACTCTGGGATTACACCCTGAGCCAAAGGCAGACGCTTAACAACTGACTCACCCATGCGCCCCTCATTTCCTTTTCATATGCAAAATACACTCACCCCCTCTCAAGGTCCTCAAAATTTATAAACCGTTATAGTATCAGCTCAAAGTTGAGTAGTTCATCATCTAAATCCAGTGCAGGTGCAGTGACTTGGGTGTAGTTCCTCGTTCTACAGATCTGTAAATCTAAAGAGACACGTGCCTTCCCCACAACACACCCAGCAGATAACTGTGGGACAGGCATAGGATAAACACTGCTCATATTCCTATTTAAAAGGGGTGAGGGGATTGGAAACATAAAGGAGTCACTGGTCCATAGAAATCCTGGAATCCAGCCAGCAAGTGTTGGATGTTCCTCCATTAGGCTTGGGCTCTTGACGCTATCTGCCAGCTTTTGGGTTCACCCTCTGAGTCAGCATTCACAGCTGAGTGATTTTCTCAGCCTGCTAGCTTCCAGTAGAATTTTAGGAATCCAAGAGCCTCTTTTCATTTTGTTTTCTCTCTGTCACTTATACTCCAAACTGGCAGTGTTTTTGCTAATATAGTTTTCTAATTAACTCTATGGATCTTCTGTAAATTTCAATGGGATTCACTCCATTAGAGAAAAGCCACACATGCAAACCTGTTTGAGATAAATACTTCTCTACCTTGTGCTACTGCAGAGTGGGCTGTGGGACAACACCCTTAAGGTTTTGATTTAAAGGATCTGTGAGGAATACCCTTAATCTCTTTAAAGGGTCTTGTGTATGACTGAAATAACTCTAAGGATCTAAATGGAACCTCTGCTATTTCTTAAGTATTAACAAGGGATTTTACAGCCATACCCTTGGCTTCATTTTTAGACAATGTTTTCCTAGAAGTGCCCTGGATTTGATCTTTGCTCCAAAGCCATTTCTTAACTTTAGCATTATTTGCCATTGGAGGGGCCGAGGATTTTCAAAACCATAAATCCTGGCTCCTTTTTAAAAGCAGTCTTTCTCTCAATTTATTTCTCTCCTCTCACATTTTATTATAAACAGCAAGAAGCAACCAGGTGGCACCTTCAACATTTTGCTTAGAAACAGCCTTAGGTAGATGACCCAGTTCATTAGGCACATTTTCTACTTTCCATGGAACTGCAGACAACAGATACATTCTGTCACTATCTCACAAGAATCTCCTTTTCTCAAGTTGCCAATAACATTTTCCTTATTTCTCTTGAGCCCTCACTAGCATCTTCCTCAGTGTCCAGAATTTTAGTATGTGTTCAAGGCATTTTAAACATTCATTAGTACTCTCCTCAAAATTTACTGCCCAGTTTCAATGCCATATGCATATTTATTATTTGTTACGGCAGTACCAGACATCCAAGTACAAAAATCTGTACTCACTATCTATTGCTATGTAGCAAATTACCCTAAAACTTAGTGGCTTAAAACCACAAACTTTTTTTTTTTTTAATCTGACAGTCTCTGTGGCATGTAAATCCTGGTATGGACAAGCCAGGTGCCTCTGGTTCAAAATCTCTCACAGGCTCTAATTGGCTTGTGGATGGATTTAACTCACTGTGGTAGGTCGCCTCTGATAATATGAAATTATTCTCACTTTTTCTGTCATTCATTTTTCCTACTTTCTCCATGATCAATTTTACTTCTTTCTTTATCTCCTTATCATTATCTTGGTTGTTTGCTTGTCTTTCTTCATTGCCCCTTATTAAATTTCATTTGAATCCATTCATCCTTGGGTAGCTTACAACTGATTATTTCTGGGATAATTTTGTCTTTTCTTTAATTCTTTCACGAATTAAGTCAACTCTCTTTTCTTATCTCTCTGGTTTTTCTTTTTTTTTTTTTTGACTGTTTTCTTTCTTAGCTATTTAAAAAGATTTATTCATTTATTTTAGGGAGAGAGAGAGCAAGTTGGGGGAGAGACAGAAGGAGAAGGAGAGGGAGAGAATCTCAAGCAGACTCCCTGCAGATCACGGAGCCTAACATGGGGCTTGATCTCACACCTGAGCCGAAACCAAGAGTTTGACACTTAACTGACTGAGCCACCCAGGAGCCTCTCCTTTCTTAGGTTTTTAATTTCTTAATTAAATTCTCAAATGTATGTTTGATTATATTTAATTCTTACCATTTTCTTCTGCTATATGGATATTTTTCCTATGGAAACTTAACCACATGTGGGTGAAATTCTGTTTTCTGATTTTTTAGAACAGCAATAGATGGATTTGCTAATTTTCCTTTTGTTCATTTTTTAGGGCACTGGAGTATTTCAGATTCCTAGTTTAGTGACATCTTTTCTCTCATCATAACAAAGTCCAGACACTTTAAGTAGATCTGTTTGATTGTGTGGATAGGGGTTGGAAAGGCTGCATGTCCTCTGGTTTTATATTTCTCTTCTGTCCTGTAGGGCCCTGCATTTCCCCCTTTAGCTCTTTTCCTTTTCACTACCTAAGTGCCAAGGGGAGTTTCTCTTTTCTTTATTGCTTTTCTTTTCTCTCCTAGAAGCTATGTGTTTCAAAGAGATTGCCCCCTTCAACCATATGGACTTTTGGATTCCTTCCCTTGTAATCCATGCTCTGATGTATTCAGATGCTTTCTTAGAATATTCAGACTGAGGTAGACTTAATCTTCTTGACGCTGATGTTGGATCAGTTCTGTGCCCCTTCCCTCGCCTTCTCCCTCTGTCTTTCCCACAGTCTTTCTCCTTTGGCCTTGTGGCGGGCACATGGGAGGTGGCAGCATGGAAAATTGCACTAGGATCTGGAATTTTTTTTTTTTTTTTATTATCTACACTTACTTTGAAGCTTTGGCATTCTATGTCTTCAAGTCATGCTGAAAGCTTGGTTTTTGTGTAAGTTTGCATTTCCCAGCTTGTTTGGGGGAGATATAGTGGGAGACTGATAGCTTTGCGGCAACCATTGCCTTCAGCTACCTAGAAGTTCTCTTAGCTTTTTTAAACACTTCTAATTACTTTTTTGAAGTTTGTCTTCTTTGTTAAATTGGAAGCTTCAAGCAGGCAGGGACCATGTCTATCTTGTTCTTTTCCCTCCCCTGTACCTAGTATGGGTATAATTACTGTAGAGTCTAAAGAACACTGGACTTCAATCTCAAGTAATGAATACTAGATTCAGATGATTTGTGTTTGGAGACCTAGCCTATTTAGGCCTTCGATTTTTTTTTAAAAGATTTTATTTATTTATTTGACAGAGAGAGAGAGACAGCCAGCGAGAGAGGGAACACCAGTAGGGGGAGTGGGAGAAGAAGCAGCAGGCTCCCAGTGGGACAGGGATCACGCCCTGAGCCGAAAGCAGACGCTTAATGACTGAGCCACCCAGGCGCCCCTCGATTTTTCATCTATAACCAAGGATCTCACAGTGTCGTTGTGGAGCAAGATCAAGTATGAAATTACCTGGCAATAGTTATTGTCTTGCCCATGCTTAGCTAACACTTACCTAATGCATGTGCACACACACACACACACACACAATTCTGCATTAATAAGCTACACAACTTTTTTATCTCATACAATCCTAAGCATTTGGTAATTACACTAAACTTTTTTATGTGTCATTTTTTTCTAGCTAATCTATCGTCATCCTTTCTTACAAATAGAAGTGACTCATGTCTCATTTCCTAAGATCTTGCTTTAGAAAACTTCTATCTTCTTTCTTTTATAAAAAAACGTAGAATACAAATTAAAATATTAGTGCATATTTTGTTTTTCATATGGGTAGATAGCCTATGTTCATAGTTTTTGTTAATGCCAAAAAAGCTAGTACCCTGAAAACCGACTTTTATCTTGAACATTAGAAATGATAGTCCTATTACTAATAGTAATAATAACAATCACTAATACATATTGAGTTTATTATATGGCCATCACCATTTTAAATACTTTAAACCTATCAACATATTTAAACTTTACAATAATATTATGAGGTAGGTATTATTATTATCCTCATGATATAAATAAGCAAAGTAAGTTAAGTAACTTGCTGAAGGTCACCCAGCTGGTAAATAGTGTAACCAGTGTTTGAACCCAATGAAAAAATGCCATGAGTTAATTAAGCAAATGGTAAAATACAACTTATTTAGGTGAACTCTTCTTTGACTCCTACTCAAGCTAAAAATTTCTAATAAAAAGTAAATCTCAAGCAGATAAGATTGTTTTAAAATACTCACAAGAGAGGCCTGAAATCTTCATTTCCCAGGAAAAGGGAGGGTTCTAAATTGTACAGACTTAATGCTCAAAGGCAGAAGACTGGAGGTGAGAGGAATAGGGCAGACCTGAGCACAGGCTGGGGGGACGCTAACCTTAGATAGTAGCTGAATTTTCATATCCATCCATCCTCAAGGGAGAGCTCAGCCTCTGTGATGTCTGAAATGCATAGCTTCCAGGCAGTCAATTAAGATGCTCTTATTTTTCACAGCAGCTCTCTTTGGGATTCTTTGACTTGGAAAACAAATGAAGCAAAATGAAGTTAATGACTCTTTCAAGTCCTTCCATCAAAGACTCCCCAGTTATATCCATTGTATCAGTGAAAAATGTCCCAGTAGAAAAATCAGTTGCTCTGGGACACAGGGATGGAAGAAGGGAGGAAGAAGATGCTCAGGTTCAGTGAAATCCTGAAGGTGGTACCAAGGTGCTGGCTGCAGCCACAGAAAATGAAAGGACCAGCATTAGCTGGTGACAGAGCCATTTAAATTCCAAACTCCAACTCACACTTCCCTCTTTAGAAGCCTGATGTGATCAGAGCATGCACAGCAGCAACCTCAACATTCATAACAGGAAACTGATGTTCCATCCTTACTATTGTATTTAGAGACATAACTGGGAGAGAGTGTTGGGTACCCATTAGAACCCCAGGCATACCTGACTGTTGTGTTATTGGGAGCAATTAGCAATTCAATCCTTGGCAGCTTCCTCTGTTCTTCCCCAAGAAGTTCATCTTATGATTTACTCAAAAATCATCATTTAGGTCCAAAATCCCAGACTGAGCTGAGAACATGGTTACCAAGAAAAAAAAAACCTCTCCAATGTTCATAGCAGCAATGCCCACAATAGCCAAACTGTGGAAGGAGCCGAGATGCCCTTCAACAGACGAATGGATAAAGAAGATGTGGTCCATGTATACAATGGAATATTACTCAGCTATCAGAAAGGATGAATACCCACCATTTTCATTGACATGGATGTAACTATTAGAGGGGATTATGCTAAGTGAAATAAGTCAAGCAGAAAAAGACAAGTTTCATATGGTTTCCTCATTTGTGGAACGTAAGGAATAGCAGAGAGATCGTTAGGAGAAGGAAGGGAAAAATGAAGGGGGGGTAAACAGGGGAAATGAACCATGAGACACTATGGACTCCAGGAAACAAACTGAGGGTTTTAGAGAGGAAGAGGGGGTGGGGGGATGGGTTAGCCTGCTGATGGGTATTAAGGAGGGCACATATTGCATGAGCACTGGGTGTTAAACGCAAACAATGACTCATGAAACACTACAACAAAAAGGGTGACTAACATATCATAGTTTAAAAAAAAAGGAAAAAAAATAAATGATCCTTAGAAATTAAAAGAGAAAAAATAAATCTAAAGCAGATTAGATTACTTAAAAATACACACAAGAGGCTTGAAATCCTAGATTCTCTGGAAATAGTAGGATATGTACTGCCTTGGTCAACTATATACTAATCAAGACATGTAAAATATATCCTTTGATCTCAGCTAAAACTACTGTCTTTACTATGAAATTTGTTGGGTATACTCGAATCATCTCAGCCATTGAAAAATCATACAGACATGTTAGGAAGTTAATATGAATATCATCAAAATCTTATAAAAATGAAGAGAACATCAAACATGTAGTTTTTGTATTAAGACAGGAACTTGGAAAATAGATGTCTTTTCCTAGGTATGCTGAGCACATTTCAGAGGTGGTCGGGGAGAACAGGGAAAGAAAGGGTTTGTAGAGATTATTCCAGATAAAGTAAACAGAGAAGACATGCCCATCTTTTGACATGTCTTAGAATGGTGAAAGGGAAAGCAGGTTTTCTTCCCTTTTCTCATTTCTACCCCATAACATTAATCGAATTCTGTAATTTTGGAATTAAACCCTTTCATTAACTACAGATCAGTCACATCTCACTTCCTATGCATACTTAGAACTACCTGTAAATAACAGATCTTCATGACGGCAACTGGAAGCCAATTAAAGACTTCCTTCTTCCACTTTATCATCAAAGGCATGGTGATTTGTTAAGGCTCCAATGGTCATCAGATTCATGAAGGTCCTGCTAACCCAGCATGCTCTCCAGGTGCCCCGAATCTGGAAAAGACAAGAAGGAAGAAAAGGTTTGAATGGCTCGTAAGATACATCTTTCATCTGGTAAACAAGATTCACTGGACTTAGGGGGTTAAAATCCCCCCCAAACAAACAAGAATGAGATCAGAAAACAGCGGTCATTTCACAGATTCCGTACTGTAGTCATGTTTGGGATGGTTCTTTTTCAGGAGTCCTGGGACAGCTGGATAGCTGACTTATAACATCTGTGCTTTTGTCTTGATTTTTAGGGAATATTTGTTTACAGCCAAACTCAAAAGAACATACGCCAGTACAGACACAAGACCCATTTCTGTGCAACATCTCTGAGTGGACAACTTCAATCCCCCTGTCAGAAAATAAGCACCCACCAAGGGACAGATGTTGCAGAAAAGAAGAGATGAGAAACTCAATCCACACTCAAGAGTTCAGGGAAGGTCACTCCAGGAAGATGACGAGGGGAAATGAAGCCATGTATTTGGGAACCAAATTAATACGTGAATCCGGAAAGAATGCAGGCTGACCACGAGATGAATGCATATCCTTCTTCCAACCAACTAATAGTTTATCACTCCTCTCGAGGAAGGACTGCCTCTGAGTGCTGACTCCAAGGAAGCCTGTTCCCAGGTGGGCTGTCCCTGACAGGTATAAATGTTACCTTTTATCACCTATTGTCCACTGATGACAAAAGGAAACTAATTAAGCATAATTTCCAGGCTTTCAGAGTTAAGGTCCCCTCGGTGGCCTGAGAATTACTTGCAAGGTTTGGAATGGGGCCAACTGCGTGCTGGATCTGGGCAATGATCCTGCACTCATATAAATTCTAAAGTTAATGGCGAAATAATAGAGTCACAATTTGTGGGAAGCGTATTTTTCTGTCCTGAGGAATGAAGTCCCTGCAGATGTGTAGTGAATGTATCAGTGTTTACCGCTCTTGTAAATTCTCCTAGAGCCTCCTCCTAAATCCGCAAAGTCTCCCAAAGCATTTTAAGTTTGTGGCATTTTCTAGTATTCTTAACAGTGGTCTTTTCATGGCTTATTTACTGAAAGCCTCATTGTACATTTGTGAAGAAATTTCTTGGCATGGTGTTGCAGTGACATCATTCGTTTCTCTGTACCAATAAATGTTCCCAAGATGGCTTCACGGCAACGATATGCAAATATCCCCACTGTCCATTTCCCTGAATGGCAAAACCGGCTTTGTTTACTTTTATTTACAGCATTTCTAGTCTTATCATTCCGGAGTAGTCTTCCAGCTAAACAACTAGTATTGGACAATCACTTATTTACTCTCATCTGCTTACCGTATAAAGCATACATTGTTGTTTTGAGGCTTGCACTGGGGGTGGGGGGTCTCTACTCTTGATCCCATTATGTGTCCAGGAACAGTATGTGGTACTTGGCTGATGCCCAGTTCAAATTTACTAGAGGAAATTCGTGAATAGATTAATCACATAGATACAGCGCTCGTCTTATTGCTTGGATCTCAGGCTTGTGTCTACGTGCAGCGGAAGGACAATTTCAACAAGGGCTCCAGTGAATAATACCTTTGGGAAACTTGTCAGCATGGAAGACCTAGAAATAGGTCTTGTTCCAACTTTACCAGGGTGTAGATGACTCGTGCTGATTTAGTTGCCGGGCATGCAGACGAAGCTTTAGAAACTAAATCTGACACTTCCTGTGTGAGCTTACAGCTGAGATGTGACCCCTGAAATTCTGTACCGTACTGATGAACAGAGGACAGAGCTGTCATCACCACTTCCCCCAGGGCACTGACGCCTGCCTTATTCCTAAAGGGAAGTAGACTATTAAAAAGGGTGCATTTGGTGCTCGCTTTGGCAGGACACACCCCGAAAAGTACAAATTTGTAGGATGCTCTGTCGTAACTGTGTTCCTTTCAGACAGGTAGCTTGTCTAGAAGTACTGCGAGTGCATAATCCTCTTTATGAATTACAAACAATTACTGGTTTCCATGCTTGAACGGTTTTATCTGCTTTGGCCCAATTAAATTTGGCAGGATAAATATTTGAGAGGGCGAGGTGTATGGTTTTATAGGTAAATCTGTGAACACTGTTTCTTCCTGAGGTTCATTGTACACAAACTGTTTTTCATATTAGCAGCACTCAAAGTGCTTCCCCGAACCTTCATCAAATGGGTTAAATGACACTCCTTGTATCGAGACTGCCAGCATATTTTGTAGACGTTTACTGCCTGATTGTTTCTAAATAATGCATTTAACAGAAGGAGATAACCGTGTTGACTTCCTCAAAGAGTATCACATATTTAGATACAGTCAACCCAAATGCCCCATACTCAGAAGACTATACTTAGATACCAGCTGTTTGTTTTGCTTTCTAATTCATAGTTACTCACTGAATGGGTTTTTGCAAGAAGAGGTGGGAGAGGATTTTTGTTTGCTTATATATTACCTGTATATAAGGGTTTCTCTTCCTTTACAATGAAGAAGTTAGGTTAGTTCCTTTTAATAATGATGAGATTTTTTTTTCTACTACACTAGGATGATTTTGCCCTTTTTTCTGCTCATAAAACGAACATTATTTCCCAAGTATTACAAAGGCCTAATATTACATTTTAATATCACGAAATGGGATATTTTTGAAACATTTCCATGTGTTTGTACATTCTACAACCAGGCTCTTGGAATTCCCTGCCTATTGGAGCACTGGAGTTTCAGTGTCTCAGGGGAAGGGCAGATGCCCCACCAGGAAAATCGCAGCACGAAGGGTCAAATTAAATGGGGGGGGGATTAAATTTTTATTTGCATTCCTAGGAAAACAATAGGCTTGAAAATCAGACTTTGGAAAGAGGGAGACATTTTCATAAATTTCCTTAGTATATCAAAGATCAAACATGGCAAACGCCTGGTGGATATTTCCAGTGTTCACCAATTTCCTATTGAGCTTCTTGAAGTTAGTGAGGCCATGCATCTACAGCTGGCTAATGGGCCAGGAGCAGAAGTAATAAGTTGTCTTATAAAGCTCAACACTCAAGGGACATCTGGGTGACTCCATCAGTTAAACATCTGATCTTGATTTTGGCTCAGGTTATTATCTCAGGGTTGTGAGATTGATCCCCATGTTGGGCTCTGTGCAGGGCGTGGAGCCTGCTTAGGACTCTGTCTCTCCCTCTCCCCCCCCACCCCTAAAAAAAGTTTAAAAAAAATAAAATTCTATGCTCAAAAAACAAATAATTGAGGGGCATCTGGGTGGTGCAGTTGGTTAGGTGTTTGACTCTCAATTTTGGCTCAGGTCGTGATCTCAGGGTCGTGAGACTGAGCCCTGCATCAGGCTCCATGATCAGTGTAGGGTCTGCTTGGGATTCTCTCTCCCTCTGCCCCTCCCACCTATGCTCTCTCTCTCTGGAATAAATAAATAAATCTTAAGAAAACCCAAAACCAAATAATCCAGTTAAAAAGATTGACAGAAGAAATGAACAGACTTTTTTCCAAAGAAAACATACGGATGGCCAACAGACACATGAAAAGATGCTCAACATTACTCATTATCAGGGAAATACAAGTCAAAACTACAAAAAGATTATCACCTCACACCAGTCAGAATGGCTCAACTTAACAACACAGGAAACCACAAGTGTTGGAGAGGATGTGGAGAAAGGGGTACCCTCATTCACTGTTGGTGGGAATGCAAACTGGTGCAGCCACTCTGGAAAATAGTATGGAGGTTCCCCAGAAAGTTAAAAATAGAGCTACCCTATGACGAAGTAATTGCACTACTGTATTTTACTCAAAGGATACAAAAATCCTAATTCGAAGGGATGTTTATAGCAGCATTATCTACAACAGTCAAATTATGGAAACAGCCCAAGTGTCCATTGACAGAGGAATGGATAAAAAAGAAGTGGTTTATATACATACAACGGAATATTATATAGCCATAAAAAGAAGGAAATCTTGCCATTTGCAATGACGTGGATGGAGATAGTATTATGCTAAGCAAAATAAGTCAGTCAAAGAAAGACAAATACCATATGATTTCACTCATCTGTGGAATTTAAGAAACAAAACAAATGAACACAATGAGGGAAAAAAAGAGGAAAACAGAGAAACAGACTCTTAACTCTAGAGAACACACTGACGGTTACCAGAGGGGAGGTGGGTGGGGTGATGGGTGAAACAGGGGATGGGGATTAAGGAGGGCACTGGTGATGAGCACCAGGTGTTGTATGAAGTGTTGAATCACTCTATTGTACACATAAAACTAATATTATACTATATGTTAACCAACTGGAATTTAAATAAAAACTTGGGGATAAAAAAGAAATATGCTGTGTCTTCTGACAGTGAAATGCCTCTGTTCAACCTTTCCTTTTAGTGATGAGCCTACAGGGGTACATTAAAATTGGGGAACTGCAAGATTGAAGCAGCCTGCATTGCTGGGTCATCTCACGAAAGACACTGGTGGGTCACCTGACCTACAACAGACTCTGTGTGTTCAAGAAATAAACTTCATGGGGCGCCTGGGTGGCACAGCGGTTAAGCGTCTGCCTTCGGCTCAGGGCGTGATCCCGGCGTTATGGGATCGAGCCCCACCAGGCTCCTCTGCTATGAGCCTGCTTCTTCCTCTCCCTCTACCCCTGCTTGTGTTCCCTCTCTAGCTGGCTGTCTCTATCTCTGTCCGAATAAATAAATAAAATCTTTAAAAAAAAAAAAGAAATAAACTTCATGAGTTCATCTACCGAAACTCGGGGATTCCTTAGTACTACATCATAACTCAATCCTATTTTGATTACAACAGGCTCAGATCATTGTGTTTTCTTCCATGAGCTTGAGAAAATACTTCTTTTGCTGTATGAAGCCCAGGCTATGAGTTTTACTGCCCCAGAATAAAAGGAAGGAGAGGCACTGAGCCATGTCCTCTGAATGGATGGATTATAGGACAACGAAGGGGGACAAAGCAAGATCAAGAAATGCAGGCATGGACAAGGGCTTTTGTTTCACCAACTCTTAGTGTTGGTGGTCGTAGAGGAGGAATATGGAGGTTTAGATTCTTCCAAAGCCGCCTTTGTTGTCAATATCACTTCCTATTTCTCGTTCTATGTGTAAGATTTTGTCATTCAGTGATTTAAGTTTACTCCTCCCTGGCCCTGGAGTTTTTACTGTTGCCCTTACAGTCCTATTTAACTCCCCTTGCAGTCTTTAAGGTTACAAACACTCATTGGTATTCGTTTTAGACTCAGGATCCAGTGGAATAGAAGCATTGCCTTCCAAAATTGGCTTCAAAGAATGATTTACTGGGATAAAGCACAATCTGTGTATGTCCAAACTCCCTGACATCAGTCATTCTACTTTTCCTGTAAGCTTCAGTGTCTCTGACCAAGAGAACAATTTCCATTTTTCTTTCCTCTGAATGCATTTGCAAAAATTTCTCCTAACCAGCACATTCCATTGCACTCTTAATATTCCCAGTGTTTCTTGGACAAGGTTCGCTCCTCTTTTATCATGATGCTCTCCCACAATGTCTTCCAAGTGCTATTTTTCTAAATAGCATTCGATTTGGCTTTTACTATTTTGTTGATGCATTTATAAGCACATGCTTACAGGTCGCTCACTATTGGTATCTGAGCTAAGTTCTGATTAAGCTTGTTATTCTCATCTACATCATACAAAAGCCAAAGCGTTGTTTCCTCCAATTATGGGTTCACTTGTTTAACCATTTGTCATACATCTTCTTTACTTATCACCAACCAAGCCTGCAGTAAATCTGGTGGTAATTGCTCTATCCTGAATTGCCATAACAGACCCTTTGATCTCATTTATATGTTTTATTTTAGCTATAAACTACATATGGCTTTAATATAATCTTGCATAAATCGGTGCAGAGAAATATTGTTATGGATTTGCTTCTCCCTGCTTTCATAATCAGAAGGTAATTTCATTCCTAATACTTAATTAATGAAATTAAACACCTGTTGCTATTAATTAAGATATGGTTGATGTGGATGTGGCTGAGAAGATTTGGAAAATACTCAAGTCCAAGCAACTGGGGTGTCTTTTTAGGGAGGCAAGACTGGAATGTTTTTTGTAACTCAGAAAGTTGAATTCTAACCAACTGCATTATATCCCATCTGAATAGGTGGGGAAAAGTGGACCTAGCCAGGAGTCATAAAAAAAGATGTCCAAAGGGGGAGACACACTGGACCCGAGGGACATGTTTATATTACAGTCAACAAATAGATTCTGATGCACTATGATTGCCTGCCCCAGTACAATAGATTTATCCGTGGCCAGAACTATCCATCTCCTTCAGCTCTAACTTCATGCTGATCACACAACTTTTAAATTATTATTTTAGTTTCCCAGAGACCTTGATACAAAGTAGGAAATGCACTGGACCACGGAGATGAGTGTTTGAGTTATGGATAAAGTGACCATATGTCCTGTTTTGTACTGGACAGTTACAGTTTATACCTCTTGTCCTAGCCTAATTATTAATAGTTCCGTTTTTTCAATCTTAAAAGTGTCATAGTTTAGACAATAAATTATGTGGTCACTCTAGTTTATGGGTTATCCTTTAGCAATGAATTTATTCGAATTCAATTTATACACCAGCCTCTTGTAAGTCTGGTTAGTTGTAGTCTGCCCCTGGGACCCTGATAAGCACAGAGTAGACTGACAAATTAATTTGCTAGACCTGCAGATATGAAGAACAGACTCCAGACTGTGTGATTCTGCCCAGATGGGGACACCCTGTGAAATCCTGTATGATCTCTCCTTGGACATCTCTACTTCATTTCACAGTTTCCTGTATGTGAGATTACGGTGACCTTGCTTATCGATTTTTCTGTGAAGTTACACTTAACTTTTTAGTCAATTAACAGCTTTTAAATAGTCATAAGCGATTTTTTTAAAAATGATTTTATTTATTTATTTGAGAGAGAGAGTGAGTGAGCAAGACAGAGCATGAGCGGGGGCAGGGAGGAGCAAAGGGAGAGGGAGAAGCAGACTCCCTGCTGAGTAGGGAGCCCAACGTGGGGCTCGATCCCAGGACCCCGGGGATCATGACCTGAGCTGAAGGCAGATGCTTTACCAACTAAGCCACTCAGATGCCCCACAAGAGACTTTAAAATGTGAGAACGTTCTTAAAACTAAAATTAATTGCAGCTCTTGTGAAGGGTCTCGAGGATGTTTGGAATCACTAGGAACAGGATACTGAGTTCATGCAGGATGCTTGGGGAATGAAGAATATTAGAATTTCAACTCAGGGAAGTGTCATGTAGTTAATGGCAGCAATGAGAATAGAATGTGCAGCTGGCCACAACTATGTAACATCTGAGAGAGATGTCAATCCCCTAAAAATAGTTGCCCCATCATTGAATACTTTGGTTGCCTAAGGTATAGACTGTTGTCCTGATGATACTTAGAAACTACCCTAGTAGAATTCATAATGATTCATGTATCTGGCAATGCCCAAATGTAAGCAGGACCAAGACCCAAGCAGGTGCTGTGCCCTGGTCGGCCTGTGGTGTATCTGTCATCCATTGTCACCAGTGGTCTTGATATTCTATGCCTTGTGGGTAGATCCGAATGATAAACTAATATTTTTGGCTATTAGTGTGTGGATGTTTTCTTGAGGGGCTTGTCACAATCAGTCATAATGCTGAATAAAATAAAACTGCTATAAATATACCAGTTAAGATACGTAATAGTGAAACTACAAACTCGTTGTTGTAGAAGACATTTTAGAGTTGTGACTGTCTATTCTCAGGCAATAGGGTAGGGAGATGGGCAAGGACGTATCATTCTGTATATTAGGAATTATTGTCTCAGATGTCTTTCCAGTCATAAAAACAGTGGCCACTGTCTCTCTCTGTGTGACTGGAATGTAAAAAACAAAACACATGAGCAAGCAAACAATAAAACAAAAGAGACCCTTAAATACAGAGAACAAACTGGTGGTTGCCAGAGGGGAGGTGGGTGGGGGGATAGGCAAAACAGGTGAAGGGAATTGAGAGATACAAATTTCAGTTATAAAATAAGTAAGTCACAGAGATGAAAAGTACAGCACAGGGAATATAGTTAATCATATTGTAATAAAGTTACACTGCCAACAGATGGTGACTACTCTTACTGTGATGAGCACTGAGTAATATACAGGATTGTTGAATCACGATATTGCACACCTGAAACTAATATAACATTGTATGTCAATTATACTTCAGTAATAAAAGATGGCCAACATTTGCTTATACGTGAGATGGAGTTATTCTTTTTAATTGTTAGCATTTTTTGGTTTGTATGTCTGGTACACCCAGAATTAGACTACATATTTAAAGTAAATCCATTAAATTCAAAGCTACGAAGGCTTTTATTCAGAATATTCTCAAATGTAAACTGAGTATTTCTTTCCTTCTTTAACTACAGTGTGATGATTCCTCTTAACCACTAGAAACAGGATGATGATGATGGTCGTGATCATGACCAATGATTTTAGATGATGAGAGGATGGGAAATGGTCAGTCATTTACACTGAGATGAAATAAGTCTGAATCTCCTTTTCACTCCTCAGGTAAACCTGCTGATTTTACTCTATTTCATAGTAACAAATTGGACTTCTAACCCATGTCTACTATCATGCAAATGTATGCTATTAATCGTGAGCAATCAGGCAATGACTGGCAATATAAACTTATGAGTGTTCTCCTGTACGTGTGACAATTACATATATTTCATATAACCTGGAATTCATTAAATAGTTTGTCTGTATTATCTGTTTCCCTTTGTTCGTTTCCTTTTATCTATTTCATTTTTATTTGACCAAAGGCACCATTACTAAAATCTGGAAAACTGACTCTAAATAATGTGAGCATAATCAGTAACTTGAATCAATAGTAATGGTTCCTGTTGGTGCCAGAGATCCTATTTATTTGGAAGTTCAACTCTTGCATTAATCCTTGGATTATTTTTCTCTGAAAAAGCAAGAGATTTTTATTTTTAGCATGAATCAACATTAAAATTAGCTTTTTTTCATGAAATAACTTTTATTTTTGACTTAAAAAGTAATATTGTCCCATGGTAAAATATTAAACATGAAAAAAATCCAGGACTAAGGAAGTGAAACTACTCTACAACAACTATAGAGAGACGTAGTTGGTTGGTCCCTATATCCAGAAATCTCAAGAGACTTTAAAACTGCTCAAATGAATTTAAAATAATTGGTGAAAGCCTAGACAAAATACATATATATATATACAATAATCAATACCTTTTATCTATGTTGGCAGTAACCATTTTAATATGGAAATAGTTTAGTAATACATTTAATTAGAAAGCTATAGAAACCACATGAAGAAATCTATAAAATCATATTTAAGAAAGTAAAACAACACAGAGAGGGAAGACATGATGTATTTGTACAATATAAAATTGTAAATAATCTCTTACTGATGAGTATTATCGAAATTCGAATTAACATTGTTTTTTTTTTAAGATTTTATTTATTTATGTGACAGAGAGACAGCCAGCGAGAGAGGGAACACAGCAGGGGAGTAGGAGAGGAAGAAGCAGGCTCCAAGTGGAGGAGCCTGATGTGGGACTCGATCTCAGAACGCCGGGATCACGCCCTGCGCCGAAGGCAGACGCTCAACGGCTGCGCCACCCAGGCGCCCCCGAATTAACATTGTTTTTTGTGACAAGGATAAAAAAAACTATTTTATAAGTCACCTGGAAGAATAATAGCCAACAATTGCTCGAGCAAATTATGAAAAGTAAAACTAGTGGCTGGGGGGGTGACTGGCTGGCTCAGTCAGTAGAGCATGTGACTCTTGATCTTGGGATTGTGAGCTGGAGCCCCACATTGGGTGTAGAGATTGCTTAAAAATAAAATGTTAAAAAAAAAAAAGGCAGCTAGGGAACTCCCCTACCAGATATCTATAAAGCTACTATACTCAAAATCATGTTGAAATGAGACAGGAATAAACAAACAGATTAGTGAAATAAAATTAAAAGTTCAGAGATGGATCCAAATGAAGGTGAAGGATTTATATTTGATGAAGGTTTTATTCCAACTTAGTAGAATATGCAGAATTTAGCTGAGTAAAGGTGCTTGCACAACTGACTTTCCATCTGGAGTGAAAAGGTTAGATCCTCAACTCAAACCATATATAAAAATTAATTCCAAATGAATTCAGAATTTAAATTAAAAGAATAAAAGTATTAAAATTGGAAGAATATCTGTATAGTTTTATAGTGGGAGAGAATTATTATCCTAAAGAAGACAGAAATTTAGAAATCATAATGGGAAAAAACCCAGAAATTTAAAGACATTATAAAACAAAAAGTGAAAAGTATGGCAAAATACACTGTAAATGCAACCTACAAATGCAAATTAAACCCCAAATTAAATCTAATTTCACTAATCAGAATGTCAAAACAACAACAACTTAGGTTTTTATTTTTTTATTTATTTATTTTTTAAAGATTTTTGTTTATTTATTTGACAGAGAGAGACAGCCAGTGAGAGAGGGAACACAAGCAGGGGGAGTGGGAGAGGAAGAAGCAGGCTTTCCGCTGAGCAGGGAGCCTGATGGGGGAATTGATCCCAGGACCCTGGGATCATGACCTAAGCCAAAAGTGGACGCTTAACAACTGAGCCACCCAGGCATCCCTGATTTAGGTTTAAACATAAAATAGTGTCTAATGGATGTGGGAATTGCTACAACAATTTTGTAATCTGTCAATATCTATTTAAGTTTTTTTAAATGTACATGTCCCTGACTTAGCAATCCTGAAGTTTTAGAATTTATTCTATGGAACTAGAGCAAAAGTTTGCTTTACAGACACACACACGTCAACATACATGTAGGGGTGTGTGAGCACGTGCATGTGTGTGGTTTCCCGCACTAAACTTGTGGTAGTAAAAAATCTAGGAAGAACTGGAATGTCCACAATATTGAACAGTTGAATGAATAGTAGTAGTATATCCATGCTATGATGATTAATTTTATGTCAACTTGACTGGGCCACGGGGACCCCAGATATTTGCTCAAATATTCTGGATATGTCTTTGAGGACGTTCCTAAATGAGATTAACAATACACTTTGACTAAAGCAGATTGCCCTTCCTAATGTAGATGGACCTCAACCAATTGTTGGGAGTCTGAATAGAACAAAAAGGCTGAGAGAGAGGGAGCTCCTCTTGCCTGACTGCCTTTGATCTGGGACATAGATTCTGTCTTGCCTTTAAACCATACCATAACAATGGCTCTCCCTGTGTCTCAAGACTGCCACCACTCAGACTGGAACTTATACCATCAGCTCTCTGGGAGCCCAGGCCTTAGGACGTAGAGCAGAACAACGGTATTGGCTCTCCTGGGTCTCCAACTTGCCAAATGCAGACCTTGAAACATGTCAGCCTCCACAATTGTGTGAGCCAATTCCTTATAATAAAATCTCTTTAAACACACACACACACACACACACACACACACACACACATACACACATACATCCTACTGGTTCTGTTTCTCTGAAGAACACTGACTAATATACACACTGGGGAATATTACACAGCTGTCAAAAAAGAATGAGATGGGGCCGTATTTATTGACTTAAAGGATGCCCATGAGCTATAATATAATGCACATGCTATGATTCCATCAGTGTTAAAACAAATAATATAATGAAAACTATGTGTTTACACATATACATGTGCACGTATACATGTTTATATTTAAGTGGACAGGATAAAAAAGTGTGAATGGCCTCACAACAGGCTGTGTACCTTAGTTTCCAGGCTCAAGAAGCAGGAGAATGGATGGAGTGGAGAGATTATTAAATTCTTACTTAAGTATTTGTACCATTTCACTGATTTTTGAAGATTTTTTGAGATAAAATTCACATACCATAAAGTTCACCATTTTAACCATTTAAACTGTACAATTCCATGATTTTTAGCATATTCACAAATTTGTGCAACTATCACCAGTACCTAATTCCAAAGCATTTACAGCACTACAAAATAAAACGTTGAGATGCCTCCCAATTCCACACTCCCTCTATCCCCTGGAAACCACTGATCAACTTTGTCTCAATGGATTTGCCTATTTCAGACATTTAATATGAATGGACTACAATATGTGGCCTTTTGTGCCTGGCTTCTTTCACTTAGCATAATGTTTTCAAGGTCTATCCATATTGGAACATATTTCAGTACATCACTTTTATTTATGGCCAAATAATATTCCATTGTATGGATATATCAAATTTTGTACATGTAGTCATCAGTTGATGGACACTTGGGTTGTTTTCTCTGTTGGGCTTTTATGAATAATGCTGCTATGAACATTCTCCTACATCTGTATACGTGTACACGTGTGCATACATACATGGCATATTCTCACATATATATATATGCATGCACAAAGGATTTTTTCAAGTGTGAAGATAAAGACTGTTTTGGACATTCAAGGAGTTAGAAATTTCGCAGTTCACAAAAACTTCTTTAAAGAGATCTACAATATCTCTACCTTTTCTTGAGATCAATATCTTCCTTTCCTCAGATTTTTCATTTTGCCAAGCACAGTGACGAAATTTTACTCCTGCTTAAATATTTGCTGATGCATTATGTCACAAAATTTAATATTAGTCTACATTGAAAACTCCAAAGAATCTCAACTGAATATTAGAAGTGTGTGTGTGTGTGTGTACACATGTGTTGAGGGGGTATATGGAGGGTAGAAAGTGAAAGTATGCTAAGATTTTGTCACATATAGATAGATGTCATAGCTAATGATTAAGTTTACATGTTCATATTTAAATATAAAATAATATATGTAAAGTTACATTTAGACATATTTTTACATTCAATAAAATTTCATTCGAAATATAGAAAAAGGAAGTGTTGCAGGGGAACAATCAACAAAGAGAAGTTGACAATTCAACAAAATGCAGGAAAGACAATCAATTAAAAGCCAAAATATGGTAAATACAAATTAACACAGAAGCTGGGAAATGGAGAATATAAATACATTGGAAAAACATGTGCAAACATATAAATCCTCATACTAAATGCGGACAGACTTATTTCCCCAATAAATGAAGAGAGACCCTCTGACACTGTGGAAAATGAGAAAGTTTTCTTGTTTTTATGTTTTGGCAATTGAGTTCCTCTTTCCTGAATGCTTATGACTTTGTAACATAATTCCATAACCTTATTAAGTAAACCACATAATCCTCCACACTTATATGCTAAGAATAAATTCAATAAACATAGGGGTGCCTATATCTTGTCAAATTAGTTTTCATTTCCGTTGGGTAAATACCCAGTAGTGCAATTACTGGATCGTATGGTAATTCTATTTTTAATTTTTAGAGGACCCTCCATACTGTGTTTCATAGTGGCTGCACCAGTTTGCATTCCCACCGACAGTGCGTGAAGGTTCCTTTATCTCCACATCCTTTCCAACACTTGGTGTTTCTTGTATTTTTGCCTTTAGCCATTCCGATAGGTACAAATACCTCACTATGGTTTTAATTTGCATTTCCCTGATGATTAGTGATACTGAGCATCATATCATAGGCCTGTTGTCCATCTGCATGTCTTCTTTGGAAAAAATGTCTGTTCAGATCCTCTGTCCATTTTTAATCAGGTTATTTGGGGGTTTTGGTGTCTGGTTGTGTAAATTCTTTATATAATTTGGATATTAACCCATTTTTGGATAAATCATTTCCAACTATCTTCTCCCATTCAGGAGGTTGCCTTTTTGTTTTGTTCATGATTTCCTTTGCTGTGCAAAAACTATGTTCTCAATAGTTTAATTTTGCTTTTGTTTCCCTTGCCTGAGGAGACATGTTTAGAAAAATGTTTCTATGGCCGATGTCAGAGAAAATACTGCCCATGATTTCTTCTTGGAATTTTATGGCTTCAGATCTCATATTTAAGTCCTCTTTTGACTGCAGCATTATTTACAACAGCCGTGATATGGAAGCAACTCCAGTGTCCACAGATAGATGAATGGATAAAGAAGATGTGGAATAGATATTCAGTGGAATATTATTCAGCCATTAAAAAAAATGAGATCTTGCCATTAGCAATAACATGGGTGGACCTGGAGGGCATAATGCTAAGCGAAATGTCAGTCAGAGAAAGACAAATAATGTGGAATTTAAGAAACAAAACAAACGAACAACCAAAGAAAAAAGAGACGAACAAAAAAACAGACTCTTAGAGAACAGACTGGTGGTTACCACAGGGGAGGTAGGTTGGGGGATGGGTGAAATAGATAAAGAGGATTAAGAGTATACTTACCCTGATGAGGATTAAGAAATGTATAGCAACATTGAGTCATTATACCGTACATCTGAAACTAATATAACACTGTATGTTAATTATATTTAAATTTAAAAAGACTAGAAAAACAATAAATTTGAGATGGATAAAAAAGCTAAACCTAAAAAAAAACCCAAGGCATAAAAGTAGAAGTATATTTTTATAATTTTTTAAAAAGGATTTTATTTATTTATTTGAGACAGAGAGATATAGAGAGAAAGCCATGAGCTGGGGGAGAGGCAGAGGGAGAGGGAGAGGCAGACTCCCGTCTGAGCCAGAAGCCTGATGTAGGGCTCTATCCCAGGACACTAGGATCATGACCTGAGCCAAAGGCAGACGCTTAACCATCTAAGCCACCCAGGTGCCCCAGTATTTTTATAATTTTTATGTGGGAAAGATATAGATGTAAAAAAGGAAAAGAATGACTGCTTTTACTATAGGAAAATTAAAGTTCCATTTCCCCCCAGAAACAAATACTTGGACGAAGATATTTGTTACATATAATGGATTAATATCAAGAACATATAAAGATATTGTATAAAATAACACGAAAAGCACAATACACAAGAGTAAAAGATGAAAAAATATAAATACTGTACTAACATATCTGTGAATTACATACATTGAAATGAGTAGAAGCAAAAAATATCATTCTTTGGCCATCAGGTGAAAGCTAAGGATTAGTACCATCAAGAGTTAGCACAGATTTGGGGAGTCAGACTTCTTCATGTACTACTGACCATTTGTGTGAATTGGCAAAACAATCTTGAGGGATAACTCAGCAGTACAGAAACACATTAAGGTGCTTCAAAGAAGCATACAGATAGAAATTAACTGCAGCAGTTTGTTGGATAATAATTGTGAAAAATTAGAACAACCTAAATGATCATCAATAAGGGAATAATCAAATAAACTTTGGAATATTCATGCCATTGTATATATACAGCAGCTAAAAAGAATGAAATACATCTGTTTGTACTGACACAGAAAGTTCACTAAGACTACTGCTTTGAAGCAACAAATAGGGGGCGCCTGGGTGGCCGTCGGTGAAGCGTCTGTCTTCAGCTCAGGTCATGAACCCAGGGTCCCTGGATGGAGCCCCCCCATCTGGCTTCCTGCTGAATGGGGAGTCTGCTTCTCGCTCTCCTTCTGCCCCTCTCCCCGCTAGTGTTCTCTCTCTTTCTCTCTCTCTCTCTCACATTTGCTCACTCTCTCTCTCAAATAAATAAGTAAAATCTTAAAAACAAAAATTAGAAAATGATTCAGAGAGCTAACCTACTGAGCTAAATATCTAAATCCCATACATGTGAATTAGCTTACTAAAAACTGAAAAAATATCCACCAAACTGTTCTAAGTGGCTATTAATGAGGAATAGAGTAGGAATTCAGGAAGGCTTTGCTCTGTGTCCTTCTGCACTGTTTTAATTTTTTGAAATGACATCTATTCTAATACTTGTGTATAGTAAATATGTAAATTCCTATTTAAGTGACCTTGAAAAACTATATTCTCAATATTCTTTATTGTCGCATTTACTTTCAGCACTAGCGACTTTTCAAGTTAAATTGTATCAAAGACATATGAAAAGAAATTACAAACAGAAAAAAATTTAACACCTAAACCTAAGTTTTAAATAACTTTTTAAATGCAGTAAGGTACATAATTATTCCTAATTTTACTGTAAAATTTATGGTTTTCCTACACAGATGGGCACAATTCCCAGGTTCTGTCCATAATATTTCATTGAAAGTACTAGACTGGCCTAGGAATTGGAAGGCCTGAATTCGAGTCCACATCCACCAATGTGCTAACCCTGGCACGTTACTCGTCTGCTCAGATGTCATCGTTCTATCATTTCAAGGGGATGGATTAGGTGATCTCCAAGGCTTAATGAGCTATGGTTCTACAACAAGCTGAAAATCAAACAAATGTAGTTGAAGACTTATTATGAGCTCCATGTCCACAGAGTCCGTATTTTTAGGATCTTTCAAGTTCAAGTAGTTTGCCCCATTTTCTCAAGAGCGTCCTGGTCACGCTATCTATCTATATTTGGGGGAAAATTGTCACCCTGATATGATCATCTTCCACAAAAAAAAAAGTTTGAGAAATGGCTTCCCCAGAGTAAGATACTGGTAGCTAATGCAGGCAGCAAAGTAGAGTGGGACTAGTATAATTTAGGAGTCAGGGAGATGTCTATTGCCTGGAACACCTTGAAAAAGCTATTCAACAGGTCTGAGCCTCGTTATCAACATCTCTAAAGTGGAGCTAATACTATCTACCATTATATTTCACCATTTCTAGTAATAGCCACCATTTTCTAAGCCCACACTGTATGTCTGGCAATGTATCAAGCACTTTCCACAATATCTAATTTAATTCTCACAATAAATCTTAGCTACAGAGCAAAGCTGAGTTATTCTGGGACTCGCTGTAGCAGAATGCTGATCAATTGCAAAGGAGAACACATCTCTTGTGGATGATGCAAGACTTCACTTTTGTTACCATGTGCTTCCCTGTGATGTCTGAACACAGAGTTTATTGAAGCAGATCAGTGTTAGTAGCATAATAATGTTCCTGCAGTGCCAAATAATGTTCCTTCTGGGCTCTATCTCATTACTCCCATTTTATTCTGGAAACTCCCAATTAAGGAGTGACTATGAATAGTGGGAAATTTAATGCCAGGTCATCTCCTGGCGCTCTCTTTATACTTTTGCTGTATTATAATTCCATTCTTCTTTATATTTCCGCTGATTGGAAATGCTACAACCACTTGATCCTCGTCAACCTCTCCCCCCCAGCCATCACCCTGCCCCTGTACAATGTCAGGTTCTTGCTTTATAAGGAGATTCATCAACCTGCAGAGGAAATGTTTTCACCTAGTACTTCCAAAACTATATACAATTTTCTTTTTTTAAAATTTTATTTTAATTCAAGTTAATTAACACATAATGTATTATTAATTTCAGGGGTAGAATTTAATGATTTATCAGTTGTGTGTAACACCCAGTGCTCATTCCATCAAGTGCCCTCCTTAATGCCCATCACCCAGTTACCCCATCCCCCCAACCCACCTCCCCTCCAGCAACCCTCAGTTTGTTCCCTATAGTTAGGAGTCTCTTATGGTCTGCCTCCCTCTCTGTTTTTGTCTTATTTTATTTTCCTTCTCTTCCCCTATGTTCATCTGTTCTGTTTCTTAAATTCCACATATGAGTGAAATCAGTTTTCAATTCTACCAACACTAATTTGTAAATGCAATGCCATTCCAATCAAAATACCTACAGGAATTTAAGAAAACAGAATGAGGCAGGCTAATGCTCATGTTATCCAGAAGACAAATGCGTAAGTTCAGCCAAGCAATTTTTGGAAGAGACTGGCAAGGAGAAAAAAACAAACAGGAAATAGCATATGAACTGTGATTTGGACTGAAATTTCATGAGGGAGCCTTCATGGGTTAGAAGCATGTCAGCAACTATGTTCAATCTAATTATAATTATAGCAGTGTTCACTGGAGTAGCTACAATGAGGTCATTGCTGGCATTTTCCTTTTGCATATGGTAGATGGGAATGTCTTATAATTTTTAAAAAATACGGCATTAAATTTAAGGCATATGCTAGTGGCTGCCTACCCAACGCCATTTCACCTTTCTTGCTAAGGAAGCCCTGCCTCAGGTGGCAATGTGACCCACTCCAGGAGAAACAGCAAGCCTGAGGATGAAAACCACCATCCTGGTTTTGTTTTTTTATTTTTTTTAAGATTTTATTTATTTATTTGACACAGAGAGAGAGAGAGAGCCAGCGAGAGAGGGAACACAAGCAGGGGGAGTGGGAGAGGAAGAAGCAGGCTCCCAGCGGAGGAGCCTGATGTGGGGCTTGATTCCAGAACTCTGGGATCACGCCCTGAGCGGAAGGCAGACGCTTACCGACTGAGCCACCCAGGCGCCCCAACCACCATCCTGTTAACAACAGAAAGGAGGAAAGACTTGGGTCCCCAGAATCATTAAAATGCTGGACCACCTCTGCATCTACCCACTTCAAGGCTTTTTATTAAACAGACAAAATTTTGTTTATGCTTTAAGCCATTTTAGTCAAGTTATTTATTACTTATAGCTAAAAACATTTCTAATAGGTACATGCAATGAGGTGGGGGTGGGAATAAAAATAAACATTCTAAAATACTCTTTACTTTTGGAGGAATAAGCAAATATACAAAAATCTGTTGATTCACATGATAGAAACAATGTCTTTATTGGAAAGCCATTGAAATTCCAAAAGCACATATGGAGATAAAATGGAGAGCCAAGAGGTTGAAAACCAGGATTAGAAGCAGAAAATTACTCAACTATAAATTGATTTTCCTGGTTTTTTCTTTCCTCAAAGTGGATATAATGTTGTGAAATGACTGAAAGCTTCTTCTGAATATTTGCATGACTCTATTCAATCATATATATACTTAAAGTAGACACACACACACACGCACACGCACACACACACTATACAGATCTCTGGTTTTAATGAGTTTTGACAATTGTATATATCTGTGTAATTAAAACCCCAAACTAGATAGAGGACATTTTTATCACCTGAGAAAATTCTCCCAGTAGACCACCATTACTCTGATTTATAGCACCATCGATTAGTTTTAACTGTTCTAGAACTTCATGTAAGTGGAGTAATATAATGTACACTCTTGGAGGTCTAGATTCTTTTGTTCAACATGTACAGAAGATCCATTCATGTGTTGTGTTTATGAGTAGTTTGTTCATTTTCACTGATGGGTATTATTTCATCAGATGAATACACCAGTGTGTGTGTCCAGTCTTCTGCTGATGGACATTTGGGTTGCTTCCAGTTGCTGGCTACTAAGAATTTTTTTTTTCTCAGCCCATGGTGTGAAACCTGAATCTTGAGAACTGGAAATAAATGTCTCTTTTTTCTTGCTAATAGCATGAGGGTAGCAATAAAGTCAAAACTTTTCCATTCTTTCCAAGTTTTTCTGAAAAAGTGATTTTTGAGTTAGGAAACAATTGTTAGGAACAATTAGTTCCAAGATACAAAAGGACTGCCGTGAATTGCTACAAGTAAAATATACTTAGAAAAGTAATTTAACTTCTCTAAGCCTCAGTTTCTTTTTTATAAAATAACTTAAGGACCTTTTTTGTTTTAATATTCTATTCCATTCATTTTATTTCAAAGAGGAACAGAGATGCTTTGGGACAGGGAATCGTTATATTGGTATTAGCTTTGAATGTCATAGACCCCATGTGGGTATGATGTTTCCATTCAAGTTTACTACCCAAGAATATTTACTTGTTTTTGTTCTGTTTTGCTTTTTGTTGTTTGTTTGTTTTTAACAGAGGCTCTTTACTTAATTTTTGGAAAGGTGACTGTGATATTATGATTCATAAGAAATATTTATTTGGTTATTTGATGACCAAAATATATTTCTGAGATGTATTTGGTCTTCTTCCATGGTTCTTGGCTCACAGTTCAAGAATATTGACTTTTATTTTAGTTATATAGATTCAAGATGAGGATTCCTTATAGAATTTTACTTTTCTGAATACGTCCACAGAGAATTCTTTGTTAAAAGAATTCTTTTTTTTTTTAAAGATTTTATTTATTTATTCGACAGAGATAGAGACAGCCAGCGAGAGAGGGAACACAAGCAGGGGGAGTGGGAGAGGAAGAAGCAGGCTCATAGCAGAGGAGCCTGATGTGGGGCTCGATCCCATAACGCTGGGATCACGCCCTGAGCCGAAGGCAGACGCTTAACCGCTGTGCCACCCAGGCGCCCCTGTTAAAAGAATTCTGGAAACTCTTAAACCTAGCCATTGTCAAATATTTTAATTTAGTCATTTATTTTCCCCTGGGGGAGAACAGTTAAGAGTGAAAACGTGAAATGGTTTTTACCTCCATTGGGTCCAGACGCCAGTTGTCCCTGGGACTCTAAAGCTTGACCCTCAGTCACTAAGGACTTCCCAGGGGAGCCCAGTCACTGAAAGTTCCCAATAGCATGCGCTTCTGCCTCTACTTCAGTAAGGGCAAAAAGTATGACTCCCCTACCACTCCCGAATTGCTTTCCGTGCTTGACATTGGCCCGCAAGGGAAATGCTTGCGACAGAGTATCTATCCAGAGAGAAAGAATATAATTAGAGCCCCAGAGAAGAAAGTACGGGATTTGAGGTCCCCCCACCCACACTTTTTTTTTTAATTACTACATGTAGTAAATCAGCTACAGATGTTGGGATTCACTATTGTAGTCAGAGATGGAAAATAAGTAGATTCCAGAAGATGGTGAGGAGAACCAAAAATTACTGTAAGCCAGTGTGGCAGGAATGTCTATGAGATTTCAGTGTCTGCTTTGTTCTCGCTTCAGTAGGAGAGAGGAAGGAGAGTAAAGTACTTTCTTAGTTCCATGTCCCCTTATGGGAAGAACAGCCCAAACTGTTTTAAGACCCAGGATCTTCTAAACCGCACCTCTGGGGCAGCAAACAGCTAGTCCGTGTTTTAGATGGCCTTGAAAGACATTTTTGGCCAGGCCCTTGTAGGGAATGTTAGACCTGTGGAGGAATTAAGCTTGAGCTTTGCTATAGGGGAGGAGATAGAGAGAGGCTAAAGCTCAGATAGGAAGTGGCAAGTAGCCCCTTAGCCACATTTTCTGAACTTCACAAATAAATTCCTTGTCCAAGGTCATACCCCCTTCAGTGTGTGCTGGAGCATGCATATACTGCTAGAGACCATCGTATACATCTCTTCCCAATACCACGTACAGTGACATCATGTTGATAGCTTGAAATAGGCATGGATGGGAATATTTACATTATGTAAATCAGCAAACACTACAGATCAGTCATTGTCCAACTTCCCAACACACAGAGAGCCAGTTGTTCAATATTTACCCACTTCCAATGACTATGTGAAAACATAAAGGCCTGACACCTTGATCCAACTTGAGTCAACTCTATGGGATCATTCTAGCTCTAAAGCCCCTCAAGAGATTGGTGGAAGCTGCTGTTGGGTTTGTATGGCAAGTAGACCTCTTTTTGCCCATTTCTGCTTCTGTTGCATTCCTTCCGCAGATATTGATCCCAAGCTCCTCCTGAATAAACATCCTATACCCTAACCTCCATCTCTTTCCAGGGAAACTAACCTTTCAGAGAGGTTAAATAACTTAAGCAAGATCACCCAGGTAGTCAGGGCCAGAGCCAGAACTGAATCATCTGTCTAACCCTAAAAAGCCATGTACTTAATGGTTATGCAGCATGTCCCTAGATACCAATGATAAATTCCTGGATAGCAACCACTTTCTCCTTCCCAACTACCTTTGATTCCACACAGCAATTTTAAGAAGAGAAACTATTCAAGGTGGATAACTCCAAAACACTAATCTAATGTGCCACACATTTTCTGAGTTATTAACATTGAGGCAGTAATGAGATATCTGTACAAAGACTGAAAAAGACAAAAAACAATTCCCTACCAGGAGTCACTCACATAGCATCAACGTGGAAAGTGGGTCTGGATAAACTGGGGAGGCAAGCAAAATATGTCTTGGTTTTCCTCCTCCTTTCTCTTTAGTGCAACCAACTTGATTTAACACATTTATCATTGCCTAGAGTGTATAAACCACTGTGATGGGTACTGCGGGGAATACAAGATAAGAAGTTTTTTCTAAACATTCTCCATATAAAAGGCAGGTGAATTATAAAAAGCAGAAAAGTAAAACAAAGCAGAATGGTGCATTGGTGCAAACAAAATGCCAAGGGACTGTTAAGACTGACGATACTAATTTTGCTGATGATCTTGGAGTAGGTGGAACTGGAACTTGGCCTTGAAGAGTGAGACTTTGACAGAAAGTTATTAAGTGTGGGGAGGAAAACTTGGGGGGAGGGAACAGCTGGAGCAATTATTTTGTGGCAAGCAAGTTCAGAGTGTGAAAGGGAAAAAAGACTGTTCTGGTGTATCTCGAATGTCTATGCGATTTACCCTAATAAACTGATGCCCTCATTTTTATTAAAGTTCTTTATAAATCTTAGTCTTCCAGAAGGATCCAGAAAGAACTAGGTTTGGGGTATTCTTTTGACCTTAACTCTGTTGCAGAGTTTGGATTTTTAATTTCACCCTGAGCGTGTGCAGTTATAGTGAAATGTGAAGTACTCTTGTCTTTTGTTATGCTGATTTAGGCTCTAATAGTCATCGAAGTTGGGAAATATTTCCAGGGGAATCCTGGTTGGAGATGAAAGACTAGGGAAAGGGCATGGCAGGAAATAAGGCTGGGAAAGTTAATAATTTAAATTGTGGGGAAGTATTGCAAAACCAGATTTTGGTGTTTGAACCATACCAATTTAGCACTGGAGCAAGGAATGACATGATCACATTTGTTTCCCAAGAAGAAAAAGCTAAGACCGTGGAGATGGGTGAAAATGGAAGAAATGGAAGAGGCTAGGATTGGGAGGCTATGGCGATAAGCCAGGTGAATTGATAAGGATTTTCTGGATAGTAGGATCAACAATGGAGAGAATTATGTAGTAGAAATATTAGAAGGTAGAATTAACAGAGAGTTGATTATATGGGGAGTAAAATACAGGGCAAAGCCGAAAGTAATCAAAGATTTATTCGCACAGGGAGGGGGGTGGTAGTGGAAAACACTGCCAGTTTTTAGTTCTATCAAAGAAAGAGGTGTATTGCCAGTTTAGTCTAGTTCTCTCCACACCTCTCAGCGGGGCACTTTCTGCCTTCCCTAAGGGAAAGTATTTAGTATTGCAAAAGCATCCATTGCTTATTCAGTCTCATGTCCAGAGAATTTGTCCCATGCCCAGTGTAAGAGACCCCAGCTGGCAAGAACGGATAAGGGCGTCAGATAACCTTATCCATTTTTCTGTATCTGTCTGCTGACCAGAAGTGGCCTAGGAGAAACTCAAGATTCATCCCTATGTTTTTTTGTTTGTTTCTCTTGGTTCTCAGATATACAAAGGCTAGGAATCCGGTGTGGTAGGACCATCCACACACATTTCTAATATTTTTATGTATATTTGCAATTGAAGTCTGACTTACCAGAGGCAAACAGTTATTCAGTTCCCTTTGAAGGACTTGATAGTATCTTAGAAGGATCTGTTAAATTCCCCTTACAGTAATTACTAGAATCACAAATAGCTTCCTGGTGTCCTGAGGCATTTGGCAGTCATTTGTGATAATGATCCCCATCCAGTTTTATTTTAGTTTTCCCCCAAACTAAAGGACCTTTATCTCTTTATGTGGATAACTCCAAAGTTAAACACATCCATAGTTATATAGACGTGTTTCTACTTTGACAAGAAATGTAAATTACAACCTTCTCTAACCCATTGACCTTCTCTGGAGTTAAGTGTTGAATGTTCTGAAAGAAAGTTCATCAATGAAATGTCACTCACCAATCCTCTAGAGAAAGGTAGCTCTCCTAGAGAATGAGAAAAAGAGAATCACCAACGAAGCTATTATTGATTAACCAGGTCAAGTCAAATCCCCCAACCTGCCATCGTCCTAAAAATGCGAAGAGGAAAACGCTCTTGACTTCATGTGTGTGTGCAAGAATCATCAAAATCATCAAATTGGCTCCAGAGTCCTTTGACCTGATAGCCTTTGTCAACATCCTTGCTTTACAATATGACAAGATAAATTCCAAGCTTATCTCCATTTTTTGCCCCCAAGCTAAAATTAGATATTTTTCCAAAGAACTCTTGTTCCTTTAAATGAGAAATGATATTTAGAGACCACAATTCAGGTAGCAGAAACACTCACTGCTATTAGATTGGATATTCTTTCTGCCCTTTTTGGACAGAGTGAGGAGGAACCATATGAAACATGTGGTTTTGAGCCCTATGAAACTGCATTTTCTATAAAACTAAAATGATAGAATATCAGCAGTCTTATGTAGCTTGACCTAACAGTTTTTTTAAGTAGGCTCCACACCCATTGTGGGTCTTGAACTCATGACCCCGAGATCAAGAGTCATGCACTCTATCAGCTGGGCCAGCCAGGCAACCCTTAACCTACCATTTTTAAGATAAAACACATTGTAAGTTCATCCAGTTCAAATTGGATTTCACAGGGCTTTTATTTCAGGGAAGGGAAATGGGGAGAGATACAGAAGAAATAAAGTTGTCCATGTATCCATAACTGTTGAAGCCAGGCAATGGGTACATGAAAGGTTATAAGCTTCTCTTTTGAGCATGTCATAAAACCTCCGAAACATAAATTTTCAAAGAAGACTTTAACGATAGGACCAGTAATGTTAGTAAGTAATGCTGAACATGCATATAAAGCCTTTGCATAAAAGCATTTCATGAAATGGGAGTGAGAAAAAATTGTAAAGAGAGCATTATATTTATACATAATGTTGGTTAATATGTGTCTATGTATCAAAATTAATACAGTGAGTATTAGAAAATGTTGAAAATGGTATCTGCATGATAGATGATAGATACAAAGATAGATACATGATAGATAGATAGATAGATAGATAGATAGATACCATGATCACAAATCTTTTAAGTAAAACCTTTTACTTAAGGCCCCAAAAGTCTCCTCTTCGGTAGTCACTGCTTCCTGCATTCAGAAAACTATTTATAACTTTAATTGAAACAAGACTCAACAGGTATTTATGGAACATCTTTGACGTGTACATCCGTGTGCTGAACTCATTAGATGTGATATTAATTCATTGGTTTATATTTATTTACAAGGTTTACAAAATAAGACAAGATTACTAAGATCGAGGTAGGAAGTAGAGGAAGAAAAAATAAAAAACAGAAATAATTTTGGAAAATGAATCCAGGATGATCTTAATAGAAAATTACATATTACAAACCCCTAACCTATTGCTCTATGGAGGTTTCAAATAAAAACAATTTTTTAAAATTTGAATATAGTCAACACACAATGTTACATTAGTTTCAGGTATACAACATAGTGATTCGACTTCCCTTTATGGGTTTCACATTTATTTTTAAGCTTTCTAGTCATGAAAATGAAAAAGTCAAGCTTGATCAGCTTCACTGCTCACAGTCGACCACAAAATAAAGCCAAGCCAAATTCTATGGAGAAGTACAGCAATTCCTGGTATTAAAAAAAAAAAAAAGATTCTGAAGATACAACTCTTCTCATGCAAAGCTAAAAAATTTCAGTCCTACTGGGGCGTCTGCGTGGTTTAGTCAGTTAGGCATCCGACTCTTGATCTCAGCTTAAGTTTTGATCTCAGGGTCGTGAGTTCAAGCCCCATAATGGGCCCCATGCTGGGGGTGAAGCCTACTTAAAAAAAAAATTCAGGCTTATCAAAGGAGGTCTGCAAAGAGTAAGAAGGTGGTCTTTTCATTTGTCAACATTTTCTAGATTAGAAAACCAAGAGGTGATATCTACCTATATTACATTACGCATCTCTTTGGTTGGAAGCAAAAGAAAACAATCTGCCACTGGCCAAGTTAAACCTGAGGTGATGTATCCTTATAAATATACAGAAATACCAAGGAAGGGAAAAAACTGCCACATCTCAGGGGAACTGCTACAAGGAACTGAGAATCTGTGAGAGAATGACTCTTTTCTCTGTCACCGAGAAACGAGATCGTTTTGTCCCTGAAAAGCTGAATTGGTTCGGTCTCTCGGGGCCCTTAAGGGCTCTTGGTGAATCTGCAGTTCTCTCCTTTCTGAATCCAGCAATTTCTGCTTCAAGCTTCTCATTCCTTCCAGGCTTTGGCTTTATGTGGTTCTAGCTAACTGGTTCACTCTAGGGCTATCAAATAACTGGGCAGGGGACTGGGGAGAGGGGTGTGGGAGGAGAGGTATGGTTTCTAGGGGAGGAGGTGGCAATGGGTTGGAAATTGCTCCAAAACTTTTCTACCATGCATCACCATTCCCAAATTACATGTGTTTAAAATTTTGACCTCCAACTGAAATCCAACTCGAGAGTTCGCGTGGAATCCAGGGAAACCAGAAACTCATTTAGAGGGCCAGAATAAACTCGGTAATGTGAACAGAGGGAAGAACAATATCTCTTCTGAGTCTTGGCTTGCTGGCATAGAAAGCACATGTGATGATAAAAGACATTTTTCAATAAAATGCCAAAAGTAATAAATGGGAAACTCTTCCCAGTGAATCTATTAAGTAACTTTAGCAGTCAAGGGCAGGCAATTTAAGGGATATTTCTCATGAGTCCTAAATTTCAAAAACACAAGAAAACCCTACCTTACATAAGGTCAGTATATAAAAACTGACCCGGGGAAGTTCGGGAGGAAGCCATGTCCTTAAGTTAATATGCTCACCATGTTATAGAAAAGATTTGCTTCTATGAAAGCTTGGGATCTAGTTTTTCCCCCAACAAGTACATTTTATTTGAATTGAGAAATGCTTCCTTTTATAAGACCATGTGAAAGGTATATCTGTTTCACAATAGAAGCCAATGTGTAGCACTTACATGATATGGTTAATATCCACTAAGTGGTTAGTTCAGTTAATGACAAAAACAATTTGATCCCTATCAAAATAATGATCTATTTCACTGATGGTCATTTTCTTCGGCATGGGCCCAACACACACGAAATGAATATTTCAACAACTGACAATTAACTTTGGGGAAACAGGAAACATAAAGGTTAGAACTAGACCTATGCGCCTCCCGATGTGATACAGTAAAAAGTTTATAGCACACATATGGTGAATCCCTATAACAAAATAACTCGAAAATCGTCAGACCTATAGATCTTATTGCTAGTTTTCATGAAATACAGAGGATAGGAGAACAAATTAATGCAATCACCACGAGAAAACATATTTCCAGAAGGTGGGACATTCTAAGGATAAGTGGCCTGGTAGTTTTTTTACAAGTCAGTGTCATGGAAAAACAGAATGTGACAGCTGTTGTAGATTAAAAGACTTCAGAGATTCCCACAAATAAACAGAATGTGTAATCCTTGTTTAAACAAACCAGCTGTAGAAGACATTTTGGGGACAACTGGAAAAGAAATGTGACTATAGAGCATGTATTAGATGATATTAGAAAATAATAATTAGTTTTTGTTAAGTGCGATAATGATTTGTGGTTATGTAGGAGCATGTCATCTTTGGAGATGTAAACAAGCCTTTTGGAATGAAACATCATGAAGTCTGTCATTTATTTCAAAATGTTTCAAAAAACATTGAAGGAATATGGCAAAATATTAATCATGGACTAGATTTTGGATATATGGTTTCATTATAGTATTTTCTCTAAGTTTGAAAGTTTTCAGAATAAACAACTTTTTAAAAGAATCCAAAATTTTATAAGCTATTAAATCCTAGTGAGAAAATCAGGAGGAGATAAATAAGAAAAAATTGTGATCAGATAAATAAAGAAACTATCAGCTGCATTTTGATTCTGACAGCGAACCCGTAATCTTGCACATTGTCGAGCAAGCTCAAAAGAACGCAGAGATGAAAGGTGAAACATGGCAGATATCCTAAAATCCGTTGCAAAAGTTAATGTGCTGTAAACAGAAAAATGTTATCCTTCTGTTTACTGAAACATCTGAGCATGCCATTGGTGATTTTACGATCTGAAAAAAAGTGAGCATTTTTGAGAGAAATTCTGCTTGAATTCATGAAATTCGTATTTATCCTATGCAAGCAGCCTTCTGAGACTTGAGTTCAAGACGTTTATATCCTGTTATTGTCATAGATTTCAGGTCCGGGGCTTGGTTCACCTGACGGCACTCTGACAGAATCGCTCACTTTGTGTCCATGTCATTGGAAAGGAGGTCATTTGGATATTGTCTTGTGGGATATGACCTTGATTCAACAGTGGCCTCCATGTAGGCTCTCCCAGAAGCCGCAAAACAGAAGGGCTCAGGGACCAAATTAAGATGCGCAAATCACAAGTTTATTAAAACAACTGAAAGCACACAATGAGAAGCAAGGGGAAATAGGTGGGTAGGTTCACAGCCTTAGAACAGGGTACAGTGGAAGAAGGACCACAATGCTTGAATCTTGGGTTAGGCAATGGTCCTGTCTCTCTGTCTCTCTGTACTGCAACAGTCTTCCCCATTGATAGTGTGGTTAAGAGACCAGAGTTGAAGTTCAAGCAAGGAAGGCCACAGACAGAAGGGGGGCCCCAGGCTAATAGCAGACACTTCTGTCAGAGAGACACAGGGTAAAGTGTGCCTGGCTACAGCCATAGCTCACTGGTAAGTCTGCTGAATAGTCATGGGTTTAATCTGCATTTTCTGGATTATCTGCATTTTCTGGCAGGGCCAGAATGGAACTGTACTCACTAACGGATGGGTGGCTTAGTAAAAATGACATAGCGGTCAGCCACTTGTGATGATTATGACTTGGTCATTCCATCCCTTTCTATCTCTCAGTAGACTCCTCATTTTTTCCATCATATATTGCATTTATTCTATGTTTAACATACAGGTTACCAAATGACTATAAATTTAACATATCTTTGGAATTCGTTCAAGCGAGATACTTACTCATTATCTCTACTTAACCACGGCCATGAGGTTTGCTACTATCTTTAAGCTACTAGCTTTATTATAACAGACTAGTCATCAGGAAAATGCAAATTAAAACCACAATGAGATACCACTCTACACATGTCAGAATGGCTAAAATCAGAAACACAAGAAATGACAAGTGTTGGCGAGGATGTGGAGAAAAAGAAACCTAAAGCCTCTGCTTTCCCTATTGGTGAACACTTTGTGCATACAGACTAGGTCATATTTATCATCCTCTTGAGTAATATTTGTCATCTGACGGTGATGACAACGATGGCAATGATATCCTATATTGAACCAAACTGTAATGGTAAGTGAGTTAATTACATCTGCTGATGCCCAAAGTAACCACATAAAGTAAACTACAGAGAAGGTCCTGGTGCCATTTTACAGACAAGGATATAATTGGAAGAACTGAAATGATGTGTCCTCATTTCCGACCGCTGACTGGACCACATCCTTACAGATCATTTTCTTTATTACAAGGGGAGCTAACTCACAGCTGTTTCTGTTTTCCTTTAACACATTCATTTTTTGGCTCCGATTCCCCATTTACCAAACAAACTTCCAATCTAGAACTTTATTTCCACTTTTGAGTGCTCAGTGTAGGTAGATCATTCTGGAGAGTAGGGTATTATCTAACCAAATACGGTTTTCAGCCAATATTACTACACAGACTCCGGAGAGACTATAAGTTCAATGGATACAGTAATCAAAACTGTTGGATTACTATTTTATCCTCAGCGCCTGGCACCATGTTTGGTGCCTTCTGAGTATTAAAAGGACATTTTGTGGAATGAAACAATGAATGAATGAATAGACTAATAAGTAAAAAAGAAAAAAACCTGAGGTGGAAGGCTAGAATTTCTACTTTTAAATGTACCCAGCAAACCAATATCAAAACTAATTAGAAACTAAGCTATTCCACAGTGAGCTGTCTGATATTTTCTTTCCCTTGGGCTCTGGCTCCCTTTTTACTACCTGCTGGCTGGGAAGGATCCCTCGTAGCCATAATGGTACCCAGAGGGGGCTATTTCTGTCGGGGACTGACATGTCCTGCCATGACCTGATGGGCCAAGCGATGAGTGACACCTGGTATCATGAATACCGAGAAACTCCTGAGACTGACGTGCACCAAAGACCCAAGGTGCTCTATGCCAAAGGGAAGAAAACATCTTGGTCTCTATTTGGAATCTTAACCTTTCTGCATAGCTTCCAACGTTGTCTGGATATTCCCCAATGACATAAAAAATTCAGGGATAAAGCTGATTCACGTTCCACATTCCCCAGGATACATGCTATGGCTGGATCAGGATATAAATTTCATTTTAAAAAAATGCCATGCTGTCCTCAAAATCCCTCCACTGACAAAGCTTGTCAGAGATCTGACTCTTCTCTTTGGCAAAAATTCTCTCCCGAGAGTCTCCAAATTCTCTCATATAAATGGACTTCAGGCACCTCGTGCCTCCAGTTCTTAAGACTAAATCTTGGCAGTGAATATAGCAAAGTCCCACTCTCCCTCTACTCCTTCCTCTCCTCTCTCCCACCCCCAAACACCCCACTCAGAACAATCATTTGGGAATTTCGTTCATGCTTTTGATTACTGATCAACAGCAAAAGACAGCCAAAAAAAAAAAAAAAGTTGGCAGGAGTGTAAATTATTACAACTACTTCAGAAAACTGTCTGCGATATCGCAAGAGCAACATTTGCATGCTCCATGACCCAGCAATTCCATTCATAGGTATATGGAGAAAAGAAATGCATATATGTAGAGATTAGAAGACATATGTGAGTGCATTGTAGTGCTTTCTGTAATATGTCCGAAGAATAAACTACCCACATATCCTTCAACAGTAAAACAGAAAACCCAACTGGGGTATGTTCACATGATAGAATATAATGTAGCGATGAGAAGGAATCATTTACAACTACACACAAAAATATGGATGATTCTCACAAGCTGTTGAGCGGAAGAAGCCAGACACAGGAAGAGTACATAGTGTACTGTCCCATCTATACGAAGTTCAAAAACAGACGAAACTAATCTTATGTGGTCAGAAGATAGGCTAGTGGGTACCCTTGTGGGGAGCGTAGTGACTAGAAGCAACACTTTCAGTCCCTTTGAGGCTTCTGGAATTCTGGAAATATTCTATTGCTTAATCTGGGTGCTGTCGTGCAGGTGTGGTTCAGACTGCAGAAATATGGGGATGTACATTATGATTTATGTACTTGTGTGTATATAACATACTTCAATAAAGAGTTGGAAAAAATAAAAGAAAGCCAAAACAAAAAGAAATTTTATTCTCAATGAGAAAATATGGCAGTAGATATGCCATAGGGCGAACAATAAATAACACTGAAATGGATGGAAGTGAAAAGAGTAAGAGTCATAACTTTTTATATTTAAAGATGAGGTGCAATATCTTTTACCTTGATAAATGATAAAATAGCTCTCCCGCCCCTCCTTATTTGGTACTTCCTTCCCTCCTCTCTATTTATATCAGGTGTGAATTTTGTATCAACCATACGAGAATGCATTTTTATCAACATCGCTCTGAACAAAAGATGCTAGTGGTAGTTTTCAAACACACACTTCCACACATCCAAGCACAAAACAAAGGAAAATAAACAAAATCAAGGTTCTACTATAACTGCTTATTTGTTAATTACTCATTTTTTGTGTTAGAAAAAGAAATGGTGATTGTCAAGCCTCCCTGAGCATTTATCTGTCCCCTTTCTGGAAGAGAAGAATCGAAATGTTAAATCACTCTATGTGTAAGACATCAGTGTTCTCATAAGGAGCAAGAAATCCAACATGAAGCAGAATGACATTTCGGGTTTCTTGTGTTTACTTTGCTGCCTTGCCTGATTAATTTCCTAATAAGAAGAGGAGGGGAAAGAAGGGGCGCAGCTGATGTAGAAAGGATTAATCGGTCCCAGAATATTCAGGATTCCAGTGTGCTCGAACTTACTATACCAGCTTACGAAGAATAAAACAATCTCGCCAAGACTTCTGCATGGAAGATTAGAATACCCAAATGTAACCTGAAGAAGTCAAAGATAAGGCTGGTGCAGCTGAAAGGATTTTCTGAGTTTCCTAGTATTGACATGCTTTATTTAATACCAAAATTGTAAACTCTTAATCTTGAAAGGACCTTAGAGGAAACCGTCCCAGTGGCCACATTATATTGTGGAAGAAACAAAAGTTTTCTTCAGTGCTGAAATCTTCTTTTAGGAGAAGGTGCCACTTATAAAAATAATGTCAAAATCTTCATGAAAACGCCACCTATGTGGCATAAAGATCCCTGCAAGCTTTGCAAAAATCAGTGATATATTACTGTGTTTGTCGCGGGCAAATCTCAGCAGTTATAGTCCACAGACTTAAATAGACTAAGTTATTAGCCTGACCCCAACCAAAAATAAATTCAGCTTCCTAGAGATAAAAGGTAGATACAACTAAACACAGTACGGCCCCCTAACCCTTTTCTTCTGGAAGTTTCCAGGTGACTGAAGGAAGAGAGATTGTAAATGTACATTTATGTCCAGGGAACATGGCCATCTGCTAGCGTTTTGCTGGTCTTTTTGAATGGGTTGGCTAATGACACTATTTCTCCTCAGAAGACTTTCCCCCAAAGAGCCATTTCTTTCCTTTAAGAAAAGTTGAGTGATTTCAGCGTGCCTCACTGGACAAACCACTCTGGTGGATCTGTCTAACAGAATTCTTTGCAGCCACAGAAGTGCCTTTTGTAGCTGACCCTTGTGATGGGCCCTATTTTTAGTCTCAACCTTAAATGTGGGCCACTGCTCTCTGCCTTTGTTGAAAAAGGCAGAAACCACCATTGAACTGACATTGAAACGATGTACTGACTATTATTTATTTAGAAGCCAACCAACTGATCTTTTGTGAGGTGGTAGACTATGGGGCAAAATCTGTGGGACTTGAAGTTGGAGAATTGAGTCTGAGACCTGGCTGGGACGCCTATTGCCTGGAGAAGAAGACTCCACCTCCTCAAAATGTCCGCCTCTTTCAATGTAAATGAAGAACGTTAGAAATAACTCCCGATAGCACAGAGTGTTTGTAAGGATTCAGGTACAACTGTACGGAGAACTTTGTAAATACGAAATATAAGGTAGAGATGAAGTGGTTGAGTAGACACTTCTGTTGCCCTGCCCTATATAACCCTTCAACTCACATCACAGTGCATGTGCTGTCGCTCCCGACCCAGGACCCACCTCAGGCACTGGAGGCTCCCTGCCTCTCTGCCTCAGAGCTTTCTCTGGTGCCCTGGGAGTTCACGTAGGTGTATGAGGATGCAACTGGGAATTGCAGGACGGTATGCTGCTCAGGCCAACCCTCAACCAACTGGTGGTAGGAGTGGGTAGAGAAATGCCCCCAACCTCCCCCTCCCTCTGTGAGTGTATTTTGTATAGTTTCCCAGAGGGTCCTGAACAGGACCGAGCCCCCAGTTGCCCACGGCAGTAACCTGTTCTTTAATATGCCCTCTATTGGGTTTTCTCCACCAGTGTCTCAAGTCTTCCACTTTCTCACTAAACATGGCCTTGGATCATCTCCCAGTAAAATCCACGACCCAGGCCCTTATCTCAGGATCTGCCTTAGGTGTGAGAGGGGGCAAATTAAGAGAGTGGTGGTGGTTCTTGAATGTGCCTGCGTGAAGGAACTTCTCCACAACCCCACTCGCAATCTCTCTAAACCAACCTCAGGTGCTTGAGATGGACCCATGCTTTTCCTACGTGTGGGTGAAGGGTATGCTGCTGCTCAGGGTGGTTTGAAGGCTCAAGGCCCCGTTTCAGCACATGAGGTGATTAGAGAATCTGTAACCTGGAGGTTCTGGAACTAACTGCATCAAGTCTTGAGACCAAGTGCAAAAATTTGCAAATGAGGAACGAGATTTACGATGACTCTTGCTCATTTTGGTGAATGTTTTAAACGTACTTTTGGGGGCAGATTCTTCATGTGCTGTCCCCATTTTATATCTGTGCTAATCAATGAGTCATGTATTCAGTTCTTGTGCTTACTCAATGAATAGCATCGAGTGTTGCCTAAGTATGAGACATGAAGTGAGGAACCCAGGATGCGTTGGTAAAGCCCGCACACGGGGACCACATTCTCATATTCTCGTGGAACTTAGATTCTCTTAGGAGAGACGGGAGGTAAGTGACCCATCAGATAATCTACTTTTTAGTTGTAATTATCATAAGTGCCATGAAGGAGAATATCTATCTAGATTTGACTGGGCTCCTGAACTTCTAGACACCAAACACAATGCAGAAGGACAAAAGACAGAATTACTGATGCATTCATAGCCTTCTTGAAGTGGTTACCATACCCTTTACCTGTAGAGTTTGATTTCGCACTTTGTGGAACAGTGGAAGAATACAGCATGCATGTTTCTGTTTTGTTACTCTCAACAGCACAATGGCTGTCCATGCTATTAACCGGTTCCACAGAAGCTTTACTGCTGCCCATAGTGGTGGAATGAATTATTGACAGCGTTAATCTTCTCCCAAATAACTGAGCCCTTTTGCAATTTATAGCAGTAAGTTTTGCCAGTGTGTATTTACTACAAAAACCTCCCCTTTCGGCTTTCATAAAAGCTGTAAGAGACATTTGTTACCTTGTCTTGTCACCCTATGTAGTGTTAAATATAATAGCAATGGTTTAATGTCATAAAACAGAGCGAGGAAGATGGGTGAGACTCAAATATAATCAATTTACTGCAATTCTAGTTTAGGTGAAAATTTATTGCTAAAACACCTTTTTTAAGAGCTGCTTTGGTTATTTAATATTGATCTCAAAATGATTACGAAGTGGAACGCTATTGATCTTTAAACAACAACAACAAAAAAAGTCCTCGTAAGGAGAGTAAGAACGGGGTTGCAAAACTTTTAGGTCATAGAAGAAGATTTTAATGGTCTCTATTAGCTCCTAGAGTTGAATTTGCAAGCTCTATCGTTCTTTTGCTTAGACTGGAAATTCTAACAAGGTGAAAAGTCCAGTTTGTTAACTGTGGAATGAAAGACATGCATATAAATGGTGGTATCTTTAAAAAGCAAGTAATAGAGCTGGATTTGACTATGACCAGCAGCGACTGAGATCGCAAATTACTAACTCACCACTATATCTTAGCAAACTACTGGGGGGTGGGGAGGGGAGGCATACTGTGACTCTTCTTAGTCCATGATTCCTGAATTATTTTCTGGTCATGCCCGTGTCCTGATATTCCTTGAGCTAAAGTGACCCATACAGTGCTTCTTGCTGCTTTAAAGCCGTTTCATAGTCCTTGGGGGAAATGTCAAGTAACTCATGATATTTTTGTTGGTTCATGTTAAAAAAACCTTTCTAGATAACTGAAATTTATCCCACTAATAAAGCAATGAATCCATTTTTCTAAAAATGTCCTTGCCTTTCTCTTCTCAGAGAAGGAGGTGTCTCAGGCTCATTTCTGGCTCCTCTGCTCTATTTCAAATAAAGGACCTCTTCATTAGGAACATGTTTGTACAACATTTTAAACACCTCTATTTGTCTATTTCCCTTATGAAAGCCTCTTCATTCCATGACTAAGGACTCTGAATGGGCTATTGTGTTTTAGTATTATTTTTACCTTATATAAATTTTGGGTTCACTCTTTGGGAATTAGCATGTGAATATTTTTCTCTTCTTCATTCTTATCCACAATCGTCCATTCTTCTAGCTACCGTTCAGGGTCATTTTTTTTTTTTTTAACGTCCCAGTGCTAGCCAAGTACACAAATTCTTATCCTTGACTGGACCTTTAACTCATAACAAATTCCACCCTCGCAGTGAAAATAAAGAAACTTAGACAAAAACCAGTTGCATCGTTGTATAATTCGATGTCCATTCCTTTGTATGACCTCTATGCCACCTGCTGAATTCCAAAAGCATTTTTTTTTCCAAAGCAGCCATTGATGTAAAACAAATCTTTCTTTGCCAAACTCTCCTAGATTTCAATACCAGTGGTAAACTGTGGAAATTTAGTTTACATCTAAAATTCTCACCTTTCCTGAGTTACCCCATCTCTGTACAGATATATACGCTAATGTGCCGTCTATATTCACCTTGCTTTATGAAGCTGGAAGACTATAAATAAGGTGAAGATGGCAGCTGAGAAAACAAAGTTTCACAGGGAAATGGAAATTTTATCATGTTAATTTTACGCAGCTCATACTGAAGATATGAATTAAAGCTTGACCCTTCACCTGAGATAACAGCATTTACATTTATGTATTTGAGCCATGTGTTGTATTAGCTATAAAGAGGTTGGAGCAGAAAAGGAAGGTAGGTCTACCAGAGGCTTTGTTTCCTCTCTGCGGAGTCCTTGGTAATGAAATTGGCCATACTGAGCGTTCCAGTTTCAAAGGACATCTGCACTTACTAATTAACATTTCATCACCAGCCTTTATCATTCCGGCCATCCATCCGATACCAATTCAAAAGGTGTGCTTTTTGCTTTCTGAAGGATTTGATTCTTCAATTGGAAAGCAAAGTGCATTTGGCTTTATTCAAAAATACTTGAAGAGGTATTTTATTATTTGAGCATTCACACCTTATTGTGATCTATCTTTCTGTGGCAAATTCCTGCCGCTCTAATCCCAGCTGTATTCATATGCTCAATATAATTTCATTCACATGCTCAATAAATATTAGTCTAAAATTACAATAACGATAATGATAAACAGAATTCTAAGTGACTGTCAATCTAATAGTAAATATTTTGCTTCTGTGATATTCCCTTCTTCAGGTCTCTTTATTTCAGTACCGTGGGCCACAGTATGGGCTATCTAAAACCTTTCCAAGTTAGCACGGCATTACACATTTTACCGAGCGGATTCTGATTTAAAGGACATCCTGATAAAGATTGCAGATGAGAGGAATCATTCACAAAAACAGGAGATTATTTAAATGAATGTTATGATTAGAAAGCACATTGATAAGGACGTCAGAATTTGAGAGAGATTAACAAAACCTACTAAATAAATGTCATCTATTTAAAGAGCAGGAAGCTTTATTCTGATTTTAGTGTTACTATAGGGTGAGAATCCAGAAGAGCTGGAAGAGAAGAAACCTAAGAAATCTTCATCTTCATCCTATTGCTTCTCAAGGGCAGGAGAAATCGGCAGTGTCTTGAGGCCCACGGTGGGAGGAGACGACACTCACCATTCTCTGAAGCTGCTATTCCCAGACCAGCTAACCAGGGGGCCTAGGGGTCAACCAACCTCTCTGAGGTGGGCATCACTAAAACCTTCACCAAACAGTTTTGCTCCACATCACTCTCACTCTTGCTGACAGTTCTGGCCTCTTTCCCATAGAACCATTCTTTTTTGTCTGTTTTGCTCAAATAAAATGGGTTACTCCACAGGAAGATATGTTGCCGAGGACTCATCATCCAAGGGAATGACAGTGATGCCCTTGTCTTGGAAACTCAGAGAGATGGTCTTGAATTCCTGAGAATATCCTCTCCGTGTGTGTGTGTGTGTGTGTGTGTGCGCACGCGCGAGTGCGCAGGCACGTATGCGCGTGCATACACACGTGTGTAAAACCACAATGACCTCAGAACAGATGGGAGGAGCACAGCTAGAATGTGTGAGAAGGGAGGAGCGTAGAAGAGTGGCAAAAGAAAGCTCCTCAAGTAGATGGTGCTGATGTCCCACTTATTTATATTCCTTCCTGGTTTTTTACTGATCAATTTCCAACTGTCAGCCCCTGAATTCCTTTGCCTAAGAAAGTTCTTGGACCTTCACAGCCTGCTTTGTCCACCTTTGGGACAAGCTGGAAGTGCCCTGGAGTGTCGTCTCCTCCCTCCCCAAAACCATCATCATCACATGGTACAGATAGGCCATATAGGCCTCAACCAACGATGGACAGCAGTTGGCCTCTAGCTACACCAGTTCCTTCATACTTCTGGTGGGATACCTCTGGGCTATCTATCCTACACTGTCTCCTGGAGTTTTCTAATAGGCTTATGCTCCAGTTTTATGAATGTCCTGGTCAATAAGCACAGTAAGATATACCACCAAAATAACAGGCAAACTTTCAGAAAGGAAGGGAAAAACTATTATCTGAAGATACATGCCTTACCTAAGAAAATCAACTGAAAACCTTCTGAATTAAAGAGTTCTGTAAAATGTCAGGATAAAGATAAATACACAGAAATAAATCACTTGCATATATGCCAGAAAATACTGTTGAAGTTAAAAGATTAAATCAATATTAGTATCAAATATAATAAAACCCAAAGGCACAGTTCTAACATGAAAATGCAGGAACTCTATGAATGAGACTGAACAAGAGAGAATATTTGAATAAAAACAGTTACATACCATACCCGCTGCATGAGAAAATTAAATGCTTTAGAGATTGCATTTCTTACCATATTTGCTTAAAGGTTTAACTTAGTCCCAATCAAAACCGTAAGAGACTCTTAGCTCTAGGAAACAAACAAGATTGCTGGAGGGGAGTTGTGGGGGGACGGTGTAACAGGGTGATGGGCATTAAGGAGGGTGTTTGATGGAATAAGCACTGGGTGTTATATGCAACTGATGAATCATTAAATTCTCCCCCTGAAACTAATAATATACTACATGTGAATTAAATTGAATTTAAATAAAAAATTAAAAATTAAAAAAAAGTTCACATATCTGTAAATTGAGAAAACAGGTGTTTTAAAATGTGGCCAGAAGATTAAATAGGCAAGAACAAATGAAAAATATAAGAAAATCATAAAAATTTCAAAACTTACCATAAAGCTACCGTAACTGAGACAATATGATATTGGCAAAGAGATGGACACACAGATCAATGGAATAGAATGGAAAGCCCAGCAGTAGACCACAGAAATATAGTCAACTGATTGTTCAATTGAAAGTTTTACGGAACTAATTATAGATCCATATGCAGTTATAAGAAATAACACAGAGATCCCAGTTTCTCACAATGGAAACATTTTACAAAATTGTAACAAAATATCACAAGAATGTTGACATTAATGAGATCTATCAATCTTACTCAGATTTCCCTAGTTTTACTTGTATTCATTTGGGTGTGTTGTGTGTATTTAGTTCGATACAAGTTAATCACTTCTGTAAGTTCATGTATCCACTATGAGTCAAGATATACAAAAGTTCAGGGGTGCCTGGCAGGCTCAGTTGGTAGAGCGTGTGACTCTTGATCTCAAGGCCATGAGTTCAAGCCCCCGTTGGGTGTAGAGAATCCTTCAAAAAAAAAAGATATAGAATAGTTCAATCACCAAAGAATCCACAAAAGTTGCGCTTTTATAAGCATAGCAGCCTCTCTTGTGCTGCCATTCTCCACCTCATCCCTAAATCCTGGCAGCCATCTGTCACCATACAACGCTATTAGTTTTATTGACTGTATTCCTTATATTGTACTTTTCATCTCTGTGACTTACGTATTTTTTTTAAAGATTTTATTTGTTATTTGTCAGAGAGAGAGAGAGAGCACAAGTCGGGGGAGCAGCAGGCAGAGGCAGAGGGAGAAGCAGACTCCCTGCTGAGCAAGGAGCCTGATGTGGGACTTGATCCCGGGACCCTGGGATCATGACTTGAGCCAAAGGCCGGAGCTTAACCGACTGAGCCTCCCAGGAGTCCCTGTGACTTACTTATTTTATAACTGGAAGTGTGTAGCTCTTAATTCCCTTCGTCTACTTCACCCCCCCACCACCGGCAATCAGGAGGCTGATGGCCTAGCTTGGGTATGAGCATTAGTAACTGACTCTTCAGCTGATACAGCGGACCGGGTGCATAGAAAAAGTGGCCACTGCAGCACCTAGGTGGGAAGACGTATTGCCAAGGATGCCAGATTGCCCTTGAAATACGGTGACTTAGTTAAAGGAGTAATAGCATGTCCTGTATGTTCTAGACAAAGCCCAAATCAACTGTGAAAGTTGTCCGGGGCCAGCCACTGGAGTTTCCAACTGATAAGGGATTGGCAAATTGTTTGTATTAGCCCCCTTCCCTCCGCATGAGGGTTCCAAACATGTCTTGGTTTGTGTGCAAACTGCGTGTCTGGCCTGCTCCGATTTCCCCTATTGCTGTGCAAACCAGGCTACCACCATTAGGGGCTGAGTGAAGCTGAGTACCATGTACAGATGCTCTCATCAAACAGACCGTGATCAGGGGTCACAATTCAAAGGTCATAATATGCAAGACTGGGCAAAAGAACATGTCAAGGAATGGAGGTTTCATCTCCCTTCTAAGCAGCAAGATTAACAGTAAGGAAAAAAGGAATATTAAAGCAGCAGATTAAACTACTAATAAGTAAAATCACCTTGGCCAGGTAGACTAAGGTACTGTCCCAGGCTTTAAGACCTTTGAATAATAAGTCAGTAAGGCCTGTTGTCCCATATGCCAGACAGGGGGCCCCTGCTAAGACATCCAATGCTGTAAAGGTATGGGAGTCTCAGGAAATAGTCATCGCCCTGACTGTCAACATGGATCTGGAACAGCAAACCCCATCATGCCTGGAAAAGGCATTATCCACTGGAATTTGCAATGGGATGTCCTGCTGGGATGGCCAGACAGCCACCAAACAAGCCACTTTAATGCAGTGAAAGTCCTTGCTGACCACTCAGGGCACCTGTGGAAGAGGGGGACATATAAGATTTAAGAGCTGGTCATGAGGGATGGAGTGTTGGATGCCACTGAGAAGACTTGACTGCAAATTGACCCTCAAGCTGGACCCAAGCAATCAGAGGCTCCTCGCCCCCCTCCCCTGTCTTTGGAATGTACACTTTGTCTATCATTCCCACCGTGGGAGCTATTACAAGGACGTAGCCTGGAGAGATGTACTTGCCAACAAAGACAAGCCACTTTAGGAAGTTCCCTTGCTTAATAAAACTGCCACCTACCAATCTGAATGGGCTTGCCTCTTCCTTCAGACTCTTCCTGACCTCTGTGTACAGGGACAGTTTGTGAACCAATAACAACACAAAGAATGAACTTCAATGTTGGAATGAAGACTGTGATAAATTAACATAACAACACTACAGCTATATGACATAATCTCACTGAAGGGGCTAGGAAAAAAGGAACTGACCTAAATCACTTTGGGAAACAATATCCAGGCTGGAAACCGTAAGGTTAAAGACAAAAGGAACTGTAGGGAATCACTGTAGCCCAGTTGGATAACTGGTTTCACACAAGGGTATGTATTAAAAATTCTCTCAACGTGCTTCACATGCATACTGGAGTTGAACAAGTAAACAAATGGACTGTGGATGGTGAGAGTCAAGTTCTTCACTGCTGGTAAGAGAAGTGACTGGTAGGCAAGAGCAGAAAGCTAGAATAATCCATGGAGTGATGGATTAAAGTCGGAGACAGCGGAATGAATTCCTATTTAGCTTAATATAGATACAGGTGGAGGAAGACAGAAACAGTTCGAGTTGTGTGTACGCATGGGTGAGCACACAGGGATCTACTTCCCAGCGCTGTCTGCTGAGAGGGCCCAGAAGCAATGATACCCCAGTAGCAACAAGCACATCCAGAGCCCTGATCTTGGTTTCTAAAGACCATTTTCCAATAAAAAGAATGAGAGCCTACTTGTAGAAAGAGCTGACTCTAGAGCTATGGCGGGGAAGTCCAAAATCAACCTGGAACATCACATAGTACCCGCAAGTCAGGAAGCATTCAGAAAGCAAAAGAATGAAATCATGCCAAAGGGACACAGGAATCAATCTGAAAGAGCCTCCAATGGCCAGAGCAGGCACAATTTAAGCAACAGTTTCAATAATCTAGTGTTGGATTATAACACAAACTACAAAATAAATATGAGTCCTTACCGATATAAATAAGCAATTGAATAAATACAAAAATGGTGAAGAAGAAATAAATTTTCCTTCCAGAAGAATCCCAGTTATTATTATGTAGATGTTCTCTACTCTAGGTAATTCGTTCTTACTACTTTCCTTTCCCTCCACCATTGAGTGCGGCCAGGTCTTACTGACTCGCTTCCAAAAAGTAGAGCAGGGAAAAGGGGAAAACGTTAATTCTACTGCAACGCTACCTTAAACTAGTGAACACGATCGGTTATTAGTCGTATCGTTAATATTACGTGCTCCCGGATATGACGTGATGGGAAGAGCACTTCATGTCTGAGATTTTTTTTTTTCTCCAAACCCAGAACCCCAGTCTGATCGTGGGGAAGAGCATGAGAAAAACCCCAACTTAGAGACGGTCTGCAAAACAGCTAACACTACTGCTTAAAACTCTCAATGTCATAAAAAATGAGAAAAGACTGAAACCATCATAGACCAGAGGAGACTAAGGAGACATGACAATTATGTAAAACAGAGTTTCCTGGATTGGATTCCATAACAGAGAAAAGAAAATCATGGAAAAACTGATGAGATCTGAGTAAAATCTAGAAAAAAATCATGGAGGTACTAAGTCATAAAATAGACCCTTTATCAGCAATATGAACCACCATTAATTTAGCCTCAGTGAATTTTAATTTAATATTATGAACTCTATTATTGAATACTTACCAATGAAAACTCAGTAATTAGTGTTCTTAAAGGACTTCATATATCAAAGTTATTAACCAAAAATACTACAATTTATATTGCTTGCACTAAATGGAATATTTCCACTGGCTCCAAAGGAGAATATTCACCTCGCTCTCAGATTGGTATCTCATCTCTGTTTTTCATTTTCTCTCTCTCTGGGGGTGTTTCTCATTTTCCTTTCATATACCTCTTGTTTTCTCTTTTTCCTGTTGTGTTTGCTCCCTTGGACACTCTATTCTGCCTTATAACCTCATTTTATTTATTAGATGGGTGACTTCCTCTAGAATTATATAAATAGTGTAATCACTAAAGATCTTTCAGCTTTTCATCTGTTGCTATGAATCCAGAATCCCACTATCGAAGACTGTTGAGCACAACGGATGTTATTATCTGCAGGGAAAACAAAGAGAACCTTTGAAATCATACAGTCCTATTTCTTTGCATTCCAGGCACTTCCAAAGAATGCAAATGGCTGTTTGAAAAATGGAAAAATAAATTCGCCATATGTTTAAATTTATTCACTAGCCACCTGGTAGAGGGAGTAGAGGAAACCTTTTCCTACTTGCCTCTTGTCTGCTGTGATCCCCTCTGTCCTATTTTTTTCCTTCTGTGAAATAAGCATGAGGTGATTTTGACAAAGCACCTCTGTTTCTCATCTACACTATATAATGCAATACCTGGTACGCATGCTTCGTACTATGATTTCCAAACCCCTATCTATTGTTCCTTAGACCTATTCTTAGGGGGACAGAGAGTAGGAATTTTTTTTTCAACAAATTGAAAATGTCAATCCAATTGCAGCCTAAAAATATATAAAGAAAGTTAATCTTGATCATCTGGATGACTACTTCATCACCCAGTACTGCCAGAAAGTTCCAGGAACCAAAATTGTTTATCATTATGTTCACAAGTAAAGGCCTGCTGCACGGAGGGCTTTTTACGGAGGTTCAATGGAGAACTGAGTCATCAAACAGCTCTCAGGGTACAAGTCTCATCAGTCAGGATTATTTCACGATGCCAATGAATTCACTGCATAGTTGTTTCTTTCTTTCATGGTTTTTTGTTTGTTTTTTTTGTTAATAGAAGAGGACAAAAATAGTGAGTAGTAAACCTGCAATAACTGTTTTTAATTTTTCAGTATCGGATTTTGGAGTGCAGTATTATATTGATTATGCCATCAAAGCAAAGGATTGGTGATTTAAAATTAGATCAGTGTTAAAATTGAAAAATTGCATTAGTAAAAATAGCAATGAGACATGATGGCCCATTGTTCTCCATATAAAAAGAATCAATTAAACAAAAATAATGAAACATTCAAATATATCTATTTTTATCAAAAGCAGCATCACCAGTTTCATTTTAGAGAACCATCGTTGATCATATTAAGTTAATATTTTTAGTTTTATTTATTTTATTTTGTGGTTTTTGTTTGCATTTATAATTCATTATCATTTAACAAGTGAAAAGGTTTCTATTTACTTTTATGGCTACACAAATTTTAGAAGCATTTCCAGTAATGTATATGATGAGTATAAGATGTTTTAGGACCCTGGTGGAGACTAAGGAGCAAGAGTGGTATGAGCAGCGATTTCAGGTGAGAGATGGCATTCAAGACTAGATAGAGGAGACTGACTTCAACAGAGTAAGAAATAAGAAGCCAGTGACAGAAAATTAACCCATCCTTGTTATACAGCGAGGAGTGGAATGGGGAGAGCATAGAGCCAGAGAAGAATGATATTACAGAAAATTTGGACACAAAGTGATAAACACCTGGATGGGATAATGACAAAAATAACAGAGAAAAAGACATGTTAGTGATTACACCATGAAGCTACCTGGAATATAAACACAATTACTCTGATTGGATCTTTGCCTTTTTTTCTTTTCCAAGAGTAAGGGCTGGTCATCCTGGAGCCAAAGCAAGACCTCGGTACTAAGAGACCAGGGGTTTGGTGCTGGGTCTGATACCTACTCACAAGCATTCATATACTCTTTGTGGTCTCAGTTATCTTATCTATAAACAAAATGGATTAGCTGGAAGGGTGGATTTCAAATACCATCCCACTCGCCCCCACTACTGGAAACTTTTATTCTAAGATACCGGACGTCATACGTAAAGCTCAAAAAGTTGAGAGAGCTAAAAGCAGCTCAGAAGTTCATAAAAACGTCTACATACATCTGCCATATGATCCAGCCATTCCACTCTTAGGTATTTGCCCAAGAAAAATGAAAGCATATGTCAGTACAAAGACTTGTAGAACAATTTTATAGCGACTTTATTTGTAAGATCCCAAAACGAGAGACAACCAAAATGTCCACCAACAGATGAACAGAGAAATAAACTGTGACAGGTCCATACAATGGGATACTATTCAGCAATAAAGAGGAATTTTCTGTCGTTACACACAACAACCTGGGTGAATCACATAATAACTGCTTATTATTCTTTCTTTGAAAGAAGCCCAACACAGGAGAGTACACCTTATATGATTTCGTTTATAAAACTTCAGAAAATGCAAACCCTTCTACAGGGACAAAAATTAGATCAGTGGTTGCTTTAGGATGGACAGAGAGATGGGGGAGGGAGAATTATATACGGGGGGATACCAGGAAACGTTGGGAGGTGATGCATGTATTCACTATGTGGATTGTGGTGATGGTTTTGAGGTTGTATATACGTCAAAATTCATCAAATTTTACATGTTAAATATATGTAGTTTGTATGTCAATTACATCTCAGTAAAGCTGTTCCCCAAAATAGAGAAATCTTGACAGTTGATGCCTGGTAGCTGGCCTAGTTATTTCCACTTAAGGCATGGTGTTCTTCTGGTGGACAAAACCAATATTGCAGGATACAACCTAAAACAAGGACCCCCAAATGACTATGATGGAACAAATTAATAGAAACACTAACTCATACTTCATAACGACACCTAAACAGACATATGAACAGAGACATTGGGCAATCACAGAATGACCAAACGCTACCACACCACCTTCTTGGTCAGCCTAAGTGACAAGTTTCTCTTCAGGGAATAATCTAGCCCCATTCTTTTCCTCCTACCTGTTAGAGAAAAATTAAGATACCCAATCCTCGAATTGCCCCAGATTCCTGACAGCAGTCAATTCAAAACAGACCCTTGCTTCCTGAACCTTCCAACAAAATAAAACAAAAACAAATTCCTAACACAAGCCTAATCCTGTAATAAGCAACTCCCTCCCCCTTATCCATTCTCTTTTTCAGAGAATCTGCCATGTGCAGTAACCCCCCCCCTTGCTGCAATGATAATAACCTGTTTATTAACTAAAACGGTTCCTGGTAATCTTTGGTTGGTGGGGATAGAAGAAAAACTTGACAGTAGAGTTCTCTCAACTGAGGCATCTGGGAAACGTCTCTCCCGTGTCTGCCATTCTCATTGCACCTGAGGAGCACTTTCGAAGCCCCAAAGGCAGAAAATCTCTAAAGATGACTAAAATCCATATTTTCATGGTGTTGATGATGATAATCTTGGTCCCTAGAAATAATGACTGTCTTTATTCAGCTTTTTTTAATATTTTTCGTTAAAAGATTTTATTTATTTATTTCAGAGAGAGCAAGAAAGAGAGAGAGAGGGCACAAGCAGGAAGGAGGGGTAGAGGAAGAGGGAGAAGCAGACTCCCCGCCGAGTAAGGAGCCAGACGTGGGGCTCAATCCCGGGGCCCAGGGATCATGACCTGAGCCAAAGGCAGATGCTTAACTGAATGAGCCACCGGGGCACCCCCTTTATTCAGCTTTTTAATGGAAAAGACCTGGAATGTCCTTTTTAAACATCAATTTTAACATCAATATTGTGTCGGAGAATGGTGACCAACACAGTTAGCATAGAGGCTGTTATTTATATAGAGAAATCATTTTGACGTCTCCTCAAAAGTTTAAACTATGCTTGGTCTGTGGCAGTGGGGAGAGAAATTCCATTTTTGCTGACTTAAAAGAGATTGATCCATGAATGTGCTTTCCTTAGCTTCCTGCTGATAAATGCTTTTCCCCTGCTATTTTCCTGAGTTATTTCTGTCCCTGGATTCTCATCTTGAATAAGCAGACAGGGAATTGAGATGAAGAACAGACTCGAATATTTGGGATGTTTTCCAGAATGCGCTGGCCAATGATGGAAAACTGTGATAGGGCAAAGAAAAGTTGATTCGTGAGAGGTATTTTTAGAACTTTAAATATACCCAAATGTCAAACTTACTTTTTTAAAAGGCAAGAGCACGTATGTATAAACTTCTTTTTCTGTGCTACTAAAATCCTAAAAGAAATTTACTATCTGCCATCTAATCTATGTTGACACTTTACAGAGTTCTAGAAAGGAAACTTTACATCATTTTTTGTTGTTTAAATATGTATAACAAGTAGCACACTGATAGAAGCCAAAGCCGAAAAGAATCTTGAAGCTGTGAAAGTAGCTTTTGATTTGCGGCTACAATTCTTTGCTTTTTGGATAAAGGGGGAAGGGGCACCGACATGGTGAGAACAAAAGAGAAAAATCACCTTCCCATATTATATTCACATGTCCAAGCATGACAGTTTTGATGCCACCACCTGTATTTTGGGACTGGGGCTCACCCGGGGAGAGATGGTGCCCTAAGGCTGGAAAAACTGTAAAATGTCAATGCAGTTAGAAACCAGGGCCCCGTAGTCAGGAGGCTAAGCTTCTTATCTTCACAAAGGCACCTGCCAAATATACCAACTTTGGATAATTCACAAAACCTCTCTAAACCATAATGTCATTTTCTGAAACATGGTATCTGTTTCAAATGGGGCCTGTTAGAATTACATAAAATAATAGATAAAAAGCTCTTAGCGTAGGCCCTGCCACACTGTAGGTCCCATATAAAGATTGGATACTACTATTATTACTATTTGCTGGAAGGAGCTGTAATTACATCCTAGCATTGAGCACTCTTTTTATTTGTATCACAGTAATACACATATCTGAAAAAGTAAAATATTACTAAGAGTTTATAATTGAACAGCCTGACCATTTCCTGCCACATGTGATTCTCTCTCCCCAGAGGGAACAACTCAAATCTTCCGGCTGTGATTCTTGTTTTCCCGGTATTTATTTTCAAACTTCTAAACAGCATACAATGCTGCTATGCACTAATGTTTCCATATTCAAACACCGTATACGAATTCTTGTGATCAAAACTTAGAACTTTCTATTCTTACACAACCCCATGTTAACTTCGCCTTCCATGCTCTGCCTATTCTGCTTGCTAACAGAGTCGTATTCCATTTTTGCCAAACTGAATATTCAAGAGTTTATGTTATCATAACTGAATATGTATTTTTCCGAGTTAAGCCACTTGTATATGATAATCACATTTCCTTTCTTGTACACCTTTGTGTTGCCTGGAAATTAGTATAATTATCACATTTGTTCCTCTGTTTAGCTTTCTGTTCACCTATAATAACACTTTGCACACTCACTGATAAAACTGTGAAATTCCTCCCAATTCGGTCAAATACATCAGTTTGTTTCTCTGAAGGGGTAGTGGAAAGGGGCATTACTTGAATAACTCTATCTTTTCCATTAAATCTCATTGTGTGCTTTTCAGGGGTGCTGCATTACTGTCAACATTAATACACCCTCTCCCCATAACCCTGAGAATTTCCTTTGTCTCTCAGCTGCGCTAGTTCCTCTGATACATAGACCCCAATTTTTTTCTCCTTATTGGCTTATTCCCTCATCTGGTTTAAAAATTTATTTACTTATTTGAGAGAGAGAGAGAGAACGTGAGCAGGGAGTGGGGCAGAGGGAGAGGGAGAGAGAGAATCCTCAAGCAGACTCCCCGCTGAACACAAAGTCTGAGCCAGGGCTCGATCCCACCACCCTGAGATCATGACCTGAGCTGAAATCAAGAGTCGGACCTTAACCAACGGAGCCATTCAGGTGCCCCATCCCTCATTTGGTTTAGACACAGTTTCTAGGAGCTTTCTTAGAAAGATGCACAGGAACCATTCTGGAGACCTTCAGTGTCCAAAATGGTATTAATTTCATCTTTAATTTTGATTAATAATTTGACGGAAACTCCAAAAAACAAGAACCCCAACATAGAAATCATTTTTCCTCAAAATTTCAAGCAAATTGCTCAATGGCTTTTAGTTTCCACTTTTATTCTGGAGAAATTTAAGGCCATTCTGACCCCAGTCCTTTATGTTAGCATACAATTTATTTTTTTCCCCTCTGAAATCTTTAAGGGTCATCTTTGCTCCCATAGCATTGTGAAATTTAATAATCTTGTATTTTAGGACAGGTATTTTTCTAATATAAGCATTTAATGCGATAAATTTCCCTGTAAGCACAGCTTTACCTATGTCCTATAAATTTTGATACATTGTATTATCATATTCATTCAATTCAAAATATTTTCTAATTTCCCTGAGACTTACTCTGATTCCTGGATTACTTATAAGGACGTTGTTTAATTTCTAAGCATTTGGAGAAATTCTTGTTAGCCTTCTGTTATTATTTTTTAATTGAATTCCCTATAGACAAAGGTCATACCTGGCAGGATTTCCATTCTTTGACATTTATTAAGGTTTGTTTTATGCCCAGGATATGATCTATCTTGGTGAATAGTCCTTGTGCACTTGCACCAAATGTGTGTTATGTTGTTGAAGGGAGTGTTCTCTAAATGCCAGTTCGATCCAGTTTCTTGATGGCATTGGTCAATATCTTCGTTGATTTTCTGTTGACCAATTCTATTACTGAAAGAGTGTTGAAATTTTCAAGTGCAATTGTATATTTTTTGACTTTTTCTTTTGGTTCTATAAATTTTTCCTTCAAGTATTTTGCAGTTCTGTTTTTAGAGAAGTACATTCTTAGAATTGTGTCTTCTTTGTAAATCTACTATCAATAGATAATCTATTTCTGGCATCTTTTTTGTGCTGAAGTCTACTTTATCTGATATTAATGTAGTCACTCCAGGTTTTTTGGACTAATATTTGCATGATATATTTTTCTCCATCCTTTAACTTTTAATCTATTATGTCAGATTTGAAATGAGTTTCTTATAGACAGCATATGGGTCATTTCTTTAAAAATTCATTTCTAAAACCTCTTTTAATGAACACATTTAGATCATTTGCATTTTACCTAATTATCAAAATGTCTGGACTTGGGTCTACCATTTTATATTTTTTTCTGTTTGTTCCCTCTGTTCCCTCTTTACCTGCCTGCCTTGTTTTGTTTTTTTTTTAAGTTATTTGACCAATTTTTAGTGTTTCATTGCAACATATCAATTGTGATTTTGACTACACCTCTTTGTATAATTTCTTTAGTGGCTGCTCTGGGGACTACAATATACATACTGAACTTTTCACAGTCTACTTAGAATCAATGTTTTAGAACTTTAACAGGAATATAGAAACCTTACATTGATGTAGGTCCCTTTATCCTCCTCCCTGGGTACTACGATATATATATTACACCTACCTACATTGAATTCTCCATCAGACAATGTTACAGTTTTTGGTTACAACCATTAAACGTGTTGCAAAAACTAAATAGGAAATAGTCTACTGTATTGAGCCAAATATTTGCCATTTCTGTTGCTCTTCCATCATTCCAGAGGTTCCAAGTTTCCCTCCACACTGTCTGTAGAATTTCCTTTAGAAATGATTTCTGGGAAGCTCTATATACATTCTCTTAATTTTCCTTCATCTGTTTTAATTTCACTCTTGTTCCTATAGGGTATTGTTACTGGATGCGGAATTCTACGTCAGCAGCTATTTCTTTCAGTGCTTGAAAAATGTTGTGCCACTTCCTTCTTCAGTGGTTTCAGATGAGAAATCCACAGATACTTGCATTATTATTCTCCTATAGGTAATGTGTGCTTTTCCTCTGGCTGCGTTTTTTTGTTTGGTTTTTTTTTTTTTTGGAAGATTTTTTTTTCATTGTCTTTGGTTTTTATCACTTTTATTATGCTATGTCTGGGCAGGGACTTCATTGGGTTTATTCTATTTTAGTCTCACTCAGCTTCTTGAATATTCAATCTTTGGAAATTCTCAGTCCTCATGTATTTTAGGAATTTTTTTCAGTATCTCACTCTTTCTCTTTTCCTTCTGGGACTGCAGTGACATGAAGGTTAGATCTTTTGTTGCTGTCCCCCCACCCCCAGTTCCTGTGGCTCTGTTAGCTATTTTCTATCTTTCTTCTCTCTACTGTCTAGATTAATTTCTACTGTTCTATCTTCAAGTTCATGACTCTTTGCTCTGTCATTCCCATTTTTCTATGAGTCTACACAGTGAGGTTTCTTTTGTTTGTTTCAGTTATATCTTTCCACTCTAAATTTCCATTTTATTATTTATATCTTCTCTTTCTTTACTGATACTTCGTATTTTAACTCTTGTTTCAAGTGTATCTGTAATTACTCATCCAAACATTTTTAGAACAGATTCTTTAAAGTCTTTGTCATATCATTCCAACATCTATGTCACCTCAATATTGGCATCTGCTGACTATGTTTTCCCATGTGAGTTGACATTTTAGTGATTCTTTGTATGTCACCTAAGTTTGGAATGTACCGTGGCCATTTTGAATATTAGATCACGAGCCTCTGGTTTTGTTTATAGTCTATGGAGAATATATATATTTGTTTTAGCAGGCACTTGACCTGCTTAGATTGATGCTGCAACTTCCAACCCATCTCCCATGGACCCGGATTTCAGATCAGTTCAGTTTCCAAAGACCTTGCAGTGCTATTCAGATCTGTCCTGTATGTGTACCACCCAGTGGTCAGTTTGGGATCACACAGAGGTCTATCTGTTAGCTCAATTCTCAATGTTTTTGGGGTACTAACTGTAATGAGATCCATTCATGTGCAGTGAGGGGTGGATGAGCGAGAAGTTTCTAAACAGTTTTATGGGGCTGTTTCAGTATCTTGGGAGATATCAGCTTAATCTGGAAGCCGAGTGACACAGGGATTGAGGAAGAGATGTTTTACATTTATTAACAGACACATAAATAGAAAAAAAAACAATACTGGGTGAATTACATGAATAGGAAATTTGCAGAAGAGTAAAAAATGACATAAATGAAAAGATGCTCAACTTACATCAAAGAATGTGTGTATTATCATAATGAGATATGGTTTGCTCCAGTATGATTGAAAAAAATTAAAAGTCTGACCATATCAAAGGTTAATACCAATATAGAACAACAGACTGGTGGAAGGGTCATTATACCACCACTTGTGTAAATAACTTAGGAGTAACGAGTAAAATTGAAAACAAACACACATGATGATGAAGCCTTAGTTACTTGCCCTGGGGAAAGTCTAGCTCATATCTAAAAGGAGACGTGTACAAAATGTTCTTAGCAGAAATATTTATAATAACTAAAAAATGGGAACAACCTAAATGCTGACTGAAAAAACAAAGTATGTTCTACGTATATAATAGAATACTATAGAGCAATGAGAATAAATGAATTGGAACTACAAATATCAACATGAAAGACTAAAACAAATAAAATATAAATGAGAAAAGGAAAGTAAATTTCACAAGTATGAATACTTCTATAAAGTATAAATATAGTCTTCCCATGAAAGCTCTTTCAAGTTTAAAAATATGTTAAGCAATACTATTACTTACATATACATTATTAATATAGAGCTATAGCTACTAATATATGTATAAAGAAGAAAAGGTTTATGTATGTGTGTGTGTATGTGTATATATATAGATATAGATATAGATATAGATATAGATATACATACTTCAACTGTATTAGTAATGTTTAATTTCTTAGGTTGAATGGTGGGTACATTGTCATTGGTTCATTACCCCTTATACATTAAAAACAGTTGTGGCAAAGGCATAGAGCATGAAATTTACATGTGTCTTATCATTTCAATGAATCTGTTTGTGAGGCAAGGACCAACCAAAGCAGCTCCCAGCCATCGTTTACCACGGTCCCTCCTACCCTTTCTTTCCACCATGTATGCTATAGCCATCCACACTGGCATTCCAGGGATTATTCAAATAGATCTTAAGATTTTCCCACATGTCTGCCTTTTCGAGGATTTTCCCTGTGTCTGGAATGCCTCTTCCTATTCATATACCAGAATATTATCTTTTCTTCAAGATATACCTCAGTCCCACTACAAGAAGCTGTCCCCAGCACAGGGAGTTTCTGGAGCAACCTTGTGCCAGCTTGCAAAAGCCAATTGTTATACTTGCAGAAAAGTTTGAGCCGACTGACATCACACTGGCAGCTTGGAATTGGCCATGGTGAAAATATGGATACCATGAAATTTGGCAAATGGTACAAATCAGGGCTTTATCCTCAGAGGGTCAGTTATTAAGCATTTACCAGTACACCAGCGCCAACGCCTCCTGATAGAATTTATGCTTCTTTCCCTAGACTCTCTTGGCCTTTTGGAGTACTCATTACTGTTTACCTTGCATTTTAGTTTTTAATGAATGTATCTGTCTTTCCCATGTCATTGTTAGCTACTCTAGGGCAGAGAAGAAATTGCATTCATCCTTGTATCTCCCACAACACCTAGCAGAGTCTTTTCAGTATGACAGGTCCTCAATAATTTGATGAGTTGAATGTTCAAAAAGAAAGAGGTTCAAATTTCCCACTATCCAACCAAGAGTGAATTGGGGATGCACACTGTTCCCACAGGAGGTCTGGCAAGTCGTATGGCAATGAGTGGAGTTAGATGATAAAACTTAGCAGGGAAGGAGAAAAACAATTTTTAAAAATAATATGCCACATAACACTCCCACTACTTATATTTTTCCTTAATTTTAATAATCAATGAATTTCAATTATCAGGGGAACATTTCTTTATTCTTACAAAATGTACTTTTCCACTTGTACAGATCAAATATAAGACTTAGATCTTTTTTAATGTTTTACAGTTTGAAACAACAGAAATGCTAATATTTTATAAAGTTGCCTGAAAGAAATAAAGCTTAAAAAAAATCTAAGACAAAATAATTATAATTGAGGGAGTCTTGAGGACTAAAACATGTGAAAATCACTTTCCTACACAGCAGTATAGCAGGCTACAGGCCTTAAAAAAAAACCTATCTCACTTAATATAACTAAAAAACCCTGTTCTATGAAACATCTAATTATTTTTCATGTATCAACAAGCTTTCAAATTAGTAACCATTGCTCAGAGCTGAAAATTAAAGCAGAAATTCAGAGAGGTGAAAGAAACTTTAATCTAGCTTTGATCTTGAGAACATTTGCCAAACCAGGTGAACTTGAGCTTCAGAGGTCCTGGCCTCATGGGCATGGGGGACAGGATACAAAGCTCTGAGCCTACCCAGAGCACAGAGTCTAACAAAAGATCACCCTTATGCCTACATACATGCATAATGCTGGAACTCAATAGGCTACACCTTCAAAATAAAATCGAATTAGACACTTCTTCCTACCAGGAGATGAAAAGAAAACGTTTATATTACAATTTGGTAATGAATAGGGGGGAATCTCCCTTGAGAATATATGTAGCAACAGGCCGTTTCTCATGTAGATTACAGCTGGAATTCACCCACTTGGAGTGATCCAATAAAACCTAAGGAGACATAGTTAAAGTGCTCCTGGTCTAAACATGCCCCAGGTACTAGACAGAATGCAAATCTCCTTTGAACAAACTGAGTTTCTTTTTTTGTTGTTGTTAAAGATTTTTATTTTATTCATGTGACACACAGAGAGAGAGTGCAAGCACAAGCAGGGGGAGTGGCAGAGGAAGAGGGAGAAGCAGGGCTCCCCACCGAGCAGGGAGAGCAACCCACGGTTCAATCCCAGGACCCCGGGATCATGACCTGAGCTGAAGGCAGATGCTTAAAGGACCAAGACACCCAGGCACCCCTGAACAAACTGAGTTTCAACCCTTACCTCAAAGGATTCCCTTAGATCAAGTTCCCAAAAATATGAATTCACAGTCCAAAGGAGTAAAACATCAAACATGGTGAGTGCAAAGCAGCAAAAATAATAAAGCACAGAATCAGACCCAGAATGATGCAGATACTGAATGATTAGAAACACTGTAGGTTTTCTAAATAGGTTCAATATATTTAAAGAGATAAAAGAAGGAGATAAAATATGAATAAGAATAATACATCTGCAAACAAACAAGCAGATTTGAAAAAATTAAATCATTTCAAAGTGGCAGAAATATAACTGAAAATTTAAAACAACAAATGGGTTTAGCAGCAGATTAGAAATATCTGATAAGAAAAATATGAACTAGAATACAGATGTGATGAAATTATTAATATCTTATTAAAACTAAGCCAGAGAGAAATTGAAAAATTAAACAGTCCTACTATCATTAAATACTTTAAGTCAGTAGCTAAAATTTTTATCATAACCTTTTGGTCTGGGTTAAATTCGTTACAAAGTCAATTTTAAACACATATGTAATAAACTTTTTTTTAAATTTACCATGTACTGGAGTATAAAGCTTGCCTCAATAAATTCGAAAAGATCTCATAGACTCTCTTCTCTGACCACAAAACAATTAAGTTAGAAAACAATGTCATAAAGATAATTTTTAAAATCCAAACGTTATAGACTTAAGAAATAAACAACTAAATATCACACAGATTAAAGAAGAAATATTAATAGAAATTAGAAAATATTTACACCTGAATTATAATGACAGAACTTTACATAAAAGTACATGGGACGCAGCAACAGCAGAATATCGAGGAAGATTCTAAGCCTTAACTACTGAAAGTGATTTACAGATGCAATGAAATTCGCATCAAATGCCAAAATGATTTTTTTATAATCTTGACAACCTTATCCTAAAATATATGTGGAATTTCATATTGCCAAGACTATCCAAGGCTTAAGAAGTTGAGAGCCTTGCCTTCCCTGAAATCAAGAGTTATTATGAAGCTATATTAATAAGACAACAAAGTAATGGCCTAGAGATAGCCCAAATGGACAAATGGACGAAAACAGAGGTCACAGAAATCATCTAATGTATATATGGAAGCCTGGTATATGACAGAGCTTTTACCAAAAATCTGTGGAGAAGGGAGAGATGGTCCAATATATGGTGATGTGACATTTGGCTATCTAAATGGGAAAACAATTATATAGGGTTCTTGTTTCACAGCAAATGTGACAATCAATTAAGTGGGACTTAAAACTTAATTGGTTTTTTTTAAAGATTTATTTATTTATTTGAGACCCAGTGGTGAGAGGGGTAGAGGGAGAGAATCTTCAAGCGGACTCCCTGCTGAGCATGAAGCCAGACATGGGGCTAATTTCACGACCCTGGCATCATGACCTGAGCTGAAACCAAGAGTCAGATGCTCAATTGACTGAGTCACCCAGGTGCCCAGGACTTAACTTTGAATAGTGACTAATAATACTTTTAGAAGAAAATATAAGAGATTATACTTCTTAGCATGTTAAGGAGAAAATTTCTTAAAGACACAAAAATAAAAATAATAAAGGTAAATACTGATAAGTTTGACTATGTTATGTTTGAGACCTTCTAGAGATAGCCCAAAATAATGAAAAGTCACATGGGGAAAAGATTTTTGAAACAAATACGAGTGACCCAGAATTCTTATCTAGACTATATAAAGAACTCTTACAAATCAATAATGAAAAGACAAATACCCTGATTTTAAAGAGAGAGAGAGAAATCTTAAAGACACACTCCACAGAAGCAGAAATTTAAGTGACGATTAATTACATGAAATAGCGATTAATTTTATTAGTAACCAGGAAAAACTAATTCAAACTACAAAAAGATAGACACTATGATATACTGACCAGCTGGCAAAAATTAAAAATGTGTACAATATCATACACTGGTGAAGGAGGAGGGGAAATGTAATAGATTTTTACAATTATTTTAGAAAGAAATTTATCAGTTTTCGGAAAGGTAAAATGTGCATACCCTGTGGGCTAGAAATCAATGACTTCAAGACTATGTCCTAGAGAAATTAGGGCATGTCCATCTTAGGATGCACGTATAAAAATGTTCATGTTTGTACTGGCATGGTTGATGATTTCGTAAAACTGGAACCCTCCCCCACACATGGAGATCAACAGTAGGATGGAAAAATAACGTTGCAGCATACGCACAGTATGGAATAGAGCTTAGTAGTATAAATGGATGAAATGCAGTCGCAGGGAACAGTGTGTATGAATCTCTGAAAAATAATGCTCTTCCAAAAAAAAAAAAGTGGAAAAGAATGTATATATACTGTATGTTCAAAGCATCGTGTTTTAAAAAAAAAAACATGGAAAATTTAATGATTTTTAGGAATATAAATGCATGTGATAAACGATTAAAAAAAATCAAGGAGATGGGCAAAATGGGTGAAGGGGAGTGGGAGAGATAGCTTTCCAGTTAGGGAATGAGTAAGTCAAGGGGATGAAAGGTATAGCAGAGGGAATAGAGTTGATGATGTTGTAAGAGCCCCGTATGGTGACACATGGTAGCCATAACATATGGACTTGTTGAATCACTACATTGTACACCCGAAACTAATGTAACGCTGTGTGTCAACTATATTTCAATTAAAAAAAAAATCGAGGAGTTGCCTCTGAAGGGGGAGGCAATGGGGTTGAGATCAGAATGAATCTCACAGAAGGTCTCATAGATATTATCCTTGTTCTGAAACTGGTTGACGAGGGTACATGGGCATTCCGTATATTATTATTTTACTTATACATATTTTATTAACATTCTTGTATATCCACTCAATATTTAATAAGAAGAGTTTTGCAATACAGAGGGCATGAGCATGGGTGTGCATTTCTGTTGTTTACAGAGGCGAATTGCTGAAGCCTACCTTAGAGGTAGAGTGTGGAGTATGAGTTGGGTATGTGACAGCAAGTTCTTCTCAGTGGGTTGTGCCAAGATTTAAAACTTAAGAATAACATCTTTACTCAAGCATTACTTGCTCTGTGTTTATTTTAGAAAATGCAAAAGGCCACAAGGCAGGTAATTTCTGGATGCTTATTAACAAAGTCAAAATGACACAAAGAAACCAGCATGCATTCAACCATAATTTTTTGATTCTTGAATCACAGACCAATAGACGGTAACTAGAAACTGGTATGTTACTAAGGTTCCACAGCTTTGCAAAAGAAAGTGCTGAAGGTCTAACGAGAGAACAGCATTTTTTGGTCGAAAATGCACAAACTACTGATATGGTTCTCTTCCTCAAACACCTACTTTTCCAGTCGTTTATTCTTATTGTTACTGAATTTCTCATTTTTTCTTGTAATCTAACACAAGTTAATATGCTCCCGAAAAAAATGTCGAGAAAGAAACCAATTTGCCTGAATGTTGACAGTATTAAAATCAGTAAGAAAAATAAGAATATATGGATTTGGATTTGAATAATTAGTATTTACAAATCCCCTTCTGTATTTTTATACTGTGCCTTGATATGAAATTCAATTCTTTACTGCCAAAACTGGCTGTAGAGAGGAAAAAAAAATGTATGTTAAATTCATTCCAAATATTGAGACAGAGTAGTATTACTTCTGCCAAATTGAGGTATAATCCGAAGGTTTGGGTTCTTAAATATTAACACATTCTTAAAGTACATATTGAAATATAACATATACTCTATTCAGATTCTGAATCAATATTGACAATTTCAAGTATTTATCAGGTTGATGAATACTCAGGAAAATAAAGAATAGTGTAAATAAAAACAAAGCATAGTTGTTATTCTTTCACAGGACAATTCTACAATGGGGGGTGGAGAGGAAGGTGGGGGGTGGTGTTTACTGCGAGCAAACAGGGGAAAATGCCCCACCTGAAGAAGAATCTACTAGAAATTGAGACGCTACAAATTCAGTTATAGATTTAATTGGGTTGTGTCGCTACAGCAACAGGCCCTTGTCAAATATATTCCACCAGTGGCTATAAAATCGCCTACTTCAGCCCGACAGGGGAAGGGAGGAGAGAAAAATATATTTTTTTTAAAACTCAGGGAAGAATTAAAGACCCCTGCATTAGTCTCAGTGAAGTGATATTAGATTTACCTGTGACTCCAGCGCTGCGATCCCTTTTCAGAGGCTCAGTCCCAGGCTGTTACGAATAGGAGGAAAGTGGCACTAGCACCAGAGCCTTGCCATTTTCGGGGAGCAGCCTTGCTCTGTACGTGGCTCTCTGTCACGGTGATCAGCCAGTGTGGCATCCCATCCACACCACCTGGAAGCACTGGAAGCAAAATTAAGACTCTAGTCACACTCAAAGAAAAAAGTTGACTGGGTATTTTGTTTTCCTAATAGCTGTGACTCCCACAGCTTCCTTAGAAGACACAACAGTCCCTCTTCCTGACCTTGGTGGCCTTAGTCCCAAACAGGCCCGTTAAACTTTTTGCGGCCATGCTGGACTGTGGCTGTTATAACCTCCATGGTATAGATGGGCAAACACTGCAGGTTGAGGGAATTGTTCAAGTGTATCCAGCTAGCACTTAGCTGAGCTGTCACCAGGTGTCGCGAACACTGCTGGATCATCACCAAAGGGGGAGGGGGAAGGGGCTATCAGACACAGATTGTTAACCAACAGCGAAACAGCGATATTTCCTCAGAGTAAGATGCTGTGGATAATCAGTGACACCTCGTATAATAAAACTGGCTAATACTTACTGTACACTTTTTGGGTATTGTCAAGCCTTGGGCTCACTGAATTACATACATTATCTCAATTGATTCTTAAAAGAATGCCGCAAGGTAGGTAAGTTATCAATATCATGCAGATGACTAGGAAATGTTCAGAGAGAAGTGGCTGAAGGGCAGCCATCTATCTTCCGGCGGAAGTAGGCGTGCTTACAACCCATGTCCAGAACCTACATTTGTTCTATTAAGCACCTGCTTTTACTTAGATTGTTGATTGCGGGAGAATTAAAACATCAAAGTTTTCCAAAGATGATTTTATCCCTTCCCCTTTTATAGAAGACCCAAGGAACATACATTTTGCAGCTCCAATATTATTTACTTGGTGGCGTTACTTTGGGAGATTGCAGGAGAAAGCTCTCCCTCACTCCTGGGCACTGCCACGGGCTAGAGCTGGGCTTCAAGGACCGGGCAGTCTGCATCGCTATGCCCTCTGTCTCCCAGGCTCCAAATACTGCACTCTTTCAAATACTAGAGCTTAAAGTCCTTGGGATGCACAGAGGAATTCGAGGAAACTGAGAACAGGTTTTCCATAGCATTGCCTTGTGGTTTAGTTATGCATAGCTGCATAGTAAACTTGGTTGCATTAAAAAACCAAGAGCTGGGGAATCTGGGGGCTCAGTCGGTTAAGCATCTGCGTTTGGCTCAAGTCATGATCCCAGAGTCCCAGGATCAAGCCCCACGTCGTTTGGGCCCGCCCCCCCCCGCTCAGCAGGGAGTCTGCTTCTCCCTCTCCCTCTGCCCCTCCCCTTGCTCCATTTCACTCTCTCTCTCAAATAAATAAATTTTTTAAAAACCCAACAGGTATTTTATTATTATCATTTTAATCTTTCACAGTCCTGGGGATTAACTGGCCTCAGCTAGGTGGCTTTCACTTGGGGAATTTCTTGTGGTTACAGTCCAGTGGTGGCTGGAGCTGGAGTTATCTGGAAGGTTTCCTCACTCAGGTTTCTGCCTGGTGATGCTTGCTGTCAGCTGAGACCTCAGCTGGGGCTGTCAGCCATGTGTCTACATGATGCAGCTCTGTGCGGCCCAAGCTTTCTTATAGTATGGCACCTGGGTTCTAAGAGCAAAGCTCCCAAGGGAAGCAGACAGCCAAGGGAAAGACCTTTGTGATTTAGTCTGGGAAGTCACAAACAGCACCACTTTTGTCACAGTCTATTCATTAGAAGCAAATCACTCGGGCCAGCCCATATTCAAGGAGAGGGAAATTAGACTCCACCACTTAAAGGAAAGAGTATCAGAAACTTGGCAAATATGACTCCAAACCACTACTCTTATATCGCTGAGGAAGACAGGAAATCCTGTAGTGATCTGATCAACAGGGTTCTGAGGGATTAAAGACACCAACAAAGCAAACTTAACTCTGTAGGGCAATGATTGTTTCACTAAACTACACAAAGGTAGTTAGTTCACCGGGTAACCAAGCTGGGTCTTCTAACCTTTGCCTAAGAACAATTGTTTCTCCTCTGTCCCTGATGCCAGCTACCAAAGCCATCAGCTGGCCCATGCTGCCATCTTTCTTGAAAAGCAGCCTTTCTTCAACCCCTGTCTGTCTCTCATTATTATGTAAGGCCCTTGCTGGCAGACATCGCACACGCAGCTGTGCTATCTGGCTATCCACTGGAGATGGTGCAAGGCCCACTCTCCTAGCCTAACCCCCGAAATTCCAGAACTCAACAGAACACAGGGTTTGTGTAATTCAAAGTTTAGCCCTATGATGCTCATCGAATGGGACTCAGGGTATCTGATGTGCAGGATATCGTGTCCTCTGTGCCTTAACTGCCTCTGGATGCTATTTATAATTGTTACACATTTATTTTAAAATATTCAGCAATGTACTACAAAAACATATTGTAAAAATATTCAACAAAATGACCATAAAAATATCCTTACAGGTCTTCAGTTTTCCTGAGGTCCATGTGCTCCAGAGCAGCCAGACTCTCAAATGCCACAGTGGGCGCCACGATTGTCCAGTGCTGGGGTGACCTTCGGGTCACGTGAACTCTGCACTATATTGTTCCCAAAAACCAGAAGGAGAAAGGACCATTGTGACAGAGCCACTAGGCTAATTTCGTGTCCTCCTATACACAGTTAAACTATCTTCCTCAGCCCCTTTGGAGGTTAGGTAGAGTCCACATGACCAAGTTCTGAGCCCAATGGAAAATGTGCAGAGAGAAGTAGACTATTTCCAGGCCTGGCTATGAAACTCTCTATCTATCCCACTTTCCTTTCCTTCTCTGGAAGTCTTGCAGCCCAAAGACTGAATATGATGGAAACACAAAGCATTAAAAGATGAAAGAAACCTAGGTTCCTGAATGGTCATGCCGAGAAAACTTGTCCCCCTACTGACTGTATTAGACTATGATACCATGACAGAGAGAAATCCGATTTAATTTAGTGAATCCTTTGAGATTTCAAAAAATGATCTGTTACAGCACCACATTTACTGACTACCATCTCTCCTAGTTATTTTGGCAGAATAGGAGTCCAGTAGCATCTGGTGCATGTGGAAGTGAGATCCAGATGTTCTCCCCAAACCCAGGAATAACCAACTGGATAAAGTAAAGAGGAGAGAAATAAATACTAACACTTCTAGTGATGAGCTTTAAGGAAGAAATGTAAAATTGTGGAGGGAAGTGTATTACCATTCCAAAGGTGAAGAAAGGCAACCCACCTCACAGAAGAAAAGCAAGTGTGAAAAAAGAAAGGCTGGGTCTTGTTAGGACCCAGAGCAGAGTTTATATAATTACTCCCTCACAAGGCTGCTGACTATTTAGAGGAGGAAGACACTCTGGGGGAGCTCACATGCCTAAAGTGGTCCCCTGCACCCTGCACCTCAGTCAATGTCCTCGACTTCCTTGTGCGTATATTTGGAAGGTGAGAAATGGAGGAAATGGAGGAAAAAATGGAGCGCCACTAGAGATCAATCATTGAAGAAAAGTCAGTTTCCTTTGTCCCATCCCAAATGATCCCATGTCAGGGGTCCCCCTGCCCCCACCCTGTCATTTTGTCATCCTGCGGAAGAGAACATAGAGGACCAAGTAGTTCTCTGTACATTTGAGTTGTGAACTCCAATGCAACTACTCATAAGATTCTTTTTGCTCTTCTGAGAACACACATTCCTTATGTGTTGGACATTTACATCTCTGTCAATACATTATATATAGAGAGAGAGTGCAGTCTTGAACATCTGATCAAAAGCAAGAATGGCTACTCTGTTCAACCTTAGAAAGTGCTAATGCATCCCTTGGACAATGTTCGTGCCAGGGCTGGAGCACTTTCACCACAGGATAAAGGGCCTAAATAAGACTGATAAATTCCAAATTAAATTGCTTTGTCATTTTTCTTTGTTTCTCAAGTGAAAGAGCACTTCATACTACTTTCTGAGAATCAGGATAGAATTCCAGTACTCAACAAGCACTTAGCCTACAATTTATTCTTGTAGTAATGTTATATGGGATTAACGGACCAGAGTCCATAGTTCAGTCATCTAATTTATTTCCTTATTTCCAATGTTTATTTTAGACTTCTGAGGAGAAAAAAACACAAACATTCAACAAGAGACTACAATCAGAAATCACTTATCAGTATTTATTATTTGATGAGGCACAAAATCACACTGGAAGTTTGGCCTTGCGTCAACTTCAAATCACAGGCCATTCACGCGCCTCTTGCTGTATAGTCTACTGGTTCCCTTCCCATTAACTGACTCCTGTTACTCAGTAACTTTAAATTCCATCATCCCTGTAACATTTTTGAACTGTTAGTTCACATTCTAGACTTTCAGGTCACATGATCCCGGCACTATGTTGTTCCCAAGACCATGAACTAGAAAGGACCACTGTGGCACAGCTACTAGCCTATGTTACTGTCCTCCTATACACAGCTACGTGACACTTCCAGGCCCCTTTGAGGTTAGGTAGAATCCACATGACCAAGTTCTATAACCAAAGAAAAATGTGCAGAGTGAAGCAGGCTACTTCCAGGCTGGGCCATAAAGCTCCCTATCTATTCCACCCGAAAGTTCAGAACTCTAGCTTAGTTCTGGATATTTGGACACTGAGTAGTAAAAAAATAACCTTACTCAACCAGAGGCCTGGCCTTTGCCCTCAGCTCCTGCGAGGTGAGCTCTTGAAGGTCTTGCCTGCTGAAAGTGTCTTTCCTCACTGTGGGACCTCGAGCCACTCTAGATAGTCTAACAACATGACTTACGGTAGAGATTTTGGACATGTAGTATTAGCTCGACCTCGAGATGGGCTGGACACTAAAGGCTAGCCGTGTGTCAGGAGTCAACCACGTTCTTGTGACTTAGTTTCCGTAAAACCTCCGGACAACAGGGCTTGGGTGAGTGTCCTTGATAGGCAGTATTTTGTGTGTATTGTCACATATTGCTACCAAGAAAAATTAATATTGTTTATGACATCACTGGGAGAAGACATCTGGAAACTTCACGCTTGGAACTTTCCTGGGCTTTGTCCCCTGTGTCTCTTCCCTTGGCTAATTTTAACCTCTACCCTTGAGCAGTAATACGCTGTAACTGTGAGTATAGTGGCTTTCAGTAAGTTCGTTCAGTCCTTCTGTAAATCATTGAACCTGTGGTGTTCTTGGGGACCCCAAACTTGATATTGGTGTCAGATGTGAGAGTGGTCTGGGGGATCCCTACACTCCACAAACACCAAGCCAAAGGTCTCCAGAATAAATATGTCTAATCATGCATATTGTGCCATAAATGGGAATAATTCCTGCCAAATTCTGAATAACTACAGTGTCACTTTTTAGGATATTGCTTCCCTAAAAATTCCTTGCCTTCTCTGCTACCAAGTCTTCATAGCAGAGTGTCCACGGTCTCACAGAAACATCGTAAAACTAGCTTTCAGATGAAATAATGATTCAAAGTTTTGCTTCTCAATGGTTTGTACCTTGTCATTGGAGATGGGTTCCTACAAAGAACAACGGCCTGAGGATATAATGAAATTACACTTAATTGTGTAGCCAGAGACAAATGTATTATGATAGGTTATTAGCGAATGGTGTCGTATTTGCCCTCCTATACTTTCTCCATTGAAATACTTAAAAGAAAAACCATGGAGAGGTCTGTAAGGTTGCAACAACGCTGGAAATTCAGGACTCCCAGACTCTGGAAGTGATTTCTATAAAACAAAGCAACAGTTTGAGAAATTCAATGCATTCATCAGGCCTAAGTCAAGAACACGGAAACATCACTAGGTTTTCCAAAAGAGAGATGACAAGGGGATGGGCTATGTAGCTGATGGAAAAACAGAGAAGCAAAACACAAGAGTGAGGCAACTCAGCAGCGGCAAGAGCAAGAAGCTGCTCCCATTCTTAGGAAAGGGCCACAGGGTGAGGGCTGGAATCGGAAAGGGATCTGCAAGGTGAAAGTGGATGGAGCCGTCTCCTGAAAGCTGGGGCTCTGAAGAGGCTGCAGCAAAGGGGCCACTGCCCATACCTGAGGCAGAGAGAGAGACAGGCAGTCTGACAGAAAAAGAAATACATGGTGTCTCATTTCCTCCCATATTCCAATCTGCCATCAGCACCTCTCTTTGGCAGAACCCAGCCAGAAGCCAGCTGATATGGAAGACGGAACCCAGCCTGTAAGGGCCTGCTCCCTGTAATACAGAGCAGAGCAAGGGAAGATGAGGGACCAGAGCTCAAAGGAAATAGTCAAAGGACCAGCATACTACTGGGGGCACAGGCACACACTAACTTGTGGATCTGAACTCTAAAAATGTAAAGGAGAAAGAAAAAACATCTGCCAATTGCCACGAAGTATTCCCCACCCTATCTCAGAGACATGGAACCTCCCCGAACCAGGAAACAAGGTAGCAGCCAATACGGGCATGCACACAAGCTGGCTAGCAAAGTTCTCCCACCCCGATATAGGGCCTCTGTAAGAAAAGAAAAATCTATTGAAGAGTTTAAGTCCCTAGAATATAGGGACTAATGGAACATAACCATTGCTCAAATACCAAGATGGTGGTAAATCGTCTTCTGAACTCTTAAGCTGGAAGAAAAGCAACAGGGTTATGCATGCTAGAATCTACGGGGTTTTACACGATATTTTGGTGAAATACACAAATTAAAGAAATACACACATTAAAAAAAGAACCACAAAATCCTAAAATGCTTCTACTTATCCAAGAATCAATTCATCTTTATAATATAAATTCAAAACCAGCAGGAGAAAATCCCTTCTTGGTTAGGAGAGGGGAAGTGGCTTAATGGTCACAGGATCCCAGATATCTGTTAGAAGCTATGTAAATCAGTTGTCATTCAGCTAGATATCACAAAGGAGGATGCTTTCAGCACTCCGTTGGACAGGAGAGCAAGTAAGGGGAATTGACACTGAGCCTGGATTGAACCTCACCGTTTAGCAGCAAGTGAAAATTCATCAAATTAAAAAATGAGTCCTAACAAAAACATGTTATTATATCAGGGAAGGGAAATATTAGCCTGAAGGTGCAGGAGATAATCACACTTTCTTGAACCTGTGCTACATGTTATGAAGGCAACTTTTATAAATAAAGCATTGGTTGATCTCAAGAAAAAGAAAGTAGAGACTGTAACTAGAAGGAAAATGGTGAAATCAGCTGAGATGACAAAAGACTGCATGAAATACAGGCTCAGATGGAGAGGGACATAGCTGAGTGAGAGAAAGACATCAAGAGATAGAGAAACATAATAATGAAATTTAAATCCACAGCCCAATGAGGAAAGAACAGATTTAACACCGCAGGAAAGTAAATCAGCGATGAGAACAGATTTGCGAAGCATTCACTGAAGATAGAAAAAATAGACAAAAGATGGTATCAAAGAAAAAGCAGGTAGATACGAAGACAAGAGCACGGAAACTTACATTCACGAAGAAAATCAGTGTTCCTGAAGAAGAAACAAAATAGGGCAGTAATTGGTGGTACAACAGAAGAAGACGGTTTTCAATTGCAGGGTACAAAGCATGATTAATGAATAGACACACTCATGTCTGACATATTCTGGTGCAAGGTTTGAATTTTGAGAAAAAAGCAAAAATGTGTCTGGATGGACAAAACAGGTTACCTAGAAAAGAACAAGAATCTGATCAGCCTCATATTTCTCCCTGCACCATGAAATTCCAGAAAGCAAGTAACATCCATGCAATTTTGAGGGGAAAAAGTTGAGAAGTTAAAAATTCTACTTCAGGGTTGGGGGGGGCAAAATGGGTGAAGGGAGTGGGAGATACAGGCTTCCAGTCACGGAATGAATAAATCATGGGAATAAAAGGCACAGCACGGGGAATATAGCCAATGATAAAGTAAAACGGTTGTATGGTGACAGATGGGAGCTACACTTGTGGTAAGCATGACATAATGTATACAGAAGTTGAATCACTATGTTGTACACCAGCAACTAGTATAACACTGTGTGTCAACTATACTGAAATAAAATTTTTTAAAAAATAGACAGTCTTTGGGGGCCTGGCTGGTTCAGTCGGCAGAGCATGTGACTCTTGATCTTGGGGTTGTAAGTTCAAGCCCTATACTGGATGTAGAGATTACTTATAAATAAAATCTTTTAAAAAAAATAGTCTTTGAACTCAGAGAAATTTCAAAAAAAAATATATTTCAGGTAAAGTTGCTATTTACAGTAGATGCTGTGGATCTCCCACTTCGGGAAAGACATACTCTCCCAACCGCCAGGAGTGCTGGCTGCTGAGGACTCATGGTTGATTGCCTCTCTACAAATTGTCTTCAGCAGATGGGAAACCAAGATTACACTCCTCCAGAGGGCAGACCACATACAATCTCTAGTCCAGTTGGAAGTCCAAAGGTCTACCCCCTTGCTCCAAAATTTGGGGCAACTCTAAAGGACCATCCCATCTCCAGAGCTTTCCTTAGATTTGGCTAAAACCTGTGTTGCAACTGCCGTGACAGTTCTTCCCCTGCCCATCCTGCTTCCCTCACTCCCCTATAAGTGTTATTGCCAAGCTCACTCCCCAGTCGACCTCCAGCATGTACATGTCCGTCTCAGAGTCTGTCTCTAGGGAACCTGCCCTGAAACAATATCCATTTAGCAAAATGGAAATACCTATTTGAGTACCAATCAAGGGGTGAAAATAGATAGCTTAAGAAAGAAAAGTAGTGGTATACTACTCTGATATAAGCACTGAAACTAGCTAATCTACAGTTATTGTTGGAAGTAGGCTTACAAAAGGGAATGAAAATATACAAGATAATTTTTGAAAGAGATGAGATATAAATTAACTATATATTTAGTAACAATTGTCTGGCTCTAACATTCCAGATTACAAGTTCTAAATTTAGGAAGTACAGAACGAAGGGCTAGGGAAACAAAAGAGTTCTGCATTTCTTTTTTTTTTTTTTTAAAGATTTTATTTATTTATTTGACAGAGAGAGAGACAGCCAGCGAGAGAGGGAACACAAGCAGGGGGAGTGGGAGAGGAAGAAGCAGGCTCCTAGCAGAGAAGTCTGATGTGGGGCTCGATCCCACAATGTCGGGATCATGCCCTGAGCCGAAGGCAGACGCCTAACTGCGGTGCCACCCAGGCGCCCCTGCATTTCTTATTTTACATACACAGCAGTTAAGGATGAAGGACTCAGAGGATATATGGTCTGAATTGAATACGTTTACATACACAGCAGTTAAGGATGAAGGACTCAGAGGATATATGGTCTGAATTGAATACGTAGATAACCACAAGACCACTATAAACTCCAATATGATTCAGACACATTTAGAAGCACAAAAGTTACACACATTAAAACATCTAGTTCTGTTGAAGACGATGAAACATATTTATTACCATACACTGTCAGGAGAGATACATATCAATAGAGACTTTCTGGAAATACATATATTTCGTTTCCAGTTATGTGGAAATCAATCTAAGTAAATACTTACTCTGGAGTATAAAGATGCATGGAAAATTATTGGAGCTTTTTTTATCCAAGTGAAAAATTGGAAATAATCTAAAACTTATCAGTATGAAAGTTATGAATTAAATTACTATTTTTACATGGTATACAATGAAGCTATTAAAAAAGAATCAGCTCTATTTAAAGGCACTGCTATAGATGGATCTCCATAATCAGTGAATAAAAAGTGGTTATAGTACAATATATATTATATGAATGTATTTATGTATAAACCCCCCATTTAACAAAACTATATATTTGACATGTTCATATATGCACCTAAATGCATAGGATACAACTGGAAGGATAAGGAGCAAACTGATAAAATTAAAGAGCGAACTGATAACATATCCTCTGAGGGAAAAACTGAAATTGATAGTCCACGTGAGACTAAACGGGGCAATTTGCTTTATCTACATTCTTGGAATTACTCACAGTGGCGATGTATTCATGCATTACTTATATATTTCAAAATGTGTAAAAAGAACAAAATTTTCTTCATAATCAGCAAAGGTTTGATTATTCAATAGCTAATGTTAATACTATTGGCCAAATACTTTGGAATAATGTGTAGAACTTCCCCTCCCAAAAAATGTCAGAATAAATTCTTGATGGATTAAAGAATTAACTGTAAATAGAATGACATTATGAAAAAATAAAATTTTAAAACAATTACAAAAATAGGTGTGTCTGTTAAAAAAAAGGTAGAATAAAGAAAAAAATCAAGAAAAAACAGCCTTCAAAACAAATGCTTATCTTAAGAGAAGCAGACATATTTGCCCACTTAAAATGACTAAGAACAAGACAACTTTTGCAATTGCGTCACAACTTTGGCTCTGGGCAAACTGGTAGCCAAAAGAAAATAAAAAACAGAACAACAACAGAACAAAAACAACAAAACAATAGAATTGGTTTTAGAGGTCCCATTCTTGAGGAGTAAAAAAAGGCAACAGTACCTTAGGGAAAATGAAACATCTACCCTAAAATATATTTCTGAGATAGGAGTCACTGGGAGATGTTGACAAGAAGGTGCCGCTAACCGGGGCACCTGGGTGGTTCGGTCGGTTAAGCGTCTGACTTTGGATCAGGTCATGATCTCAGGGTCCTGGGATCGAGCCCTGTGTCGGGCTCCCTGCTCAGCAGAGAGTCTGCTTCTCCCCCTCCGCCTGGCCCTCCCCTTGCTTGTGCTTTCTCTCTCTCTCAAATAAATAAATATCTTTAAAAAAAAAAGATGATTCACAACGTGGAATAGACTCTTATCACTCAATGAAATCTGAGGATGTAATACCAAGCTACAACTCAATGTAAATAGCTTCATAGCGGAGGGCAAGAGAGTTCAGTCCGACTGTGTAGTCTTAACGGTGTAGCTTGCACCAGATGTAAGTTTTAGGCTCTTTTAGCAGAATCGATGTCCTGATCATCCTTTCAACAGCCCTCCATAAAGACCAATTCTTTCAACTGGCCTTTCGATCAAATTTGTGAAGTGAGCTCTTTAGATCATACTCTGTTTGGAAATATAAACCATAGATGTAAGTATCATGTGAGTAGAACTAATAATCAGAAAAAGTTCAGAGGAGGGAGATGTCACTTCCCATTGGAGTAAGAGGTGTAAACTACATACTGGAGGTTATGCTTTCAGTTCGACTTTAAAGAATTAGGAACGTTTTCAGGGGTTGAGTTTGGGGGGATAGGAGTGAGTGAGGCATGCCTAACAGTGGAGTAACTATACTGCAAAGTACACTACACTTGAAATTAAGAGATCTGGGTGCTAAACTGATAACCTGTAATAGGCATGAGTGAAACAGCTGAGCTGAGAAAAGCAGGAAGTTTGGTGGAAGACTAAAGTACATCCCCTGGATCAAAGCAGAGAATTTGTAAAAGGAGGCGACAAGAACTGAGAGTAGGTTGGTTTGGACCATGAAGTAATAATAATCAATATGCTATTTTCTACTCTCTTTCCAGATTCCACCCAAGGTTCCTAAAAAATGGGTAAGAACAGCATAGTCCTTGTAAATAAGCATTAAAGAAGTTTCAAAATCATTTAGTCTACTCCTTGTTTTCATGGAAGAAGAATCTGAGGTCCACAGAAGTAAAGCAAATCACTCAAGTTGATGACATTGAAGGCAAAGCCAGAATCAGATCCAGCATTCCTAATTATTTCTTTCTTCATAGGTTATTTTCTTTTAAAGCTTTTTTTATGAGAGAGAGAGAGAGAAAAAAAAAACATGAGTGTGAGGAGCAGAGGGAGAGAGAATCTTAAGCAGACTCTGTGCTGAGCATGGAGCCTGATGTGGGGCTCAATACCACGACACTGAGATTACAACCTGAGCTGAAACCAAGAGTCGGACACTTAACCAACTACACCACCCAGAGGCCCCTTGTAGGTTATGGATAAGCCCTGTATATTGTGGATTTTCCTCTCAGAATGTTTCCTTTTTGAAGCCAGAACCATGTTGAAAAGATATTAGACTACTGAATGATGAGAGATATCCTGGATGTTTTCAATCCAGCTAAGATCTGAACAGAAATCATTGTAATTATTGGTCATTAAGTTCTGAGGTTGTTTATTACATAGCAGTATTACCTGTAACAGTGGAGAGAGGTGACTAGCATATTTCCTAGGCTTCTTTTCTAGCAAGAACCTGTTTTGTCCCATCCCTTTATCTCTACTTGTCCCAGTAAGCTTTTCTCCCCAGTGGCTGATTGTCCCATTTCTACTTGTTCTCCCCAGAGCATTTTCTACCTCTCTACCCCGCTATGGTGGTTAAACCCCCTCCTCACCTAGGTTACACATGGTATAAAAATGGAAACATGACAAGAAGATGCTATCTCTCACTAATAAGAGCACAGCAGGAAGACGATTGGCCCTGCTCCATCTCATTTCCACAATCATTAGCCAGCACACAGGTGAGTAATTACCAGATGTTGGATATTCCTCAGATTCCTCTTCTCAGAATATAAGGAGAGGATGTCAGCCATGGGTCACTGGCAGTCTTCAGCAAGGGACCCTTCTGGTCTTTCCTCCTCTGTCTCCCTCCTTACCCTTCTCCTGCCATCCATGGTGGTCTGTGAGGACAGACCCTTGATTACACCAAATGCCGCAGGCAGAATTAGCACTCAATTGCCAGTGCTGTCATTATTACTTCACCCTAGAAGAATCTGTCAAAGGTTCCCTCAGGGTCACATCACGGGTGGATTTGGAGGAGAGAGAGAATGGGAAGGCAGAAGAGTTCCCACTTCCTACTATTTCATATGTTAGAATTCCTCTACACATAAAACATCTGAAGACTACAACCCCAAAGTTCGGTTCCTCAAAACCCTCAAAGAACTGAACAAAGCCAAATTTTGGAGGGAAATCAGTCTTTGTCAGAGAGCTGCCCACAGTGCCATGGGTCCTGGGGCAACCCAACTTGACCAAGGGTTCAACTTGAACAAAGGAATATTGTCTCACAGAGGTCAGGTGATGACTTACTCTCCTTCACCTGAGATGGGTTTGACCTTAATTGTTATTTTCTGAAAAGCCAATTCTATAAGATATCAACAGGTTTAAATAATAGTATCTCACAGAGGGGCGCCTGGGTGGTGCAGTCGTTAAGTCTGCCTTCGGGTCAGGGAGTGATTCCAGCGTTCTAGGATCGAGCCCCACATCAGGCTCCTCCACTAGGAGCCTGCTTCTTCCTCTCCCACTCCCCCTGCTTGTGTTCCCTCTCTGCTGGCTGTCTCTGTCAAATAAATAAATAAAATCTTTAAAAAAAATAGTATTTCACAGATAGCATCAACTCAAAAACAGCAGCAACGTCTCTGGTTACACACTCAGAAAGATCTGAAAGAAGTTTAGATGTTCGCAGGGAAATGTCAGTGAGCGTAATTAGGCGGCATTTGACTATTTNATAGTATCTCACAGATAGCATCAACTCAAAAACAGCAGCAACGTCTCTGGTTACACACAAAGATCTGAAAGAAGTTTAGATGTTCGCAGGGAAATGTCAGTGAGCGTAATTAGGCGGCATTTGACTATTTTGTTTGCTCCTAAGGAACTTACATCATTCAAAGTTAGAACTTAATGTGAAGAGCCCCTGAGATCCTGAGTTAACTTTACAGACAAATCGAAATAACAGAGTTAGGAACAAATTAGTTAATCAGCAGCAAAATTCCATTTGTTGTCAACAGAGTGTGTTTAATGTTGGCAATCAACAACACCCTGTAACGAGCATTAGCTGGCTTCTTCACTTCTGTACTTTATATATGAAAGCTGACTTGATAAAACTGGATTTTGCCTGGGGTGATTTTGGTAGGGTGCTCATCTAATTTATCATACAGATGGGGGAAATTTGGGAAGTGAAAGCAGTTTCCTCTAATAATTACTCCACGATAATAGGCATAAAATGAGATTGTCCTGGGCAAACCTGGATGCCCAGTCTCCCTAAACTTGGGGAATATAAGTAAGATCTCTGTACTAGAAAACATCCCCACAACCTACTGTCATACTGTTCAGCACAGGATTGCCACTACAGGGACTCCTCTTAATATGCGACACCTTCAAGGAGAATAGTGCTTGTTTTTATTGGCCACTCCTTAATGTAAATAAGAATATGAATTTCTTCCTTTTCGGTAAGTGATAAAAATCAAAGCACTGAACAAAGAAGAATTTTTAAAAGGGAAGGAGAAGAGGTAGAACAACATCACTAGGTCCTAGTTTAGGAAGACTAGACCAGTAGGGTACCCTTGTTGGGAAATCACGATAGAGCTCGGTTCCTGAATCCAATCAGAGACTAACAAGGGATAGGAGAGGTACAGAAGGAAAACTCCATTTAGGGTACAAACTTTTCTCAAGCTATCCCAGACCATCTTTCCAAATAAAAGTTTATCTAGCCCATGTTCATTGCTGACAGACAGAAGAGTCTTGCAAAACCCAGGGAAAAACCAACTGAAGTTTATTGGATTTGACAGTTTACTTGCACTGGATAGAGCAGACCTGGAAAAGCTGAAAATAAAAAATAATTCAAATTAAAATAATTAAATTCATATGGTCAGAAGTGAAGATCCAGTGAATCCAGTCCCTACCAATTTCTTAAAGAAGTCCTCTGAAGTGGTATTTCCTTGAGTTAATATTGCTGCTCAGTTCTGAAGGGGGTGGGGAAGAAGGTGTATGGGAAGGAGGGGGAAGAAGAAGAGTGTCCTGGAGCTTACCGTACGAGCTACATTAGCCCCACCATTACCACACATATGCCAACCGCAGTTATGGATAACGACGCAGATTGGTTTACAATTCAACCAATTGGATTCAACTGGGGGGAATTCAATAGATATTTACATACAGGCAAAGGCCTGGTGTCCATATTTAGTTTCTACCTTCTTCTCCCAAAGAACTGGTACAGCATGATTCGAATTGGGTTTAGTTCATTCTTTTTTTTTTTTTATTTTAAGATTTATTTATTTATTTTAGAAAGAGAGAGAGAGCACGAACAAAAGGGGCAGAGGGAGAAGGAGAGAGAGAGAATCTCAAGCAGACTCCACACTGAGTGTGGAGCCCCATGCGGGGGCTCAATCTCATGACTCTGGATCACTACCTGAGCTGAGGCCAAGAGTCACATGCTCAACCGACTTGAGCCACCAAGGTGCCCCAGCTTTAGTTCACTTGTTAAATAAAACATTTTATTTTGAAATACTTATAGATTTACAGAAAATTGCAAACACAGTACAGAGGCTTCTTACATACCCACAGCCTGTTACCCTTATTATTAATAGCATATTGCTACGGTACATTGCCACAATTAACGAACCAATTATTTATACAGTATTTACTAAAGTTCATACTTCATTCAAATTTCCTTATTTTTAACCTAATGTCCCTTTTCTGTTCCAGGATCCCATCCAGGGCACCCTATGACATGTCATCATGCCTCCTTAGCCTCATCTCAGCTGTCACAATTTCTCAGACTTCCCTTGTTTCTGATGACCTAGACGGTTTTGAAGGGTACTGCTCAGGTATTTTGTAGAATGTCTCTCAATTGGGATTTGTCTAATGTTTTCCTCCTGATTGTACGAGGGTTCTGGGTTTTGGAGAGGAAGACCACAGAGGTGAAGTGCCATTCTCATCACATTGCATCACATCAAGGGCAGATACTACCAACATGACTGATGACTGTTGATGTTGACCTGGATCATCTGTCTGACATCTGTTTGTCAGGTTTCTCCACTGTAAAGCTGCTCTTTAAATTTTCTCCTCCCTTTCCATAATACAGTCTGTGGAAGCAAGTCAGTAGCTGTAGTCTGTACCTAAAAAGGGAAGAGTTATATTCCATCTCCTTGAGGTGGAATAACCACATAAATTACTTGGAATTCTTCTCCACAGATTTGTCTCTTCTGTCTCGTTTATTTGCTTGTTCATTTAGTCAGTCATTTACATCAGTATGGATTCATGGATATTTACTATATACTGTGGGTTTTAATATAGCACTTCTTTATTTTGTTGTCTAAATTGTTCTAGCTTTGGCCACTGGGAACTCTTTCAGCTCACTCTATGCCCTGTGAAGAAACCCCATCACTGTGGTTAGTTCTGTTTGAGCTTTCCTTATTCTCTGGCACTTCAAGACGCTCCAGGCTCACCTTGTATATTTCCTGCCCCAGTCCTAGAAACAGTCTTTGCTCCAAGAAGCCCTGGTTCCTTTTATTGGAAAATAGTACTGGAAACCAAGATCTGAATTTCTAAATTTCTTTCAAAGAAAATTTTAAGTAAGTCTTTTCAGGTTGACATGTTACTGGCAGCATTTACATTGCCTCGATGCTTTTATCTCTATTACAGAAACACATTTTTAGGATGAGTGGAGAAGCTGGAAAATAATTCTTAGGATGCTAAGAAGTAAAATGTTATTGAGGATTTAAAGTAATGTTTTAACTTCATTTTAATATATCCAAACAAGAATTTGAGAAGTCGAGTAAGTATTAAGGAGAAGAAAGGGAAAGAAGGTATCTAAGAAATAGTATGTGTTAGAATAGCATAATATTATTGATTGACTGAGTGATTATACTAATACATTGTTGGCCTGGGAAGTATTTGAAAGAAAGATTGAAACACATTTCTTTCGATTTTTTTCTAAGTAAGCTCTACACCCAACGTGGGGCTCAAACTCACAAGCCCGAGATGAAGAGTCACATACTACACTGACTAAGCCAGCCATGTGCCCCTGAAACACATTTCTTTAGTTAAAGGTAAATCCTGAACCTCCCATAGGGTGAGGAAGTGGTGTTTCGATTCCTAAATTCTAGTGCTTCGATGCCAGCACCGGGATTTTCATAGGATAGACTGAAGAGTCAAAAGCTGAATGGAAAAGGGCTAGGAGACACTTCTTGGATTGAGAAGAGATTCATTTGTCTTTATCATACATGTGAGCTGGGGACTTATGAGTCAGCTTAACGTTTTACTGATTATGTAACTATAGACAAGTTATTTGGCCTCTCTAGACTCATATCCCCATCTGCAGAAATGCAGGAACAATAATATATATCTCCATAAGGATTAAAAAACAAAATGCATGACAAGCTTATGAAAATACATAGCATAACATAAATGCTAATAGATGTGTTTTGGTTATCTTTCAATGGATGAAGAAAGGCCTTTGGTCCCACTGGCTTCCAGGTGTACCGGAGCATCATAGTAAGTACTATTGTCCCTGAGCATCATTGCTAGACTTCGGCATAATTGAGATGAACCCCAACCCCCTGATTTTTATCCATTAATGAAGTCCCTTTTAGATGGAAAGAGAGGGGGCTAAGGGAAATGAATCTTAGAAAAATCACATTCCATAGTCCGGGCAAAGCATTTCTAAAATCAGGAATCTGACTTAAAAGTCTGGGTATTAACTTAGTGCCCTTTTTTTTCTTCCCCTTTAGAGGTAGAACAGATTCTCAAGATAAGTTTATTGCTTTCACTTGCCTAATACAATACCCCTAGAGACACATTTTCACAGTCTGGAAGCAGACCCATTACTGAGCTGCAGTGGACTAGGGGGAGGGGTGGAAGGAAGGAGAGAGGCTCTTTGTCACTAACTGCCTGATTGATTCCAAATGCCCATGGTGTACTGCTGTTAGGGTTCCAGGGTGTGTTCATTTAGAAGATGATTATGTTCTTTATGACAAAGGTAATTTTAGTTTGAATTTTACAATAAAGCATTTACGCAATCCCATCCCTCCTCAAAACCACCTTAGCTGAGAAGTCTTACTGTGTTAAGAACCACAAGACTAGCAAAGAAACAAGGTCTTTAATATTTAATAATAGGCAGGCTGTAGCTTTTAAGCAAACACTGTCATCCTCTCTAAACGCAGGCACTATAACCCGGGAGACCAAATAACACATGGCTGCCAGTTTCTCTCCTTTTCTTTGTAGAGTACTTCTGTGAAACTGCTCCTGTCATAAGCCTCTAAGACACTACCCAGAAATAAGGTGGAGTGGAAGGAGCATGGTCTAGGAGTAACAGAGCTAATCTATATTCTAGGGATACCCTAACTTTGCAGTTTGGGTAAATTACATCTCTTGATATGGTTTTCTAATTATGAAAGGCTATACTCAGGACTAGAAATCCAAACTAATAACCACTCCCCCAAAATCCACTCCTCTTTTCAACATACCAGCCTGCCATGTTTTGTAACTATTAAATTTCTTGCTCCTTCATCCAAAACATTGCATTTTTCCCCCTCTATCATAGTTCTGGTCACACACACACACTAGTATAGTTATTTATATATGACAAGGACACGCTTTACCTGCCCTGATATTTCTACCATCTTGTATAGCACCCAATATATTGCAAGTGGTCAATTTTTGTTTATTGGATTGATGACCCTTATGCTTTTAATTTTTTTCTCTATTTATTTAAAGTTAAAATTTGTGATTACTCCCACCAAGAATGTAATATGCATTGTGGCTCTCCATGCACATTTGCCATGCTTGAGGTTCTATTGCTAATCTTCAGCCATTTCGGCAAGGCGTTGCTTGAGTGACCCGTTTCTCTGGGTCATGGTACGGGAATCTGGGGAGGATGTGTAGTCATGTCCATTAGAGTAGCAATTATTATGCCAATACTCACGGGATTGGAGTACCCCACCAGAAGAGTTGCTTGGACCTCAAGCCATCCTCTCCCCACATCCCCTCTTTGCCCCTGGCTGAATCAGTCTAGGCTCATGACTTCTTGGTGGCCATGACAATTTCCCAATTGTATCTGTTGGTTCCACATCTTTCTGGCTTCACGGGGCTTTAATTATCACTTATTACACTAAGGTTTCTCATCACCTTCACCACCAGTATGGACCCAGTGTCAGTGGGGCCTTTGCTGCTCTGTGCCCACCACCTTAAGACACACAGATACACAGATACACACAGACACCCCGAGACACACACACAAACACACACACACACGGACTGTGTTCTCTATTGGAAGGACCCTCTACCACCAGTATTATGGCTCCTTTAATTGAGAGCTTACTTTCCCAATTTTATGCATAGATTCATCCTCGTACAGGCACATAGGTCAGCTCTCTCAGGACAAGTTCGATTTGTGGATGCCATGTGATACTTCACCCCAAGCTGGTATCCCTTGTCAGTACCTAAGCATGGAATGTGGGTGCATCCATTATTCCCTACTTCAAAGCATGTCAACTGCCTTCCTCAGGACCCTCACTTATTCAGAGGATAAGTGCTACCATTCATGTTTGAGCCTTAAATCCAAGATCCAAGGATGAGGCCATTGGTCCGATGTCCCTTGCAGTTGCTGTCCCTGCAGCTCATCAGGATCTTACTCAAAAGGACTCCTGTTGCTCTGCCTAGGCCTGAACAAATTCTAGAGCCAGGTGTGCATATCTGTTCCTCAGCCCCACACCCTCCAAAACGTTCTCTGCGAGTTTTTCACCTTCCCTAAATCACCTGACAAAAGAACTGCACAGTACACATTTTCAAAGCTCACGCTCCAATTTGCACAGTTACATTTTCTTCAGAGAATATTTTAAAAGGTTTTAAGCTATTTAGGTGCAACCTGAAATGCCAACATTTCTTCCATGCTTTTAAAAAATACTTACAATTTTCATCTCAATGCTAAAATCAGAATCCTCGTGCTGGGTAATGTTAAAGACATACAGGCTATTTTTGCCATTTTCTCTGAAGCAAATTCCTCTCCTTTTTCCACCCTCCAACCATCAGGCCTTGACCTCAGTCTATCTCTGAATCAGAGATTTCAAGGACCTTCTTCCAAAAGTCAGTGAAACCACTGAGAAGTCAAAGAAATCTGAATGAGGAACATAAAACATGTCATCACCATTATGGCTTCTTGCTAATGCCGGAAGAAAACCTCAGTTAGTCAGATAGGAAGAACTAGTCCGTTAAGTACAGGTCCCATTACCACTCTCACTCTGGTCTTACAAGCACACGTTGGGAAATGCTCTCTGTTTTCTGCACTTCTCCCTCTATTTTCAGTGACACAAAAATGCATAGGTCCTGACCCTGACCAACAGTACCGTACACCAAGTACCACAGTCTCTCTTTCTGCCTCACCAGGCATGAAGAAGGGAAGAGATGGCTCGTACAGTAGATGGCCCTTCAATGCATGCTGAACCACTTCCCTAGAGGAGGGGGGTGGAAAATTAATATGGGTGCTCGATTTTTACCTATATACAAATATTTATCGAGGCAACAGACATCTCTGCCACCACAGGGCTCCTGGAAAAGCAAGCCCACCCCTTCCCAAGAAGCTGACTGCGAAATTTTTCAACACTGGGTGTTTGCCAGCTTTTCTGGTGGTTTTTTTTTTCCTTGAGTTTGGGCTCAACTGCATAGATTGTACATGGTTATATACAGTCAGATGTGATTATTCATGGTAATTATGTCCTATTAAGCTGCCATGAACTCTGAAGTAGTGAATCCTGAACCACTGCTCCTAGGGGAAAGACAGATTAGGTTCCTGCGAGCCTCTGGTCACAACAGTTTTTTATGTAATCTCTACGCCCAGCGTGGGGCTTGAACTCATGACCCCGAGATCCAGAGGTATCCGCTCTACTGTTCGAGCCAGCCAGGCGCCCCTGGCCACAATATTTTTTGCCAATAGAACCTTGTTTTATGTGGGCTCAATTTAAAGGCACTCAGTTCATACATGTTGCTGATCCGTTAGCATTGAGATGATGGCCAGCAGGACTATAACCTAGAACTCGTGGCTAAGCAAATCTGACCCCACACACATATCTTCTCTGTAAGGCACATCACAGCTCTCTTGCACATGAGAATGCTGAACAGCACTGAAGCACTATGCTTGGGGGCCATTTTCAGAAGCAAAATCACCACCAAAAAGCACAAAACTATGAAGAACATGGCACTAAATAAACTGTGAAAAGGAGACTTGTTCGCGGTACCAGAACTGAAACAAGATGGTACAGAGTCACTTTTGTTTGACCTCCACTGAGAACGTAAGTTTCGGGTGGCTCAAACTGATCACCACTGGCCACATGTCCACAAATGACCATGAAAGTGTTGCAAGTATCATTTGGGGGATTACAAATAAATTTTAGTGAGTAGGCCAATTTGCAAATACGGAATCCGTGAATCAGGATTAACTGTATACCAATTTATAAGTATGAGCTTACAATTTTCAACCAAGTACATCCAAGGATGCAATATCTTTTGCAGTACTTTTTGAAGCGGGGAGAATGGAAGCAAAGAAAAGCCAGCTAGCTCATGAGAACACCTGTATAGTTTTATTGCTATCAATAGCAAAGGAAGAAAAGCCCGGACCTACAATGATTAATAATAAATGTTTGTATTTCAGTTCAAACCTCACACACTTAAAACTTAGCTTATTCATTAATTTTCCCCACTCTGCAAAATATGGGTGAACAAAAGCAACCACTGAAAGATGAGTGGTCTCTATTGTATCATAATAGTGATAATATTTATCATTGAATGGTTGCTTATTATAGGCCAAGAATTATTATGCTAATCACTGTAATTATTTAATTTGTGCAATGGTCCTATGGGACAAGGATTACCATCCCCATTCTACATTAGAGGAATCTGCTCCTCAGAGACATACAAAAATGTTATGACCCCATAACGTGAGTAAACAAAATATCCAGGATTCAAACCGAGGTGTTTCTGATTCCAAAGGCTTACACTTCTTTTGTTCTTTTTTCCTTTTTTAAGGTTTCACTTGTATTCCAGTTATCATACAGTGTAATATTCGTTTCATTTGTACCATGTAGTGATTCAACACTTCCATACAACACTGGTGCTCATCACAAGTGCCCTCCTTAGTCCCATCACCTATTTCACCCCTCCCCTCACCCCCTTCCCCTCTGGTAACCGCCCATTTGTTCTCTAGAGTTAAGAGTCTGTTTTATAGGGGCGCCTGGGTGGCACAGAGGTTAAGTGTCTGCCTTCGGCTCAGGGCATGATCCCTG